>NC_069503.1:292201620-292801620 GCF_027579735.1 Bombina bombina | reverse complement strand
TCTAAAACTACCCATCATGTTAAACCAGCTACCCTAAATCTTATCAGATCTCCTCACAAAATAAAAGAAAATCTGGGCCTCGATCCGATATACAGTGTCGCAAAAATTTGTGCGGGTTTGGTATCCTATATACGGCGTAACCTAGAAGTTACGCTCGTATATTTCTGCCTTCTCCTGTAGTTTTTTGGGCCATAGGCAGGTATACTAAACCCGCGCAGTTTGGTATCCAATATACAGCGTAAGGACTTACGTGGCGAAAATGGAGAAATCTTACTCCATTTTCACCTCGCCACAAAATGCAGCCGTAGTAAGCCTTACGCTGTCTACTGGAGCCCCGTAACTCCCTAAACTACCTGCCAAATAAAACCTAACACCTAACACATGCGCAATGTCTATCTACCTGTCAACCGCAATCCCCCGCCGCAATCCTTAATAAAGTATTTAACCCCTAAACCGCCGCTCCCGGACCCCGCCGCCACCTACATTAAAAGTATAACCTCCTAATGTGATCCCCCTACACTGTCACCAGCTACATTACATACCCCCTAATGTGAGTTCCTACCCCGCCGCCAGCTATATTAAACTACCCCCTAATGTGAGCTCCTACCCCGCCGCCAGCTATATTAAACTACCCCCTAATGTGAGCTCCTACCCCGCCGCCAGCTACATTAAACTACCCCCTAATGTGAGCTCCTACCCCGCCGCCAGCTACATTAAAATTATTAAACCCTAATCTAATCCCCCTACCCCGCCGCCAGCTATATTAAATGTATTAACCCCTAATTTAATCCCCCTACACCGCCACCAGCTATATTAAATTAATTAACCCCTAATCTAATCCCCCTACCACGCCGCAAGCTATATTAAATGTATTAACCCCTAATCTAATCCCCCTAAAGTAATCACCTCTATTACCAGCCCTTAGAAGGGCCTTTTGCGTGACATTGCCCCAAAGTAACAGCTCTATTGCCAGCCCTTAAAAGGGCTTTTTGCAGGGCATTTCCCCAAAGAAATCAGCTCTTTTACCAGCCCTTAAAAGGGCTTTTTGCGGGACATAGTCATAAAGTAATCAGCTCTTATGCATCTATTCTAAATCCCCCTACACCTCCGCCACCTATAATAAATGTATTACCCCCTAATCTAATCCCCCTACACCGCCGCCACCTATATTAAATACATTAACCCCTAATCTAATCCCCCTACACCGCCTCCACCTATATTAAATACATTAACCCCTAATCTAATCCCCCTACACCTCCGCCAGCTATATTAACTATATTAACCCTAATTATATTAGGGTTAATATAGTTAATATAGTTATTATATTATATATATTAACTATATTAACCCTAATTATATTAGGGTTAATATCGTTATTATATTATATATATATTAAGTATAGTGATGTCGCGAACCTAAAAATTTAGGTTCGCGAACGGCGGACTCAAACTTCCGCAAATGTTTGCGAACCGGCGAACCGGGTGAACCGCCATTGACTTCAATAGGCAGGCGAACTTTAAAACCCACAAGGACTCTTTCTGGCCACAATGGTGATGGAAAAGTTGTTTCAAGGGGACTAACACCTGGACTGTGGCATGCTGGAGGGGGATCCATGGCAAAACTCCCACAGAAAATTACATAGTTGATGCAGAGTCTGGTTTTAACCCATAAAGGGCCTAAATCACCTAACATTCCTAAATTGTTTGGAATAACGTGCTTTAAAACATCAGGTATGATGTTGTATCGATCAGGTAGTGTAAGGGTTATGCCCGCTTCACAGGGACAGACCAAACTCCCTGTGTAAAGCACCGCAAACAACCGCAAACAGTCCATGTGCACAACCACGAGATAGATAGATTTGATAGATAGATAGATACATTGAAGGCAACTTCAATAAGATTACACTAGCAGACTGATGTTTCACAGTCAAAAAATATTTTTTTAAAATATTTACACTACTGTTATAACAAATATGATTGGTGGCACTAGTTGGCAAGTGGGCCTGGCACACACGCTGGGAGGAAGGCAACTGCAATTAGATTACACTAGATGACTGATGTTTCTCAGTCAAAAAAGTTTTTATTTTAAATATTTACAATACTGTTATAACAAATATGATTGGTGGCACTAGTTGGCAAGTGGGCCTGGCACACACGCTGGCAGGCAGGCAACTGCAATTCAATTGCACTAGCAGACTGATGATTCACAGTCAAAAAAGTTTTTATTTTAAATATTTACACTACTGTTATAACAAATATGATTTGTGGCACTAGTTGGAAAGTGGGCCTGGCACACACGCTGGCAGACAGGCAACTGCAATTAAATAACAATAGCAGACTGATGTAAAAGTTTTTTTTTTAAAAGTTACACTAATGTTACAACAGATAGGAGTGATAGCACTCGGGATAGAAGTAGGCACAGTATGTGCTGGCAGCCTGACACACAGGCTGGCACTAGTGGCAGGCTGGCCTGGCAACTAAAATTAAATAACACTAGAAGACTGATGTAAAAGTTTTTTTTTACAAAATTTAAACTAATGTTACACCAGATAGGAGTGGTGGACTGGCATTGAGGATGGAAGTAGGCACAGTATATGCTGGCAGCCTAACACACAGGCTGGCACTAATGGCAGCCAGGCTGGCCTGGCAACTAAAATTAAATAACACTAGAAGAGGACTGATGTAAAAAAAAAAAAAAAATTACACTAATGTTACACCAGATATAAGTGGTGGAAAAAAGAGCTATTAATCACACTATATGATGTGGGCCTGACACACAGGCCTGATGGAAAATGAAATTAGATTACACTAGCAAAATGATTTAAAAGTTTTGTTGTTTAAATTTACACTAATGTTATGCAGATATGAGTGGTGGCTGGCACAGAGCAATTAACCACAGTATATGCTGTGTGAGCGTGAGACACAGGCCTGATAGAAAATGAAATTAGATTACAGTAGCAAAATGATTTAAAAGTTTTGTTGTTTAAATTTACACTAATGTTAAGCAGATATCAGTGGTGGCACTAATCACAGTATATGCTGTGAGCCTCACACACAGGCTGAAAGCCAGGCAAATGCAAATAAAATTACAAATAATAAAAAAAAAAAAACGACTGAAGTTCTAGCCCTAAAAAGGGCTTTTTGGGGTGCTGTCCTTACAGCAGAGATTAGATGAGCCCTTCAGGACTGTAGTGGACACTAAATACACTAGCCTAGCTATTTATTTCCCTATAATGTCAGCAGCAGCAACACTAAACCTCCTCTCACTAAGAAAGCAGGATCGTAATGAATCTAAAATGGCTGCTTCCCAGGAGCTGGGAGGGTCTGTGAGGGAGTGTCTGCTGCTGATTGGCTCAAATGTGTCTGAAGGCTGTGAGATACAGGGTCAAAGTTTCCTCAATGATGATGAATAGGGGGCGGATCGAACATCGCATATGTTCGCCCGCATCGGCAAACGCGAACAAGCTATGTTCGTACTAATAACCCTCTCTAAATCTAAATACTTACCTATAAAATAAACCCTAAGATAGCTACAATGTAATTAATAACTACATTGTAGCTATTTTAGGGTTTATATTTATTTTACAGTTAACTTGGTATTTATTTTAACTAGGTATTTAATAGCTACCTAGTTAAAATAATTACCAATTTACCTGTAAAATAAATCCTAACCTAAGTTACAAATACACCTACACTATCAATAAATTAAATAAACTACAAATATCTAAACTAAAATACAATTAAATAAACTAAACTAAATTACAAAAAAACCCCACTAAATTGCAAAAAATAAAAAAAGATTACAAGATTTTTAAGCTAATTACACCTATTCTAAGCCCCCTAATAAAATAATAAAGCCCCCCAAAATAAAAAAATTTCCCTACCCTATTCTAAATTAAAAAAAGTTAACAGCTCTATTACCTTACCAGCCCTTAAAATACCCCTATTCTAAACCCACCCAAACCCCCCTTAAATAAACCTAACACTACCCCCCTGAAGATCTCCCTACCTTGTCTTCACCAAGCCGGGCCGAACTCTTCATCCGATCCGGGCGATGTCTTCAATCAAGCGGCAAAGAAGAAGTCTTCCATCCGGGCGATGTCTTCAATCAAGCGGCAGAGCAGAAGTCTTCTATCTGGGCGATGTCTTCAATCAAGCGGCAAAGAAGAAGTCTTCCATCCGGGCGATGTCTTCAATCAAGTGGCAGAGCAGAAGTCTTTCATCCGGGCTATGTCTTCAATCAAGCGGCATCTTCAATCTTCTTTCTTCGCTCCTCCGACGCGGAACATCCATCCGGCACGACGACTTCCCGACGAATGAGGTTCCTTTAAATGACGTCATCCAAGATGGCGTCCGTCGAATTCCGATTGGCTGATAGGATTCTATCAGCCAATCGGAATTAAGGTAGGAAAAATCTGATTGGCTGATTGAATCAGCCAATCAGATTCAAGTTCAATCCGATTGGCTGGTTGGAGGAGCAAAGAAAGAAGATTGAAGATGCCGCTTGATTGAAGACATAGCCCGGATGGAAGACTTCTGCTCTGCCGCTTGATTGAAGACATCGCCTGGATGGAAGACTTCTTCTCTGCCGCTTGATTGAAGACATCGCCCGGATCGGATGAAGAGTTCGGCCCGGCTGGGTGAAGACAAGGTAGGGAGATCTTCAGAGGGGTAGTGTTAGGTTTATTTAAGGGGGGTTTGGGTGGGTTTAGAATAGGGGTATGTTGGTGGTGGGTTGTAATGTTGGGGGGTGGTATTGTGTTTTTTTTTTACAGGCAAAAGAGCTGATTTCTTTGGGGCATGCCCCGCAAAAAGCCCTTTTAAGGACTGGTAAGGTAATAGAGCTGTTAACTTTTTTTAATTTAGAATAGGGTAGGGAATTTTTTTTATTTTGGGTGGCTTTATTATTTTATTAGGGGGCTTAGAATAGGTGTAATTAGCGTAAAAATCTTGTAATCTTTTTTAATTTTTTGTAATTTAGTTTAGTTTATTTAATTGTATTTTAGTTTAGATATTTGTAGTTTATTTAATTTATTGATAGTGTAGGTGTATTTGTAACTTAGGTTAGGATTTATTTTACAGGTAAATTGGTAATTATTTTAACTAGGTAGCTATTAAATAGTTAGATCAGGGGTTAATACATTTATTATAGGTGGCGGCGGTGTAGGGGGATTAGATTAGGGGGTAATACATTTATTATAGGTGGCGGCGGTGTAGGGGGATTTAGATTATAGGCAAAAGAGCTGATTTCTTTGTGACAATGCCCCACCAAAAGCCCTTTTAAGGGCTGGTAAAAGAGCTGATTTCTTTGGGGCATGCCCCGCAAAAAGCCCTTTTAAGGGCTGGCAATAGAGCTGTTTACTTTGGGGTAATGCCACGCAAAAAGCCCTTTTCAGGGCTATTTGTAGGGTTAGACTTAGGTTTAGTGGTAGGGATAGTTTAGTATTTTAGGGGTTGATTAATTTAATATAGGTGGCGGCGGTGTAGGGGGATTAGATTAGGGGTTAATTAATTTAATATAGCTGGCGGCGGGGTAGGGGGATTAGATTAGGGGTTAATTAATTTAATATAGCTCGCGGCGGGGTAGGGGAATTAGATTAGGGGTTAATAATTTTAATATAGCTGGCGGCGGAGTAGTAGCTCACATTAGGGGGTAGGGTGATATAGCTGGTGGCGGTGTAAGGGGCTCACATTAGGGGGTAGTTAATGTAGGTGGCGGCGGGGTAGGAACTCACATTAGGGGGTAGTTAATGTAGGTGGCGGCGGTATAGGGGCTCACATTAGGGGGTAGTTAATGTAGGCGGCGGCGGGGTAGGAACTCACATTAGGGGGTAGTTAATGTAGGTGGTGGCGGGGTAGGAACTCACATTAGGGGGTAGTTAATGTAGGTGGCGGCGGGGTAGGAACTCACATTAGGGGGTAGTTAATGTAGGTGGCGGCGTGGTCCGGGAGCGGCGGTTTAGGGGTTAATAACTTTATTAGGTGGCGGCGGGTCCGGGAGCAGCGGTTTAGGGGTTAATGCATTTATTTTTAGGAGAGTGAGGCGGGATAGCGGATAGAGGGGTATACGTGTCGGCTATGTTTGGGAGGCGTGTTAGACAGTACGGGTGATTTCATAACTTAGTCAGGTTTTGTAGGCGCCGGCAGTTTCTAAAGTGCCGTAAGTCACTGGCGACTCCAGAAATTTGTACTTACGCAGATTTCTGGACATCGCTGGTTTATCAGACTTACGGCACTTTAGCCTCTGACGGCGCCGTATATGTGATAGCTCGAGTTGCGAGCTGAAACTACGGGGGGCAGGGGTTCCCTCGCTTGCGCCGCAAACTACGATCTATATCGGATCGCGCCCCTGAGGTCTAAATGAAATGAAATGAGATCATAAAGCTACTAGGATTCACGTTATACTTTATGTTGTCATGCAATTTTATATTAATAATATAATAGCAAGATATTAAAACAGCTGCAATATAAACTCCTGCTACAAAATGGTTTTGCCACAGATTTTATTAAAATGCAAAAGAAACTCTCAGGCTCTTAAATCCAATAATGATTTGTGTGTTTGTTTTAATTAGAAATAGACAGTGAGGTTGAGGTAGTAGATATTTATAAGCATTTAACTTAAATTGCAGTACTTAATATCATAGGCAGTGTCATTTTTTAGTTTGTTTTATTCATTAAATATTTTAAATTAATTTTAAAAAGTGACGCTGTTTGTCACAACAAAAAAACTCTCAATAATTTGGTGAGCAGTACTTTAAAAAGAAATGAAACCTTAAAAATACCATTTATAATTCAGAAAGAGCAGTTTCCAATTAACTTCTATTATCAAATTAGCTTTGTACCCTGGTATTCTTTGTTGAAGGTATACCTAGCTAGGTTTTTGGAGCACCACATGGCAGGAAATAGTGCTGCCATATTGTGGTCTTGCAAATGAAAAACATTCTTGCAAAACTGTTGCCATATAGGGCTCCAGACACGTGCACAGTCCTAAGCTTACTTCCCTACTTTTCAAGAAAGCATACAAACAGCTAGATTACAAGTTTGTGCGTTCATCATATGGGTAATTTCAGCATTAAAACAGCACCGCAGCCATTACAAGTCTTGTCAGTATAGCTGTACCGCAAGCCTTTTAGCCTGTAACGCAACGTCAGTACCGCACACACGTAAAAATAAAGTTTTTTCATGGGATTCCCATAGCGCCGGTATTACGAGTTTTGCGGTGAGGCTAAAAAAACGGCATTACAGTCTAAAACGACAAGATCCGTAACTCCATCTAAAGTCAGTAGTTATGAGTGTTACGCTACAAATCTGTAACATAAAACTAATAACTAAACTGCTACAAAGGACACTAAGCACCCATACACTACCTATTAACCCCTAAACCGAGGCCCTCCCGCATTGCAAACACTATAATAAATGTATTAACCCATAATCTGCCTCTCCCGACATCACCGCCACTAAAAAAATAATTAACCCCTATTCCGCCACTCCCCGACATCGTCACCACTATGCTAAAGTTATTAACCCCTAAACCGCTGCCCTCCCACATCGTAAACACTATTTAAATATTATTAACCCATAATCTGCCGTCCGCCCACATCGCCCCCGCTATACTAAAGTTATTAAGCCCTACACTGCAAGCCACTATAATAAACCTATTAAACCCTAAACCGAAAGCACCCACAATGAAATATAATAAATTAAACTATAAACCCCTAAACCGAAAGCCCCCCACATTGCAATAAACTAATTTAAACTAGTAACCCCTAAACCTAACACCCCCCTAACTTCTTTATATTAAAATTACAATTTCCCTAGCTTAAATTAAATTAAAACTTACCTGTCAAATTGAAAAAACTAAGTTTAAACTAACAATTAAACTAATATAATTATTTTTATTAAATATAATTATAATTATTAAACTAATATTAAACTAACTACCAATTAAATTAAACTAAAATATACATTAAAAAAATCCTAACACTACTCTAAAAATTACAAAGTATCTAATTACAAAAAAAATACTAAGTTACAAAAAATAACAAACACTAAATTACGAAATTATCCAAAATAAAAAAGAATTACAGCTAATCTAATAGCCATATCAAAATAAAAACCACCTATCAAAATAAAAACCACCTAAAAAAAACTTAAAAAACACTATCACTAACCCCCGACGATCCACTTACAGTTTTTGAAGTCCCGCTTGAACTATCTTCATCCCGGCATTGAAGTCCTCATCCAGGCGGAGAGAAGTCTTTATCCAGACGGCCTCTTCAATCTTCATCCTGGTGGCGAAGTCCTCATCCAAGCGGCGAGAAGTCTTCATCCAGACGGCATCTTCTATCTTGATCCTGGCGGCACGGATCAGGTCCATCCTGAAGACATCCGGCATGGAGCATCCTCTTCATACGGTTGCCGCCGTACATTGAATCTTCAATGCAAGGTACGCGATTCAAGATGGCGTCCCTTGCATTTCTATTGAGTGAAAAATTTGAATCAGCCAATAGGAATTAAAGCTGCTAAAATCCTATTGGCTGTTCAAATCAGCCAATAGGATTTAAGCAGCTCTCATTCTACTGGCTGATTTGAACAGCCAATAGGATTTAAGCAGCTTTCATTCTATTGGCTGATGAATTAGCCGAAAGAATGAGAGCTGCTTGAATCCTATTAACTGATTTGAACAGCCAATAGGATTTTAGCAGCTCTAATTCCTATTGGCTGAATGAAATTTTTCAGCCAATAGGAATGCAAGGGACGCCATCTTGAATCGCGTACCTTGCATTGAATATTCAGTGTACGGCGGCGACCGTCTGAAGAGGATGCTCCGTGCCGGATGTCTTCAGGATGGACCTGCTCCGTGCCGCCGGGATCAAGATAGAAGATGCCGCCTGGATGAAGATTGAAGAGGTCACCTGGATAAAGACTTCTCACCGCTTGGATAAGAACTTCACCGCCAGGATGAAGATTGAAGAGGCCGTCTGGATGAAGACTTCTCCGCCGGGATGAAGATCGTTCAAGCGGGACTTCAAAAACTGTAAGTGGATCGTCGGGGCAATGGGTAGCTTAGGTTTTTTTAGATAGTTTTTTTTATTTTGTGGGATTGGTGGGGTGGGGTTTGTAATGTGAGTGGGTATTTGTATTTTTTTTTTCAGAAAAGAGCTGATATCTTTAGGGCAATGCCTTTTAACGGCCATTGGTAGTTTATTCTAGATTAGTTTTTTTTTGTTTTTTTTGGTGTAGGTTTTATTTTAATGGGTATTAGAATAGGAATATTTTTTATTATTTTTGATAATTTGTTTGTTATTTTGTGCAATGTATTTTTTTAGGGTGTGCTTGGTTTTTGTAGCAAAAGAGCTGTTTAACTTAGGGCAATGCACTTAGGGCAATGCCCTACAAAAGGCCCTTTTAGATTAGGGTTTTTATTTTGGGGTGTTTTTTTTTTTAAAGGGTATTAGAATAGGAATCATTTTTATTTTTTGGATAATTTTGTTTGTTTTCTTTTGTAATGGTAGTTTTTTTATTTTTTGTAATTTTAGGTTTTAGTGTAAGGCAGCTTAGGTTTTATTTCACAGGTAATTTTGTATTTATTTTAACTAGGTAGTTAGTAAATAGTTAATAACTATTTACTAACTAGTCTACCTAGATAAAATAAATAAAAAACTTACCTGTGAAATAAAAATAAAACCTAAGCTATCTACAATATAACTATTAGTTATATTGTAGCAAGCTTAGGTTTTATTTCACAGGTAAGTATTTAGTTTTAAATAGGAATTATTTAGTTAATAATTGTAAATATAATTTAGATCTATTTTAATTATGTTAAAGTTAGGGGGTGCTAGGTTTAGGGTTAGGGTTAGGTTTAGGGGTAGTGTATGGGGTTAATAGTTTAATTGAGGTTGTTGCGATGTGGGGGGCTGGCGGTTTAGGGGTTAATAGGTTTATTTAGAGGTAGTGATATGGGATGCAAGAGGTTTAAGGGGTTAATAGCTTTATTTAGTTGTGACTATGTCGGGGAGCGGTGGAATAGCGGTTAATAGATTTATTATAGTGTGGGCGATGTTGGGGTGCAGGGGAATAGGGGTTAATAACTTTAGTATAGTGGCGGCGATATCAGGAGCGGCAGATTAGGGGTTAATACCTTTATTTAGGTGGCGGCGATATTGGGTGCAGCAGATTAGGGGTTAATAACATTATTTAGGCGTCGGCGATGTCGGGGGCAGCAGATTAGGGGTGTTTAGACTCGGTATTTATGATAAGTTGTTAGGTTTATACATTAGTTTTTTTTCCCCAAAGACATCAATGGGGCTCCGTTACGGAGCGTTTCTTTCCACGATCGCAGGTGTTAGACTTTTTTCTGACCCGCTTTCCCCATTGATGTCTATGGGGAAAGCGTGCATGAGCACATCAAACACAGCGCTTGTTTTTGGTGCAGTATGGAGCTCAACGCAGCCATATCACCCGCACAAGCCTGTTTTTTTAAAACTTGTAATGGCAGCGCTATAGGGGATTAAATAACGCCACTTTTGTTGCGTTCGGTAATTTCCCTATAGCACTCAAAACTCGTAATCTAGCCGACTGAGAACAACCAAAATTGATAATAAAAGTAAATTAGACATCTGTTTAAAATGACATGCTCTGTTTCAGTGTTACCCAACTCCAGTCCTCAGGACCCTAAACATGCCAAATATTCATTATATGTTAACTAGAGCACAAGCGAAATAATCAGCTCACCCATCAGGACCCAATTCACATATCAAAAGAGAGAGTTTCACAGAGTACAATAGCCACAGAAAGCAGTGAATTTAGCAGGAGATGATTCAGGACTAGGGTTGCCACCTTGGCCATGTTTTCCTGGACACTTGCAGGGTGTGCAGAGGGGAACATGAATTTGCACCCCTGGACAGCACTATTTATGTTCCTCCCTGCACACCCTGCAGCATGTGTAACTCATACGTTTCCAGGAAAGCATGGCTAAGGTGGCAACCCTAGTCCTGAACTCTATTCAGGACCCAATTCACATACTTTAAAGCAGAAGAGAGAGAGTAGGATTAACTTGCTGCAGTGTGCATTCCTTAGCAGATGTCAGTAGGCAGTTTGTTAGCTTAATAAGCAGCAGTGTGGTGAGTAATGTACTGAGTATTATTGTATAATTCTTGTTCCAAATTCTTAATGCATCACTTATAAATGCTCAATTAAGTAAACATATGGGGGCCCATTTATCAAGCTCCGTAAGGAGCTTGTGGGCCCATGTTTCTGGTGAGTCTTCAGACTCGCCAGAAACACAAGTTATGGAGCAGCAGTCTAAAGACCACTGCTCCATAACCCTGTCCGCCTGCTCTGATGAGGCGGACAGGAATCGCCAGAAATCAACCCGATCGAGTACGATCGGGTTGATTGACACCCTGATTGGCCGCGAGTCTGCAGGGGGGGGCATTGCACCAGCAGTTCACAAGAGCTGCTGGTGCAATGCTGAATTCGGAGAGCGTATTGCTCTCCACATTCAGCGATGTCTGTCGGACCTGATCCGTAGTGTCGGATCAGGTCCGACAGACATATGATAGATAGGCCCCATGGCATTACAATAATGCTAACATTATTATTACTAGAATTACCAACAATATCTCATTTTTCCACCATTGGTGATAACAATTAGTCCTAATCAGAGTTTACCTTAGTAAACAGGCAGACATGCACTATTTGCTCCTTAGAAATGCTAGATTCAGAGTATATTAAATAAAATGTGACTGGTAAATGCTGCTATTTTTACAAATACTTTTATTTTCTTAAAAAATATTATACAAAGAAAATCAATAGTAAATCAAGGCCACAGCAGGCTAGTGCTTAATCCAAAGAGAGAGAACAGATCTGAGTGCTGCTACCATGTTCAAGTGATATGTATGGTAGTAAAACAAGCTACAAACAACAATAATGTTCACAACTAATAATAAACACATTACATTAGATGTATATAAATTTCATAGAACTGTGAGAATAAGGAGCACAGGGCTTCACTTAGCATGGGGCTTACTGTTACTGCAAGATTAAAAATGTAGAGGCCTTGGACTAAACATACTTTACTTGTCCTTGTGTATGCCCTTAATCCTTAAAGGGGCATGAATCCCAACACTTTTAGTTCATGATTCAGATAGACCAGTGTCATAGTTGCCAACATTTGAAAAAAAATTCCAGAGACACTTTGCAGCTATCAATTACCTGCATGAAAATTTTTACCACACCACCCTAAAGTCCCGCCCACTTTGCCAAACTGACATAATTAGCATAATTGAGCTCCACCTATTTATTAGCTCCTATCACCTCTTCTTGAAGGGTGTTTAGTCTATGTTCTCTAAGAACACTTGTTTAATTAAGCAAGCTATCCCTTTAAATCATTCTGAGCACATTGTTCTCTTTTCTCATAGTATTTATTTATTTATTTGTATATATATATATATGTATATATATATATATATATACACACACATATATACATAATATGTGTGCACTCTTTGCTCAGTGAGGTGATTATGCTTCAGCTGCATTGTGCCTATATGAGCGGCACATAACTTTATTAGACACTCAAGAGTTTCCAATACATTGTATAACCCTACCAGGCTAATGAGCAGTTAGCACATTCATTTTGTGCATTTTCTGTGCTTATAAGTGCTTCACATAATGCTGAAGCAGGACCCATCTTATGGTTAATTTACAAGGGGCCATACTCTTGTGGGGAGCCTGGGGAGGTAGAGTACATCTCTGTCAAGGTTTGTAGAGAAATCTGGGCTCTACTCTCTGCTTTGCAGTAATTCTCTTTTTTTTCCCCTAGTACTCTTTTGTTCCTAAATACAAGGTGCCCAGAAAAAATTATATTTATTTCAGAAAATACTGATATTATATTTATTTCAGAAAATACTGATAGCCCCAAATATTACCTGCCACGTCAAAATTGTCAACATTTAAAACCAAATCCACATTCTTTTCAGCACTAATACTAGTCCTTGTTGTGGTATATACACTTAGCTGCAGTTTCGGCCTCTTAGACAGATATGGTTTGATGCAGTTGTCACTGTGGCTTTTGCAGAGTTTGGTGTAGACAGTCCCATACATCACCCAATAAGTATGCACCCCATACACAATAAAAACACCCACCACCAGGGTGGTAAAGGAGCTCCTATTCAGCATAGTAGAGTAAAAAGAAAGCAGCAGGTAGATCATTCCAAACTTTCCAACTTGGGCTACAAGGCAGTTTAATGATAAAACAACAAGTGTATCTTTATGGCATTCCAGCTACAACCAGATGTTTGACAAAATGGAGTTTCCACAATTGGTTACTAGAACGATTTCTGAGATATAATTCTAATGTAGCAGCAAGAAAACACCAATGTGCAAAATGGCTCTCACTAAAGTAAACTGTGATTAAAAAACGTAAAATATATTTTAGAACAATAGTATTTTTAAGAGTCCAGCTACAACCAGATGTTTGACAAAAAAACAACAAAGTTTCACATTAATATTTTCACTCTGAAAAAGAAAAAAGCGCAAAGAGAGACTCAAGTGCAATAAATAACACAAACGCTGCTGCTCTTAAAAATATGCACTTACAATGTTTTATTAATAATACAGCAGTTTAAAAACACAGCTTTCTCCTTTAGGGTAAAATATCCAAATACTCAGCTGCTCCGGTCTGTTTTCACAGCCTAGTTGTCTTTTTTCAATGTCCGTTCCCTTCAGCTGTTCACCGGAACTATCAGTGTATGGGAAATCCTTGTTCCTGGGGCTATGGTAGCCCTAAATGTCCAAAAAGCAAAGCGTTCTATTCCTAGAACTACGGCTCCTCTGAAGAACCAAAGTACAATCCTATGATACCTCTACGCGTTTCTTCTGCTATCGTGCAGACTTTCTCAAGAGGATGAAGAATCAAATGCTGGGTGGATGCGATGTCCGTCACAATAAAAACCCTCATGGCAGATCCTATTGGTTAAAATTTCCTCTATGTTCTACAGATAAAAAATATATGCTCTGGGTCCTAGAGACCAAATCCATAATGCTATGTTCCTTTTCCTGATAACAAGGATATACGGTTTAATAACAACATATCTAAAATTAATACATGCTGCAAAAAACAAATAATTTGCACCAAATATAAATATCCTAAAACATAAATATGTAGCAATAATATTAAAATCCTTAAACTAGGTAAAATTTTATAAAACAAGAGATATATATAAAATTGATACTTAAAATTAATACAAAATATTTTATGCACATATTAAGAAGTTGAATCCCTGCAAGCTAATCAAAATTCATCTATATGTGAAAAACATTCACAGTCTGGAGATCACATTTAAAAGGTATTGTGTATATTAAGAATATGATTATTACCTAACACTATATTATTAAAAAATTCATTTTATATTTAAAATGTGATAATTAGAGGTTATTTAAACTTTGTTTAAAACTGAGGAGAAATGAAAAAGAAAAAAGAAAAAATTATACAAGAAGTGTTACTAAGGAACCCTAAATTTATTTAGATCGGATCAATAATCACATAAAAGCTGCTATGTCAATATCTATATTCAATCCTTTTGGATGTAAGCTATTAAGTTTTTGTATCCAAAAGGTTTCTTGCTTCCTTAGGCTCATCAACCTATTACTACAACTGTTAGGTATCCAATCAATTGCTTGTATTCTTAGAGACCTAGAGTCTCCCCCATGATGTTCTGCAAAATGTATTGGTACACTGTGATTATCGACTTTTTCTTTTATATTGTATAAATGTTCTGTCAGTCTACTTCTTATCTTCCTTTTAGTGCGCCCTACGTAGATTTTGTTACACCCACAGGTTAAGAGGTACACTACATAAGTGGTGTCACATGTACATCTACTCTTAATATTAAAAGACTTAATGCCATCGCTATCTTTAAATTGATTATCCTTATTGATATGTTTGCACATACTGCAGATTTTCTTCCCACACTTGTATGTGCCTGGTTTTAGACTAAGCCAATTGCTTTTTCTATTGATTTCTGTTGTTTCAAACTTCCTCAATTTACTGGGAGCTAGAAGGTTTTTCAAACTTCTCCCTTTCTTAAAGGTGAACACAGGTTCTTCTGTCAGAATAGGAGCCAGTACAGGGTCAGTCTTAAGAACA
Source organism: Bombina bombina (assembly GCF_027579735.1). Classification (NCBI taxonomy): domain Eukaryota; kingdom Metazoa; phylum Chordata; class Amphibia; order Anura; family Bombinatoridae; genus Bombina; species Bombina bombina. The sequence goes on along the minus strand of NC_069503.1, from coordinate 292,786,470 downwards.
CCCCAATGTTTTTTAATTACATTCTTAATAATTTTATGACCCTCATTGTAAGTAGTAATAAACCTTAAAGTATCCTTGTTGTCTTGAATTGATTTATTACTTTTAGGTTTTAGGATAGAATCTCTATCTGCTTCCTGCGCCCTATTGTATAGAGAGTTCAAGTTAAATAGGATTAAAAAGGATCTGGATGAAATACTTCCCAAAATACAGGTTTTTAAAACTGAGGAGAAATGGGTGACTAGGAACAATAGCATCCAAAATAGAATCAAACAATTAGAATTAGATCTTAAGAGGAGTAAACAACAAAAATTAACTAGGGATATACAAGATTTTAAGGAGGATAAAGTTTACAATTTTAAAAAGAAGACTGAAAATATGCGATTGATAAATAGAGGTAAAAACCCACAGGGAAATGATTTTAAAAGAGGAGGAAACACTCAAATAGGTATTCATTATCAATATACTGAGGAAAAACCTGAAGGAGGTATGAATAGAAATGAAGTAGGTTTTAATAACAACAATAGGATAGCTCCGCCAACTAATAGAACATATATGGATAATTATAATCACAATAAGAGTGGGAACCATAGAAGACCTTTTAATGATAACACTAATAGGCAGGTTTGGATGGATAAACATTATGAATATCCAAATAAAAATTGTAATAGTTATGGCAATCATGAACAATGGAAGGGAAGAAGGGAGGATAGAGATGGCCCACCTAATTTTAATAGGAGGGACAATCCCAGAGAAAACTTAAATGGTCTCAACATTAATACATCGAATAGATTTGAAGTGCTTAATCAATTTCAGAATGAATCAAGCTGGTCTGCTTTGGGGGCTCGCCCCAAATCTGACTATCAAGATTATAACCATAGATCAGAGAATAATGAATGGAGAAATAGTCAAAGACATGAGGGGAATATCAACCATCAGAACCATTTTTTAGGGAAAACACCATTGCCCCACAATCCAAGATTAGAACCAGAACCGAGGCACACACAACAAGGAGCGTGGGAGACCAGACAAAGACAAAACAAAAGAGGTTTAGAACAAGGAGAGGAAAGAGAGGAGGGGCCAGAGCTACAACAACCAAACAGAAGGCAGAGACGAGAAGAAGACAGGAATTAGATATCTTTAACTTGGCTAATTTAGAATTAGATGCGAATGATATTAAACTTTTAAACAAAGGTCTTAATTTTTCACCTAAAACATTACCTAATGATTTTGAAGTGTTTATCGACATTCAGAAATTTGTTAGAAAGTTAGTTTTAAAAAGATTTTATGCTAAAAAGGAATGTAATTTGAAATCAGCCGTTAACAAAGATCATTTAGAAGGGAAAGATATAGAAACTTTATCCATTCTAAAATCCCTAGAAGATATGGGTGTGAATGGCCAGGATGTTAATGAGAGTATCAATACAATAGAGGAATTACTAAATATTTCTATATACGAGGAAGAATCTATGATTAAGCATAGTAATTTGAAAAGACCTTCTACATTTTATCCAGTTGGGACACAGGGGGATCAAATTCCAGTTTTTACAAAAATGGTTATGGAAGAAGTTTTTAATTTATTCCACAAGAAAAGGAAGAATTTAGTTAATAAGTACAATGATAATTTAACCTCCCAGGAGAGAAATTCTCTTAAGAAATTGATGGATAATAAAGATATCATTTTTAGGGCAGCAGATAAGGGGGGCGGGATTGTCATACAGAAGAGGGAAGACTATTTAGCTGAAGCTTACAATCTACTAAAAGACACAGATACTTATCAAATTATTAATGGGAATCCAACTAAACAATATCAGAATAAGCTGAATAAAATATTAGTGTTAGCAAAAACAGAAGGAGTCCTTGATAACGATGAGTTTAGATACCTACAGGAGAATGAACCTAGGTTCCCAATTTTCTATCACCTGCCAAAGGTGCATAAGGATATACAAAAGCCACCTGGGAGGCCTATAATCTCAGGGATTGATTCCCTGAGTGACAAAGTCTCAAAATATATTGATTTTTACTTACAACCAATTGTTAAAAATACTAAATCATATATCAAGGACACCACACAAACCATCAATATATTTGAAGGTTTAGATTGGAAAGAAAGTTATTGTTGGGTAACTTTAGATGTGTCAGCGCTTTATACCTCAATCCCCCATGAGAAAGGATTGAAGGCCCTTGAAATGGAACTGTTGAACTGGAAATTTTCAGTAGAACAATTGAATTTTATCCTTGATTGCACGAGATTCATTTTAGAGCACAATTATTTTAGTTTTGAAAATGTGTTCTATAAACAGGTCAAAGGAACAGCGATGGGGACTACATTTGCCCCATCGTATGCTAATATTTATATGCACAGATTTGAAATTGAGAAGGTTTGGAATAATAATCCTTTTATAAATAATATTATAAAATATTATCGTTATATAGATGACCTAATTATCCTCTGGGATGGTGACGAATCATTGATAAATAATTTTTTATTACATATGAACAATAATGATTTTAACTTAAATTTTACAGGTAAACACTCAAGAACAAGAATAGAATTTTTAGACCTTTGGTTATATGTAGAGGACAACTTAAAAACAGCGGTGAGTAATTTTAGTAAACCAACGGATAGAAATAGTTACATAGACAATGGAAGTGCACACCTTAAAAGGTGGAAAGATAATGTGCCATATGGACAGTTCTTAAGACTCAGACGCAACTGTACGGATATAGAGATGTTTAAAAGAGAGGCTGAAAATATGAGGACTAAGTTCAGAGAAAAGGGCTATAACAGAAATACAATAGAACTAGCATACAATAGGGCGCAGGAAGCAGATAGAGATTCTATCCTAAAACCTAAAAGTAATAAATCAATTCAAGACAACAAGGATACTTTAAGGTTTATTACTACTTACAATGAGGGTCATAAAATTATTAAGAATGTAATTAAAAAACATTGGGGTGTTCTTAAGACTGACCCTGTACTGGCTCCTATTCTGACAGAAGAACCTGTGTTCACCTTTAAGAAAGGGAGAAGTTTGAAAAACCTTCTAGCTCCCAGTAAATTGAGGAAGTTTGAAACAACAGAAATCAATAGAAAAAGCAATTGGCTTAGTCTAAAACCAGGCACATACAAGTGTGGGAAGAAAATCTGCAGTATGTGCAAACATATCAATAAGGATAATCAATTTAAAGATAGCGATGGCATTAAGTCTTTTAATATTAAGAGTAGATGTACATGTGACACCACTTATGTAGTGTACCTCTTAACCTGTGGGTGTAACAAAATCTACGTAGGGCGCACTAAAAGGAAGATAAGAAGTAGACTGACAGAACATTTATACAATATAAAAGAAAAAGTCGATAATCACAGTGTACCAATACATTTTGCAGAACATCATGGGGGAGACTCTAGGTCTCTAAGAATACAAGCAATTGATTGGATACCTAACAGTTGTAGTAATAGGTTGATGAGCCTAAGGAAGCAAGAAACCTTTTGGATACAAAAACTTAATAGCTTACATCCAAAAGGATTGAATATAGATATTGACATAGCAGCTTTTATGTGATTATTGATCCGATCTAAATAGATTTAGGGTTCCTTAGTAGCACTTCTTGTATAATTTTTTCTTTTTTCTTTTTCATTTCTCCTCAGTTTTAAACAAAGTTTAAATAACCTCTAATTATCACATTTTAAATATAAAATGAATTTTTTAATAATATAGTGTTAGGTAATAATCATATTCTTAATATACACAATACCTTTTAAATGTGATCTCCAGACTGTGAATGTTTTTCACATATAGATGAATTTTGATTAGCTTGCAGGGATTCAACTTCTTAATATGTGCATAAAATATTTTGTATTAATTTTAAGTATCAATTTTATATATATCTCTTGTTTTATAAAATTTTACCTAGTTTAAGGATTTTAATATTATTGCTACATATTTATGTTTTAGGATATTTATATTTGGTGCAAATTATTTGTTTTTTGCAGCATGTATTAATTTTAGATATGTTGTTATTAAACCGTATATCCTTGTTATCAGGAAAAGGAACATAGCATTATGGATTTGGTCTCTAGGACCCAGAGCATATATTTTTTATCTGTAGAACATAGAGGAAATTTTAACCAATAGGATCTGCCATGAGGGTTTTTATTGTGACGGACATCGCATCCACCCAGCATTTGACTCTTCATCCTCTTGAGAAAGTCTGCACGATAGCAGAAGAAACGCGTAGAGGTATCATAGGATTGTACTTTGGTTCTTCAGAGGAGCCGTAGTTCTAGGAATAGAACGCTTTGCTTTTTGGACATTTAGGGCTACCATAGCCCCAGGAACAAGGATTTCCCATACACTGATAGTTCCGGTGAACAGCTGAAGGGAACGGACATTGAAAAAAGACAACTAGGCTGTGAAAACAGACCGGAGCAGCTGAGTATTTGGATATTTTACCCTAAAGGAGAAAGCTGTGTTTTTAAACTGCTGTATTATTAATAAAACATTGTAAGTGCATATTTTTAAGAGCAGCAGCGTTTGTGTTATTTATTGCACTTGAGTTTGCGCTTTTTTCTTTTTCAGAGTGAAAGTTTTTGCCCTACTTCATTTGGTGTGAAGGATCCATTTGGTAAACAAGCAGCAGAGGACTATAGTGATTTATGCACTGACATCTTTTGGAAAGTGGTAAAACGTTTTTGTTATTCCATTTGTTTTACTGTTGATTTGTTTGTATTCTATTTTGATTACCCTATAATTGCATACAGGGATTTGATTTATTTATTTAATATTTATTGGATACCACACATGTTTGTTGTAAGAATTGACAAACAGAATTGACATTAGTGATTTTATTATATTTTAAGAGGGAGTTAGCGCCACTATTATTTATTTTTTTGGTAGGTTTCACATTAATATGTTCCAGGTATTTGTTATAATTTAATTATCAGATAGCTCTCACCAGTGTGCAAGTGCCTTTCCTTGGAAAGCTTACATTAAAAAGAAATTGTGGTCCCGTAATTAGCTCATCATAAGCACATTCAGCTTAAAATAGTGTAACGGCTAAACAGCTATATATAATGCATATGTTTAATTGATCAACATATGAGAATGACATCAGTCTGCAGGTTTGTTTAGAAGCTCCATCAACAACAATGGTATACAGTTACCATCACACATGCCAACAGCCCATATAAAAGTAACTGGAAAAATGCATAACAGTGCTCTGCACCTATTACATGGTAACTTTCCTACAAAATATAGTAACTTGCCAAGCATCCTGCAGCGCACGGATATCAATCACTGTGCACAATAGTATATATAACAGTCTAATTACACAGTGGCATGGGCCTTCATTACTCGCACTGCACACGTCACGCTTCACCGGTAACAGCTGCTGTAAATGTGATCTAGTAGGCAACGGGGGCCGGCCGATATAATGCTATCCACACAACGTCACTTTAGCAGTACCGAGAGATAAGAGGAAGAGGAACAACAACCTAAACAGAAGCAATGCATGATGTTTTCCCTCTGTCACAAACACTGCTGTCACTGCCGAGTTTGCAGTGCCCTTTCCAGGAGGCGCACAACAGGGCTATCAGTATTTTCAGAGAAAAAAAAAATACCAACACTAGCTTAGGCTTACCTTAATGCTTGCTGCCTTGCTGTTGCTCTCCAGACCGGTCTCTGACTGCAGCGACGCCTCGCACTGCCACTCAATCACAATGACAGTCACATAGAAAGACTGAAGTGTGTGCAGGCATGGCAAAAATGAAACAACTTCCTCCCGCGCTGTCTGCCTCTACTTCCTTCAACTCACGCCGCTCTAGCCCTGGATTCTATAAACACTCCGTGACATTGTGACAGTCACAGACTGAGACCCGGCTCCTGTGCTAATTGCCTGTAAATTTAGCACTCTTGCCAAGTTGCCGACTGGACCGCAAGTCAACAACAATAATAACAATAATTTAAAAAAAAAACTTTAAAAAAATAGAAGGAAATTTAAAAAAATAGCTCCCCACTGCTCCCTATTGCCGGGACAGTCCAAGACATTTAAATGGCCGGGACTTGGTCTCAAATACCGGGACTGTCCCGGCAAAAATGGGACAGTTGGCAACTATGCAGTGTAACTTTCTCTATGTGACCTTGTCAATACTTGCTATAATTCCTAAATTTATAATTTTACTAATGGTATAACCTCAGCTCCTCCAAATTCTTTTGTCTGTTTACTTTAACATCTTACGCTGAATCAAACTTTCCCTATTGGCCTTTTGAATGTCTTTCATCATGTCATTAATTAATCTCATGGACTCAGCTGAATGCTCTGTCCTATAAATCTAACACTTCTATGGGAAGCATTGCTGATTTAGTTAGCATTATTTTAATATATGTCCACATATCTTAATTGAGCATTTATAAGTGAGGCATTAAGAATTGGGCAAAATAATTATACAAGGATTGAACAGTCACATGATACTAGGTAAGTAATACTGTGTTTTATGTTTTTCACTGTTTTCCTCTTTTGTAAAAATGCTCAATATATTCATGTTCCTTTTTGCTACCTCTTGTCACTACAACAAACTACTCTATTCAATTACTCCTTCCCACTCACCTCCTGCACTATTCATTAGCCCATCTCTTTTACCCTCACCTCACTTTTACACTCATGAACTTTACACATTTCTAAACACTCTCTCTCCTCCCTGCACCTCATCCCGAAAACAGTCTCAATACTACAAATCTATATCTCATCTTATGTCTCTCTCCCTTTTGCTAATACTAGCTGCTGATAATATCTCCCCTAATCCTGGTCACCACAACCTCCTAGCCTTGCACCCCTATGTGTCCCTTTCCATAGGCTTAGAAAACAAAATTCTGGTAACCTTACTTAAATTCCTCTTGTATCTAAAGCCAACACTCCCTTCAAATGTGAATTCGGAAACTCTCGCTTTGTTTGCAACAAGCTCACTTCTATCCATGAGCTCTTTATCTCCCACTTCCTCAACCATCTGGCTCTCACAGAAACCTGGCACTCTCCTTCAGACACAAAATTCAAGGCTGCATTGTCACATGGGGTCTCCATTTCAGCCACACTCCTAGGTCTGGAAATAGAAAAGGAGGTGGTGTAGGTATTTTACTTTCATCTCGTTGCACCTTTCAACAAATACAGCCCTTTTCTTCCTTCACATTTTCCTCATTTGAAACCCACATGATTTGCTTATTCTCTCCCCTCTCTATAGGTGTTGCAGTCATATACTGCCCCCCCAGCTCCTCAACTCAATTTTCAGATCATTTTGCTGCCTCGCTACCTTATTTCCTCTCCTTAGACAACCCTGCCCTAATCCCTAATTCCTGGGGAATTCAACCTCCCTGTTGGCAATTCCACTGCCTCCTCTGGAAAACAACTTCTGCAACTCACTTCCTCTTTCGGTCTGTCACAATGGACTGACTCTCAGCTATGGGTGCACTAACTCAAACTTCACAAGCTCCCTTTTAACTCTTTCTGACCATCATCTTATCACTTGCAACATCAAATCACTCCCTACAACTCTCCCTCCTTCTACCCCTCACATCAAACCCCACAGAAACATTAAGTCCCCAGATCAGAAAAAGCTCTTAAGCTCTCTCAAACCTCTGCTCTTTTCCATTTCCTCCTTTTTCTGCCCTGACCAATCTATCTGCCACTACAATTCCACTCTTCTATAGGTCCGTGACAATTTGGCCCCTCCTTCACACACTCATCCTCATCCCTAGCATACTCCTCTGACAGGCTACCTACGCAGATGTTCCCATACTGCTGAGCAACAGTACAATCCATAATGAATGCCTCTGCCAGGCTCGTCTTCCTTACACGTCACTCTTCATCTGCCACACCTCTCTACCAATGCCTTTACTGACTTCCTGTAGCCTCCAGAATTAAACAAAATATTCTGACTCTGACATACAAGGCTCTCAACTGCACTGCTCCCCCCTTATCTCCAGATACTTTCCCTCCTGTTGCCTTCACTATACTCCACAAGACTCTCCTCTAGTTTTGAAAGTTTCAAGCGCTCCATAAAGACTACTGTTCAGGGATGCATACAATCTACACTAACCTTTCCTAGCCCAGTTCCTCTCCTCCTTTGTTAAGCCTATGAGCCCAGCTGTTTGTAGATCACCTTCATAAGAGCTGACTACAACAGTGCAACTCTAGGCAGGGCCCTCTACCCACTTGATACCTATAAGTGTAATTTGTATATCATGCCTATGTTTATAGCACTGCGTAACCTGTTGTCGCTCTACAAATAACTGATAATAATTCTGCTAAGACTCTTCAATATTTTCAGTTTAATTTAAAACATGCGCTGTACCAATCTTCTCCATTAGATGGCAGCAATGTTTTTTCAAAGCTTTCCAAAGAAAAAAATTACCATCATGTTTTGTCAGCTACCCTAAGGGCTAGATTTATCAAAGGCTAGGGGAACTCTGTATGTGCTTCTCCTGTAACTGCGCCCCAGCTCGCCTCCGGAGAAGTGCACATGTGCGCCTGAATTCATAAAAAAAATAGGCGTAGCTTTGCACAGGCGAGCTGGGACGTAATAATGATAAGTTTTGCCTGTCAGAAAAAGCATTTACTCCCTATTTACTCCCTATTTATCACAGTACATCCCGATAAAAATAGGCAGAAGAAGCTTGCTCCTGTTTTTTTGTAATGGGTATTTTCATATACAGGCGAGGGGGGGGGGTCTGCTTTTCCTGCTTTCTGGCCACTATGTATCTGGGTTTAGTGCAACGGGATCTTGGTGCTCATCAAGGAGTTATAAGTGAGCCCCAGGGTACTGACTGTAGCAACCTGCTTCTGCCTTCTGATAGCTTGCTCTAATATTTTCGGGTAACTGTCAAAGATGCCAGTTATTTAAAAGTAGCCTGCACTAATTGTGATGGCCATCAAGGGAAGTATTTAGCATTGTAGGATTTGCAAAATGATATATATATTTTCTATTGGAAATATGTTTACTGGTGATTTCACTGAGTTGGTTTGCATTTGATTGTGAAGAGATTTGGCAGTTGAATGGTTTGTGTTCATATGCGATCAAACCCTGCCTTCAGGTACCTCCACATTGGGGGTTGTAAAGATTAACTTCCTCATTTCCAATTGTATCCCAAGAGAATGTACGTTGGTAGTAAAAGAGTTATTTTTAGACCTGACAGTTGCTATCTCCTCATTATTTATGTATATATATATATATATATATATATATATATATATATTGCTTTCTTTTAGCATTATACATTTTTTTAACAGATTCTGATACTTGAACTGACGTGTTACTGATTTGTTTTATGCATTTATGCTACTTTAATGATGTCATCAGACAGATGCGCATTCTATGCCTCTTCTGATGTTGTCTGATCTATATGTTAATTAGGAGGTTAGAATATATAATTTTGAATGTCACTTATCAGACAAACACTGAAGATTTTGGTATTAATAAAACAACAGCACTGCGGGAACTGATGTGTTGCCAAGCAACTTGCGCGAACGTTGGATCTGACCAGTAAATATCGCGCAAATGTGGACTTTAGAATAGTTTACTAGATTTGTGAATAGTTATTTTACCTTTCTAGTAGAGCCAGTTTGTGCAATTATTTAAAAAATTGACTGGAAAGGGGGGCGGAGCCTACAGCCGGAGCGGCAGGTTGTGTTTCAGAAGAGCTCCTGACATTACTTTAAAATGTATGAGCCATTTTACTGATTTTAGGGGGAAAAAGCTCTAAACTTAACTTTCTTATGTCATCAAGAACCTATTTCAAGCACAAAATCAGCATTGGGAAACAAACCTCAAGATCATCCATCCTGCCTAAGCTCCTTATTTGGGCCACGCGGCCTTTGCCCAGTTAAAGCTCCACAAACCTACAGAGTAGCTCTCTAAACTTTTCAGAACACTCCTATGGCGATTATAGCTGTGTTAGATGTATGGGAGGCTGAGATACAGGAAGTCTTGCATCGCCATTTCGCTGAACTGGAGAATGAACTATGCCGAGTCCTGATGTTGGCTGTGTCAGCTCCCCTAAACAATGTAGATGGCACTAAAGCTGAGGAGGCTAATGTTTCTGTGCGACATGTACCTTTGCTGGGCCGGACCTTGCCCGATACAGGGTGTGGGTCTGGTTCGCTTCATGTGATTGATGCTGATCGCGGGAGTTCCTGGAGAATATCGGTCACTGTATTGGGACCAACAGATCGTGCTGCCTGCTCCCTGGAGTCACCGGCCTCTAATCAATTAATGCAACTGGCGCATCTCACTACGGGAGAGCTGAGTGACCCATCGGCTAAGCCTCAGAAGCTGTCAGCATCTATGAAGTATCTAGAGTGGAGGAGCATGGCTAGTTCAGGCTCACTGAATAATGGGAATGGCGAGGACTTACTTGGAACTCTCGAATGTATGGAGGAGTCGGCCTGTACAAAAGCTCGGAAACTAGATGTGTCCTGCAACCATGTAATGATCCTAGGAAAGCTCTCATGCTGGATCCGTGAATTGAGGCCGACCTACAGTTATTTAACATCTATAACCCACAAGTCTGGTGTTGGCTAGACTTTAGGGACATGAGCCTGATAATTGTTAAACTACTTTAGCCCATACGCTGATTACCTTGTTCCTGACTCTCACTATAAAGCCTATTCCGCCTGTATTTGAAACGTTCCTCATGCAGGGGGACTGATATTGTATTATAATTACTAACCATGTGTTATGATAATGTTCCTTATAATCCCATATGTTGTAAAATGGTATCCTACATAAAAAAAAAAAAAAAACTATGTGACAAATCAGTATACCAGGACAGACAGGGCATTGGATAAAAGACGTGTCTGTTTATAGCTGATATATGTAGCATTCCGCATCAACAGTATATATCTCACATTCTCTATGATGACTTGCTGGTCTGATATGGTATGTCTGTTACAATTGCCTAAAAATGCTAAAGTGGTTACGTCTATGGTATTTAAAACCGTACAATATATTCTTGTGTACTGTTATGCCACCTAGATGTGCTGCTACTTTTTGCACCCTTAAAATACTTTCCATATGTTGTGTGTAATTTTTAGTTCTGCACTGTATATGATAACGTTACAAGTTGGATTCAATATTTGATCCCATTGTTAAGGAGCATCAATGATGTTAGGAACCTGTGTTCCTCTACTTACTGTTACAGCTAGACATACATATCTGCTTTTACTTGGCGCTCATAGGGTTTATTTAAAACTGTGTCCTGCAGTGTTCTATATAAACAGGCTACCCAACTTGAAATTAAACTTTAAATTACTCCCCAGTAGTGTTAAGTCTGCTATACAAATTAACAATATAGTAACAGGCATCTGACAGTTTATTTTTATTTATTTTCTTACTATTACCTACTAAACGATATATATGCTAATAATTTAGGACGTTATACAACCCAGAGTTAAAACAAGGCGGTGGTTTTAATCCTAATAAGATCGTAGTGACCAATTATATTGTTCAACTTAGCGAACATACCAAACTAACATGTTATGCAAGCAGGGTATAAGCTCCTATTACAATGGCTTTGGCATAAGAACACGGTAATGCCTTGTGACTTCTACAGTAGACTGCCTGCGGCAGGGGCAGACAAATAAGACCATGCTGAGACATATGTATTTCCATATACCTATACATGCCTCATGCAAAGCCTAAAATGTAGGCTCTATAACCCACATGCGCTAAGTCCCTTGCTGTGTAGTATCTTCATGTTACATAAGTAGTTTAAATGCTAAGCTGGATACTAGAGTTAAACAGTGTTATAGAACATTTTATTAGTAGAGGTCATTTGAACTCTTCTTGTTATACTTTCCCTAATCACTCCCTATATGTTCTGGGTACTATCTACTATGTGTCAGCTATAGATATGATAATGTCAGATGCATCAGGGTTATCTGTAATTGCTGTCCCCACAATGTACAATTTCCTTTCCTTAACAATATTAAATTATTTAACATAGTCTTCTTCAATTTGATGGTAGACTAGTTGAGGGGTTATACAAATGTTTAGGCTGGTCCTAGGTTGGTAGTATCAGCATCAAATTGCAGCTATGAGTTCCAAGGGTTTGCTTCTATGACTTGTTTAAAATTGCCTAGGCATTTACATGTTTTGAACTGGAAGGGATTCTGAAAATGGATAGGTATGATATTTGGAGCCGACATCACTCTGTAATTAGTGATGTCCCGAACTGTTCGCCAGCGAACAGTTCACAGCGAACATAGCTTGTTCGCGTTTGTGGGCGAACACATGGCGATGTTCGATCCACCCCTATGTGTCATCATTGAGGAAACTTTGACCCTTTATGTCACAGCCGCCTGACACATTAGAGCCAATCAACATCAGACACTCCCTCACAGACCCTCCCAGCTACTCGGAATCCGCCATTTTAGACTCATAACGACCTTGCTTTCTTAATGAGAGGACGTGTTGTGTTTTTGCTCCTGACATTAATAGGAAAAACATAGCTAGGCTAGTGTATTTACAGTCCAGAAGGACTCCACTCATCTCTGCTGCAAGCACAGCACCCCAAAAAGCCCTTTTTAGGGCTATATTTCGTGCCGTTTTTTTTTTTTTTTTTTTCTTTTTTTTTTTAATTAGCATTTGCCTGGCTTTCAGGCTGTGTGTTTAAGGCTCACAGCATATGCTGTGATTACTGCCACCACTGATATCTCCCTAACAACATTAGTTTAAATTTAACTAACCAAAAAATGTAATTATTTTGCTAGTGTAATTTTTTTTCATTTTCTATCAGGCCAGTGTCACACAGCATATACTCTGGTTCATTGCTCTGTGCCAGCCAGCAGCCACCAGTGTTAATATCCGTTTATAACATTATTTTAAATTTAAAAAAAAAAAAAAAATTATTTTGCTAGTGTAATCTAATTACATTTACTATCAGGCCTGTGTCTGTCAGACTCACTCAGCATTAATATACCTCATTTTTTTTCAGTCTTTTGGTTAATTGGTCTGTGCCAGGCAGCCACCCAGCACTCATATCTATTCTTCTTCACCTTAATTTTAATATAAAAAACAAAAAGTTTAAATTTGTTTGATAGTGTAATCTAATATAATTTTCTATCCGGCCTGTGTGTTTTGCTGACATACAGAGCCTACTGTGTTTACTTGCTACCCTCCCTAGTCTATGAGCCACGACTCATATGTGTTTAACCTTTTTTTTAATCCCCCCCCCCAAAAAAATAATTTAAATCATTTTTCTAGTGTAATCTAATAGTATTTTCTATCAGGCGTGTGTGTATCTGACTTACAGAGCCTACTGTTTTTAATAGCTGCCCTTCCAAGGCTATCAGCCATGACTCATATGTATGTGCTTAACCTTTTTTCTTTAAATTCCCAAAAAAAGTCTTTAAATCATTATGCTAGTGTAATCTAATTTTATTTTCTATCAGGCCTGTGTCTAACTGTCTATCTGACTTACACAGCATACTGTTGTTAATTGCTGCCCTACGTAGCAGCCAGCCAGTGCGACCACTCATAGAGTCATATGTGCATTGCACTTCTTAACATAATTTTAATATTAAAATCTAAAATTTTAAAATATTTTGCTAGTGTAATCTAACTTAATTTTCTATCAGGCCTGTGTTTTTGTCACTTACACAGCATACTGTGTTAAATTGCTGCCCTACCTACCATCCACGACTCACATCTGCCAGCCTGTGTGCCAGGCCCAACTAGCCAATTAGTGGCACCAATCATAATTCTTGTAACAGTATATAAAAAAATAAATATAATTTTTTGGACTGCAAATATTCAGTCTCCTAGTGCCATTGAATTGCATTTACCTCCTGCCTGCCACTGCCAGCCTTTTGTGCCAGGCCGTCTAGCCAACTATTTACACCAACCATAATTGTTGTCACAGACAGTATAGTTACTAATTAAAATTAAAAAAAATTTGATTGTTGATCTTAATCCTCAGTTTGCTCGTGCCCTAGAATTGCACTTTTCTACTGCCTTCCAAGCCTGTGTGCCAGGCCTACTTGAAAAATATTTACACCAATCATATTTGTTGTCACAGTATTCTTAATAATTAAAAATTAAAATTTTTGGTAATAGTTGTTGTGAATCCTCAGTTTGCTGGTGCCATTGAATTGCCCTTTCCTCCTGCCTTGCAGCCTGCTGTGTGCTAGGCCCACCTAGCCAATTATAGCCAGCAATCATATTTCTTTTAACAGTATTGCAAAAATTGTCAATCATCACTGTTTTGACTGTCAGTAATCAGTCTCCTAGTGTCCTTGAATTGCATTTACCTCCTGCCTGCCAGCCTTTTGTGCCAGGCCATCTTGCCAACTATTTACACCAATCATAATTGTTGTCACAGTACAGTTACTAATTAAAATTAAAAAATTCTTGATTGTTGATCTTAATCCTCAGTTTGCTCGTGCCCTAGAATTATACTTTTCTACTGCCTTCCAAGACTGTGTGCCAGGCCTACTCTCAAAATATTTACACCAATCATATTTGTTGTCACAGTATTCTTAATAATTAAAAATTAAAATTTTTGGTAATAGTTGTTGTGAATCCTCAGTTTGCTGGTGCCATTGAATTGCACTTTCCTCCTGCCTTGCAGCCTGCTGTGTGCTAGGCCCACCTAGCCAATTATTGCCAGCAATCATATTTCTTTTAACAGTATTGCAAAAATTGTCAATCATCACTGTTTTGGGGTTGACTTGCCTGAAAGCGGAGAGTCACACCGCACCAGCACTCCTGACCGCCCTGAACGCACAGGTGGATCAGTGGCTGACTCCGCACCAACTGGAGATTGGCAAGGTTGTTTCTGACAATGGAAGTAATTTGGTGGCGGCATTGAAATTGGGCAAGTTGACACATGTGCCGTGCATGGCACATGTGTGTAATCTAATTGTACAACGATTTGTCCATAAGTACCCAGGCTTACAGGACGTCCTGAAGCAGGCCAGGAAGGTGTGTGGCCATTTCAGGCGTTCCTACACGGCCATGGCGCACTTGTCCGATATCCAGCGTCGAAACAACCTGCCAGTGAGGCGCTTGATTTGCGACAGCCCGACACGGTGGAATTCAACACTCCTAATGTTTGACCGCCTGCTCCAACAAGAAAAAGCTTTTAATGAGTATTTGTATGACCGGGGTGCTAGGCCAGCCTCTGGGGAGCTGGGGATATTTTTTCCAAATTACTGGACGCTCATGCGCAATGCCTGTAGGCTCATGCGTCCTTTTGAGGAGGTGACAAACCTTGTCAGTCGCACCGAAGGCACCATCAGCGACATCATACCATTTGTTTTCTTCCTGGAGCGTGCCCTGCGAAGAGTGCTGGATCAGGCAGTAGATGAGCATGAAGAGGAAGCGGGAGAGTTGTGGTGTCCATCACCCCCACAAACAGCCGAATCAGCATCGCTTGCTGGACCTGCGGCAACGCAGGAAGAGGATTGTGAGGAAGAGGAGTCAGAGGAGGAATGTGGCTTTGAGGAGGAGGAGGAGGAGGAGGAGGAAGACCGAGCACAACAGGCATCCCAGGGTGCTCGTTGTTGTCACCTCTCTGGTACCCGTGGTGTTGTACGTGGCTGGGGGGAAGAAGATACCATCAGTGAGATCAGTGAGGAGGAGGAACGGGACATGATTAGCTCGGCATCCAACCTTGTTCAAATGGGTTCTTTCATGCTGTCGTGCCTGTTGAGGGACCCTCGTATAAAAAAGCTGAAGGAGAATGACCTGTACTGGGTGTCCACGCTCCTCGACCCCCGGTATAAGCATAAAGTGCCTGAAATGTTACCAAATTCCCGCAAGTCGGAAAGGATGGAGCATTTTCATAATAAATTAAAAACTATGCTTTACACAGCGTATAAGGGTTTTGTCACAGCACCACGGGAATGTAACAGGGGAAGAGATGAAATTAATCCTCCTCCTCCCACGACCACGGCAGCAAGGACCGGACGCTTTCCTGACGTTTTGTTGATGGAGGACATGCGTACCTTTTTAACTCCCATGCACCATCAGAGCCTTTCGGGATCCAGCCTTAGAGAAAGACTCAACCGACAGGTAGCAGACTACCTAGCTTTAACTGCGGATCTCGACACTCTCAGGAGCGATGGACCCCTTGACTACTGGGTGTGCAGGCTGGACTTGTGGCCTGAGCTATCCCAATTTGCAATGGAACTTCTGGCCTGCCCCGCTTCAAGTGTCCTGTCCGAAAGGACTTTCAGTGCAGCAGGAGGTTTTGTCACTGAGAAGAGAAGTCGCCTAGGTCAAAAAAGCCTTGACTATCTCACTTTTATAAAAATGAATGAGGGCTGGATCCCGAAGGGACTGACATTGGGTGATACATTTGAATAAAAAAGGCCTGATGATGAGATGAGCTGGCTTGGGCTACAACTGGTACACAGACTGGCCTTTTTTTTTTGTTATAAAGCCGGAGGACTTGCTTGACTTATCCGCCAACAACTAGTGTTCAAGCCACAAGCTTTTAGGGCACTTTATAAATGTTTTACAAACATCAATTTTTCTGGCCGCTGATACAGCAGTTGCTACAACAATACCCAATTTTTTTAGTCATTTGTACATTCCTAATTTTTCTGGCCTCTGCTGCAGCTCTGTGGGTACAAAACTCAAATAAAAAAAATAAGGCACATAACACTAGTGATTAAACTGTTACGAATTGTACAACTTAGCAAACCACTCATGACCTTCTATGTCATCAAGCTCCGGCCCCTTTAGAACCAACACCCAAACCCACTCTCTTAAACCAACATAAATAACAGGCTCCAGACTTGGTTAATGGTATAAATTGGCCGCAGCCGTTTATTCAAATAAATAACTTTGTAAACTTTAATAACTTAATCAATAAAGTGCAAATAACTGTAAACATTTCACCACAAAAACAACCCAGCGGTGCTAGTCCTTCCTGCGTTTTCTTCCAATCTTACTATGGCCGTAGCTCCTTTAACTGGACCCAACCGTGCAAGTGGTTGGGCCCGTAAACGAAAATCCATCTAAGTTTTCTAAGGAACCCCATGCCCTTAGAAAACCCCATCTTAAAATCCCCCCATGGGAATTCAACATACCACCACACTTGACAACTGGCCATAATATTCTGTAAATTAGGGCTAGCACCCCCGCCTTCCAACTGCGACAAAACCTGAAACAGAAATAAAACACACTCCTCTCCATATTAACATGGGGACGGGCGGGTGGGGGATGTTCTCTCTTACAATGCAAAAACAGTCTGCTGGTTTTCCCGCTCTGCATGCCCCTTTTAAAACCTCCCATCGGTTCCTCCTCTAATCCCTCCTACCTCCAATAAGGGCCTCTTCCTCCACAGGTCATGGCTCCCTCCGACCATGCCTTGCAATCTCCAGGAGCCCCTTGACCTTCTATGTCGTCAAGCTCCGGCCCCTTTAGAACCAACACCCAAACCCACTCTCTTAAACCAACATAAATAACAGGCTCCAGACTTGGTTAATGGTATAAATTGGCCGCAGCCGTTTATTCAAATAAATAACTTTGTAAACTTTAATAACTTAATCAATAAAGTGCAAATAACTGTAAACATTTCACCACAAAAACAACCCAGTGGTGCTAGTCCTTCCTGCGTTTTCTTCCAATCTTACTATGGCCGTAGCTCCTTTAACTGGACCCAACCGTGCAAGTGGTTGGGCCCGTAAACGAAAATCCATCTAAGTTTTCTAAGGAACCCCATGCCCTTAGAAAACCCCATCTTAAAATCCCCCCATGGGAATTCAACATACCACCACACTTGACAACTGGCCATAATATTCTGTAAATTAGGGCTAGCACCCCCGCCACCGACTGGCCTGACACCTCAGCCCAGTCCCGCCAAACCACCAACCGCACACAACGCTTCCTTGAAATTAAGAATAAATAGCTGCAGGCCAAAATCATTCAGGTGAACACCGTCCAGCATATAAAACTCACCCTCGCCAACCTCAGCCAAGTCTAAATGATGTACCACCGAACCACCAAGCCTCCAAACAAAGGCCCCCATGATCTTGTTAACTTTACGCCTACTCTTATCCAACCGAACAGGGTCCCAAGCTGCCCTCCACACCAACCGTGGTAGAATGTCAGACCAAATAAGAGTCATTGAGGGAAACAACACCCTCAATCTCCCAATGTCCCTTTTCATTTTTCTCACCAAATCCCTCTGTGATAGACAACCCAGATCATTTCCCCCAGCGTGGATCAATAAGACAGTAGGAGGCTGAAAATGCCTGCAATAATCCAACACCAAAGGCAACAATCCGTCCCATTTGAGCCCCCTGACACCGAACCATTTCACTTCACACCGGGACTTAGGAATACCCAACTGTAAACCGTCCATTTTCACCGCAGCCGCCCTCCGGGCCCAATAAATAAACGAATGACCGACCAGCCACAAACGTTCCACACCTGAAACACAGAAAACAAATGAAAACACCACCCAAAAAAAACCCTCAAAGGCCCTACTCAGGGCGAACATACAGGCGAAAACGCTTAGAACCCCACCTACCAATGCCCTTAACTTCAGCCTCCGAAAAACCCCTCATGGAAGCTTCCGTTGCTGCTCCAATATGAAACGAATGGGACCCGAAATCAGCCGAATTGAGGCCCAAACAAACCAGAGCTTTTTTGAGGACTGCCCTAAACTGAAATTGCGACAAAGGTCTCCCATCCTGGTGGACCAACAATGACCCACCAATTACTGGCCGACAACCTAAGTACACCCGCAAGCACTAGCATGGACAAACCTCCAAACCGCTAGAAAAAAGGACCACCGTCCTACCCTTCCCGAGCTGGTCTGTTTTACTCTTTCTCAAAAATATCTCCACCCTAGCTTCATAAAGAACCACATCCGAAAAACCTAAACCCCCCATAGAATTCAAGTTCTTGCTGACCAACTCGGATATGCGGAAGGCCCAGAAGAAAGCCAAAACATAGGCCGCTCTAAACAAAGAAGTTTCGAACACCGACGAACAAACAACTTCCAAGATCCCATATAACTTTTCCAACAGCATAAAGGTAATCGGTCTCCTACTATCAGGGGAGGGGCCCACCAAACCCCTCTTTAAACCCTTAAGTACTTGGCGAACCCAAAAAAACTCTTGTCACGTCCTGAAAACCCAAAAGTTTAAAGCGAAAAGACAAGGCAGCAAGCCGCTTATCCATCGCCGAAGCCGACAGTTTTTGAAATTCCCACTCCCTCATCCAGTCCAGCAGGAAACCTGTAAGCTCCAAGCCCCCTTCAACAACACCATATGCAAATAACCTGGACTCCCAGTCCCTCCACACCCTAGCATAGGAAGCCCAAGTGCCTGGAGCCAAGGAAGCCCTCACCAGTCTATCCAATCCTCTACTCCAAGCCTCCACAGGGAAACCGGGCACGGGCAACCAGTCACGTCTGCCCGGGGGGCCAACTCCCGAAATCGTTGAAACTGAAAACGAGAAAGGGAGTCGGCTATAGAATTATACACCCCCGGAATATGCTTAGCCTTAATGCACACGTTCATTCTCAAACATTTCAGAACCAACAGCCGCAACAAGCGCAAAACAGGCAAGGAAGAAGAAGTCAAAGTATTCAAAGCGTAAACCACCCCCATATTGTCAGTTGAAAACACTACCGACCGATTACACAACTCATCCTCCCAGACAAACAAGGAGACAACAATGGGGAAAAGTTCCAAGAACACTAGATTTTTTACCAGACCCAAGGAAAACCAATCATCAGGCCACCTGTCCGCACACCAATGACCCGAGAAATACGCACCAAAACCGCAACCACCGGCAGAATCAGTCACCAGCCCCAACTCTTCATTAGACAACCTAGGTGCCTGAAACAGTGCAGAACCATTGAAACCCATCAAAAAACGCCTCCGGACCCTTAAGTCATCCTTCATTTCCTTAGACAACCGAACAAAATGGTGTGGCTTGACCACACCCGCCGTTGCTAGCGACAATAGTCTGCAAAAAACCCTCCCAATCGGGATGATCCGGCATGCAAAATTGAATTTGCCTACCAAAGACTGAAGCTCCCGCAACGTAATCTTCTTTACCAACAAGCAGCGGTCAATTAACTCCATCAGATATGCCACCTTATCGCATGGCAGTCTGCACTCCATTCTCACGGAGTCAATCGTGATACCCAGAAAATCAAGGGCCGTAACCGGCCCTTCCGATTTTTCTTGCGCAATTGGTACTCCAAATTCCACGGCCACCTGACAACAAACCTCCTGCAGCCTCTTACAAGCCGGAGAACCCGCCGGTCCAACAAACAAAAAGTCATCCAGGTAATGTACCAGTGAGGACAAGCCTGCCCGCTCTGATACCACCCACTCAAGGAAAGTACTGAAATGCTCAAAAAAGGAACATGATATGGAGCAGCCCATTGGCAGACATAAGTCAACATAATACGAGCCCCCCACACAACAACCCAGCAAACGGTGCAAAGTCGGGTGCACAGGCAACAACCTGAAAGCCGACTCAATGTCGACCTTGGCAAGCAAAGCCGAAGGCCCCGCCCCTCTCACCAATTCCACAGCTTGGTCAAAGGAGGCATATTTAACCGAAGACAATTCTTGAGGGATACCATCATTTACAGATCCCCCTTTCGGGAAAGACAAATGGTGAATAAGCCTAAACTTCCCAGGCTCCCTCTTCGGTACCACCCCTAGCGGAGAGATTCTCAAGTCAGGAATAGGCGGGGAACCAAAAGGACCTGCCATGCGCCCCAACGACACCTCTTTCGCCAACTTCTCAGTGACGACCCCCGGCCACACACGCGCCGATTTCAAATTACCCCTAAATACCCGACTGCCCCCTTGTGACGGGATAACAAAGCCAAATTGAAAACCATGATACAATAAGGCCGCTCTCTCCATACAGCCCCGACGTCTAGCGTACCTGACGAGCCAGGGCTCCATCGCGCCTAGCCTCACCGGAGTCGCCCCCTTTGTCAGCCGAATCCCCTGCTCCCCCTGATTTACCCGTCCTGAAACACTTCGTATAGGAATGGGCTCCCCCACACCCTGAACACTTGTGCTTAAACTTACACGCGGAACCCCATTTGCACAGTTTTTCATTAAATGCAAAGCAGCACCCTTTCCTAACTGACGCCGGGGACCCACCCGAGGGCGGACCACCGGCTCCTGACCAAAAGGACTGGGAGGCTCTCAAAGGTGTCATTATTTTCAACCACAATCCCATGTCCCGGTCATCCCACCTCATCTCTGGTTTAACAGACAGCCGTTGCCGAAACTGTTCGTCATAGGACCACCATACCCCCGTATGTTCTCTGAGCGGCCGCAATCTCATCCAGGTAGCAGAACAAAGAACCACCTTGCTCTGGGAACCTACCCGAAAAAACACTCGCATAAATCACAAAGGCTTGGAACCAATTTGTGAATGTTTTTGGCAATTTTCTATATCGTTTTTTCCTTTCATCTTCTTGGCCACATCCTTTTTTGAATCCTCAGGGATCTCAAAGGATTGCTCAAGCGGAAAAAGGGAAAACAACTCAATAAACTCCCGTTTACATATCTTATCTTTTACCTCCACGGCCAGATGCATCCCTAGGGGGCCAATGGAGCAAAGACAAGAACGGGACATTGCCGTGTCCGCCACCCTCATTTCAGGCCCATCAACCTGTTTCTGCAAACCAACCGCAGCCACCGACACTTCAGTGCCCTGAGACACCACAGGAGCACCCACGTTTGCGCCCGGTGAAACGCCCGTACCCACCTCCAGTCTCCCTAACGCCGGCGCACTTGACAAACTCGGACCAGGGACCCAAGCCCTAACCACCGACCCCTCATTCGCAGGTACAGACCTCTCCAGTTGCAACAGCAAATCCCTCAGACCAGAAACCACCCTCCCAGCCATAGAATCACTAGCATTTCCTGTAACATTCACCCCCACCCCCACCAAACCTGTCTCACCTGTTGAAGCCTCTGCCGATTGCACTCCCTGCGCTGATTCTCGTGTAGCCATCTGGAGCCCGCTACCGCGTGGCTCCGTTCCATGCTGACTATCTTCCTGCAGTATGGCTGCCGTCTGTGTCAATTGGGCCGGCTGCCGTGGCTGATCCTGTAAAACAACAGCACGTGAACTCATATTCAGAGGAGGAAAACCCCTATTCCCCCGTCTCACCTGATGTAGACTGGCCATCCTGGCCGTAGGCCCTCCCCTACCCCTCTTCGGTGCCCCTCCTCCGTCACCCCCTGGCCAGGGAGCCTCCGCCCCCGGCCGTCATCTACTCCCCCCCCTAGAAATCCCTACCTGGGCCTGCGACCTAACCGGCCATCTATACCCTCCCCCACCCCCCCGAGTGAGCGCCGTACCTGATCTGGCTCCACTCTGTACCTTAGGCCTCTCCATCCCCTTTCCCCTGCCCCTACCTCTCACCTCACCACCAGCAACCTGCAAGGCGTCTCCCTCTCCGCCGTCATCAGGCTCTATCCGAATTGATTCGGTCCAGGAGCCGTGCAGGCCAAAGAAATCCTCCTCCAGGCCGTCATTGAGGTCCGCCACAGCGGACGGGCCAGGCCGCGGGCCAGGCTGTTGTGCCACCGCAGCAACATCTGGAAAACAAAAACTCACATGTGAGCCCCCCACACCAACATCACTAACCCTCCCAGGATTACATGGGGGCTTAGGAGATGAACACATATCAGAAGAAACATTCGAAGCCCCCCCAAAATGACAAACAGGCTTTCCACTCACACCAGGAGAAGGGGGAACAAAATCCTCATCTGACGTTTCAAGTGACAGACCCACAGCCCCAGAATCTAACTCAAAGTCCTCAATCTCCTCCTCTGAGCCGTACTCACAATCTACTAACAACCCCTGAGGCCTCCCATCCCCCTCATGACCTAACCCATCCAATGGTAGTTCACTGAGCCCAGCAGACACATCCTGAGGCAAAATAACAGGGCCCCCCCCACCCCCCCTCACTGAAACAAAATTTGGCGCCAAGCTATCCTCCCCTTCACTATCGCTATCGCAAACCACCCCCCCAAAAGTACAAGGCACCCCGCTAGGCCCAGCAACCACAGCATCCCTCCCCGCTCCCAAGCCCCTGCTCCCAGGCCCATCCTGGCCGTACACCGGCTGAATATCACCTGCTACCGCATGTGAGGCCGTCGCCGCCATCACCTGCCACTCCGGTTCCGTGCCGCTCCTCACCGCCGATGACGTCATCGCCTGGGGCCTTGAAGAGGATGATGCTCCCTCTGCCGTGGCCGCGGCCGCTGACTTCCTGCCTGAGCCGGATCCAATCTTCCTCCCCACTGGCCTACAGCTCACCTCCGGACTCAGCCTAACTGGAGGCCTTGAAGGCCTCGACGACTTCTTCCTCAGAGGGACGCCACCGGTCTCCGGACCGGCGACTGAAGCCCCCAGAAGCGACCGGACCTGCGACTCCAACCAGGTAGGTCCTTTTTCAGCTGCCGCCTCACGAAGCCTGCACAACAGCTCCTCCACAGAAGCCATAGGCATGCAGGGCGGGAGAACCAACAGAGGATGTTCTCTCTTACAATGCAAAAACAGTCTGCTGGTTTTCCCGCTCTGCATGCCCCTTTTAAAACCTCCCATCGGTTCCTCCTCTAATCCCTCCTACCTCCAATAAGGGCCTCTTCCTCCACAGGTCATGGCTCCCTCCGACCATGCCTTGCAATCTCCAGGAGCCCCTTATCTGGTGGACCATTAAATTGAACGCAAAATGCCACAAATTTGAAGGAGGAGGACCGACCAAGCATCTTTATCCGTCTCTTGGTTGCTCTAAATTATCTCCGTGTTCCATCTATGCTATACCTGTACTCTATTGTGCAAAAGGGTGGCATATGTGGTGTTTCATGCTGTTGTGCCTGTTGCGGGTCGTGGCCCATGGTATAAAAAGGCTGAAGGAGAATGACCTGTAATGGGTGCCCCCATCAAATTTTTAGAAAAATGTTCCTGGTTCCTCTCAATTATCTCTGGGTTTCTAAAATGGATGCCATACCTGTACTCGCTTGTGCAAAAGGATGGCATATGTGGTGGTGTTTCCTGCAGTTGTTTCTGTTGAGGGTGCTGGACCCTCTTATAAAAAAGCTGAAGGAGAACGACCTGGAGTGGGAGTCCAAGCATGGTTTTTGGGGCTATTTCACTTTTCCAAACAATTATCTGTGGGTTTCTTCTATTTCACATTTGACCAAAATTATCTCTGGGTTTGTAAAATCAATGCTGTACCTGTACTCTATTGTTAAAAAGGATGCCATACGTCCTCTTTCCTGCTGGTGTTTTTTTTTAGGGTCCTGGACCCTCTTATAAAAAGGCCGAAGGAGAAAGAAGTGTACTGGGTGTCCATCAAATCATTTGTTTGATTCAAATTCCCGGTTGCAACAAATTATCTCCGGGTTTCTAAAATCAATGCCTTTCCTGTAATCTAATTTTCAAAAGGATGCCATATGTCCTCTTTCCTGCTGCTGGTTTTGTTGAGGGTCCTGGAGCCTCTGCTAAAAAAAGGCCTAAGGATAAATAAATGTACTGGGTGTCTAATCAATGTTTTTTTAGATTTCACGGTTGCAACAAATTATCCCCGGGTTTCTAAAATCAATGCCTTTCCTGTAATCTATTATTCACAAGGATGCCATATGTCCTCTTTCATGCTGTTGTTTCTGTTGAGGCTCCGGGAGCCTCTTATAAAAAGGCCTAAGGATAAAGAAGTGTATTGGGTGTATAATCTATGTTTTTTTAGATTTCACGGTTGCAACTAATGATCTCTGGGATTCTAAAATCAATACATTTCCTGTAATCTATTATTCAAAAGGATGACATATGTCCTCTTTCATGATGTTGTTTCGGTTGAGGCTCCGGGACCCTCTTATTAAAAAGGCCTAAGAATATATAAGTGTACTGGGTGTCTAATCAATGTTTTTTTCTATTTCCCGGTTGCAACTAATGATCTCTGGGTTTCTAAAATCAATGCCTTTCCTGTAATCTATTATTCAAAAGGATGACATATGTCCTCTTTCATAATGTTTTTTCTGTTGAGGCTCCGGGAGCCTCTTATAAAAAGGCCTAAGGATAAAGAAGTGTACTGGGTGTCCAATCAATGTTTTTTTCTATTTCCCGGGTCATATAAATGATCTCTGGGATTCTAAAATCAATGCCTTAACTGTAATCAATTGTTCACAAGGATGCCATATGTCCTCTTTCATGCTGTTGTTTCAGTTGAGGCTCCGGGAGCCTCTTTTAAAAAGGCCTAAGGATAAAGAAGTGTGCTGGGTGTCCAATCAATAATTTTTTTATTTCACAGTTGCAAAAAAATTATCTATGGCTTTGTAAAATCTATGCCTTACCTGTCATCTATTGTTCAAAAGGATGCCATATGTCCTCTTTCCTGCTGTTGTTTTTGTTGGGGGTCCGGAACACTATTCTAAAAAGGCCGAAGGAGAACGACCTGTACTGTACTTGGTGTCCAATCATGTTTTTGTTTTCAATTTCACGGTTCATAATAAATATCGCCGTGTAACTAAAATCAATGCCATACCTGTACTCTGTTGTTCAAAAGGATGGCATATGTGGTGTTTCATTCTGTTGTGGTTGTTGAAGGTCGTGGCCGTGGGACAGCGTATAAAACGGCTGAAGGAGAACAACCTGTACAGCCTTGCTCTTCTTTTTAGGCAGGCCAGCTCTTTGCATACATGCCCACAGACTCTGTAACGCATGCCTCTTTTAGGGAGAGGTGCAGCCATAATGCAGGGTCAGAACCTCTGCCTGCAACTGTTATACTCGATTTTGCCAAAGGAAGTAAGCTTACCATGGTTCCCTGCACGCACGTATTGTTATATTTTGGTGAGGGTAATCATGATGGCCATGTAGACCACCACCACTGAGAGTCCTGGAAGTAACAGGGATGAGATGAAAGAGCTAAGAATAGTAGAACTTGAAACAACAGAGTTAGCCATGGGTGTTAGTGCAAGACTGCTTGGCTTTTTTCTGGCTTTGGGTGCGGCTATTCATGCAGGCCATATAGAGCTGCCACCATTCGGTGTTGTATCAGGTATTAAACTAATAAGAACAGTACTACCAAAATACAGCCAATGAAGGGCCTTATGAAGACTGAGCCAAGGTTGGATTGTAGTATTTGGTTAGGCTAATCATGATGGCCATGTAGACCACCACCGAGAGTCCTGGAAGTAACAGGGATGATGAGATGAAAGTGCTAAGAATAGTACTACTTGAAACAACAGAGTTAGCCATGGGTGTTAATCCAAGACCGCTTGGATTTATTTTTGTATTGGGTGCGGCTAATCATGCAGGCCATATAGAGCTGCCACCATTCGGTGTTGTATCAGCTATAAAAATAATAAGAACTGTACTATAAAAATACAGACAATGAAGGGCCAATGAAGACTGAGCAAAGGTTGGATTGTAGTATTTTGTTCGGCTAATCATGATGGCCATGTAGACCACCCGTAACAGGGATGAAAGTGCTAAGAATAGTACTAATTGAAACAACCGAGTTAGCCATGGGTGTTAGTCTAAGACCACTCGGCTTTTTTTTTGGGTTTGGGTGCAGCTAATCATGAAGGCCAGATAGACCTGCCACCATTTGGTGTTGTAACAGGTATTAAACTGCAAAGAACAGTACTATTTAACACAACCTACTTACCATGGGTCCCAGAGCATATGTTTGGTTATTATATTTTGTAAGGGTAATCATGCAGGCCATATAGACCTCCACCGATAGGGTGAGTATGAGTAACAGCTATTAAAATGCGAAGGACATTACTAATTAACACAACATAGTTACCATGGGTCGCAGACCAAGAGCAGATGTCTTATTATTATATTTTGTATGGGTAATCATCCAGGCCGTATAGACCTCACCAAATAGGGGGAGTTACAGAGATTAAAGTGCTAAGAATGGTAGTACTTAAAACACAACCTAGTTAAAATGGGTACCAGACCGCATGTCTTATTATTATATTTTGTCAGGGTAATCAGGCAGGCCATATAGAACCTCCCCCGATAGAGGGGGGGGGGGAACAGGGATTAAAGTGCTAAGAAAAGTACTAATTAACACAAGCTATTTATCATGGGTCCAACACCGTGTGTCTTGATGTTATACTTTGTCAGGGTAATCATGCAGGCCACATAGACCTCCCTTGATAGGGGGAGTAACAGGGATTACAGTTATAAGAATAGTACTACTTAAACACAACCTAATTACCATGGGTCCAAGACCAGATGTTTTATTATTATACTTTATCAGGCTAATCATGCAGGCCATATAGAGCTCCAACAAAAGGGGGGTAAGAGGGATTCAAGTGATAAGAAAAGTTTTACTTAACACAACAAAATTACCATGGGTCCCAGACCACGTGTCTTGCTGTTATACTTTGTCAGGGTAATCATAACCGCCATATAGACCTCCACCAATAGGGGGAGTTACAGGGCTGAAAGTGTGAAGAACAGTACTACTTAACACAACCTAGTTGGGTCCAAGAACGCATGTTTAATTATTAGATTTTATCAGGGTAATTATATATCTAACAAATCTATCTATTTCTCTTCTATCGATTCTATCTAACTATCAATCTATGTATATCTATCTATCCTATGTATCAATCTATCTTCTGTCCGGGATGTTTTGAGACAGCCACTTTGGGAATGTTAGTTGATTTAGGCCCATTATGGCTTAAAAGCAGACTCTGCATAAACTATGTAATTTTCCATGGGAGTTTTGCCTTGTAGGTTTTAAAGTTCGCCTGCCTATTGAATTCAATGGCGGTTCGCGGGTTCGCGAACAATACCGGAAGTTCGAGTCCGCCGTTCACGAACCGAAAATTTTAGGTTTGCGACATCACTATCTGTAATACATCCATATTACACACCAATAGCACATATGTTATAACTAGGCTTGAAACCTTAGCTTTCTAGGTGCCCATATGTTCTAAATAATTTGAAAGATTATGCTAGTCTTTGCAAGTATTATTGTATTATTATAGTCCTACTTAAGTATTATTTTGATACCTCTGTATTTCTACTCAATGAGTTTTTTACCGTTTGTTCAAAATAACATTTCAAAATAGCCTAATCCAGACCCTGGATTTCTGTCTACAATTTACCCGCATCTCCTGTGCTCCCCCCCCCTTACTCCACTGGGCTTACATCGTAAGGGTAGGAAACTGCATCCTATAGCAACTCCACCCCCATATATTTTAATTTGTTATATATTCCCTATCTTAACCTCAAGCCACTATATAATCATTCCAGAGGTCCAAGAGTGATCGCTATCTTTCACATGAGGTATGCCATTTATCCAGTACATCTTTCTATCCTAGTTTAAGGGAAATTGAGAACACCTACATTACCCTGAAAAATATGATCAAAAATAAAATAAAAATAGATTTGGTTGAGCAAACACGGGTTACCCATCTAATTACATTTATCTATACTTGTTAACATGTCATATTATGCCTGTAAGATATAAGATACACAGTGGTGACCTTTTATATCACTCTGATGTATATGAATATTTTGGAATATATTTATGTCACTGATTGAAATGTATGCAAAGAGATTCCGACATCCATCAAATAGTTTAAAAGTAAGAAACCTTTATTTGAAAGCTTTAAAACAGGAACACAGCAAAACACATAGTCAAGTCAGACCTGGACGCAGCACACAGGCATACGCGTTTCAGAAGGAAATTCCGTAGTCACAGCCTGATGTGCTGACCCCCACGTCTTGTTTAAAAACCTTATTGGCAAAATGTAATAGGTTAAAACAAACCAACACCCTGATGACACTGACCAATAAAGTAAGATGAGCAATTAAGTAAAATCCTGCCTGTTCTCTGTAAGAGTAAGCTGTAAGCCTGATCACATTATTAACCCTTAGTAAGATGTAACAGCAAATTTGACAATACAAATTCTAATCTTGTACATTCTTATATTATATAACTGTGTCAATGCTGCGTATAGACATAAGCAGGATATAGAATGTAGATATTAAAATTTAGAATTTAGAATACCAACATACATGAGATAAATATGCAAATGATCATATACACTGTTAAGAATGGCCTAAGATGCTCATACAGGAGGAGCCCAACTTTGGGCAACATCTTAGCGTCAACATTACTCAAACCAAAGGATGAGCCAAGGGGATCCTGGTTGAGGCAAACTGGCATGTTCAGATGTGGTCGACGAAAATGTAAACCCTGTGAATATGTCAAAGTGACTAAGAGTTTCTCTAGCATTGTTTCTCTAGCAGGGTTACACACAAAACTTATGATATAGGTACGTGTATGAATTGCACTACTGAATATGCCATATACCTCATCGATTGTTCCCTTTACAATGTGCAGTACGTGGGGCTCACCTCAAGGGACCTCAATACTAAAATGTGTGAACATTTGTCATCATTCAAACTTAACAGAGCTACTACACCCATAGTCCAGCACTTTAGTGCTTTCCACAATAATGACCTAAAATACTTCTCTTGGTGTGCCATAGAGAAGATTACCAGACCCACAAGAAGTGGGGACATTGACACTATCTTGGCAAGAAGGGAAGCTTATTGGATATTCACTCTAGATACTAGGCTACCTAAAAGGGCTCAATTCCAGGTTTGATATTATTAATCACTGGGAGTGAATGTACGCTCCCCTCTTTGCCATCTAGTGTATTGTCATATTTTCGAATCAATTACCAGTCTCAAACACATCCCAAGTATATGTATTTGTATTATTATTATCACTCTATATACCACCATTTCACTCTTCTTGTACATATATATATATATATATATATATATATATATATATATTTGGTACTAAATGTGTTTACATTGCCATATGTATATATGATCATTTGCATGCATATTTATCTCACGTATGTTGGTATTCTAAATTCTAAATTTTAATATCTACATTCTATATCCTGCTTATGTCTATACGCAGCATTGACACAGTTATATAATATTAGAATGTACAAGATTAGAATTAGTATTGTCAAATTTGCTGTTACATCTTACTAAGGGTTAATAATGTGATCAGGCTTACAGCTTACTCTTACAGAGAATAGGTAGGATTTTACTTAATTGCTCATCTTACTTTATTGGTCAGTGTCATCAGGGTGTTGGTTTGTTTTAACCTATTACATTTTGCCAATAAGGTTTTTAAACAAGACGTGGGGGTCAGCACATCAGGCTGTGACTACGGAATTTCCTTCCGAAACGCGTATGCCTGTGTGCTGCGCCCAGGTCTGACTTGACTAAGTGTTTTGCTGTGTTCCTGTTTTAAAGCTTTCAAATAAAGGTTTCTTACTTTTAAACTATTTGATGGATGTCGGAATCTCTTTGCATGAACTTCTCACTCCAGTCTTATCCGACTCATCAGCTGTTGCTGTGTTCTGAAGCGGACCCAAGCGGCAGTGTCCTTTTCAAAGAGGAGCGTATACTAGCCCACACCTCCCGATGAGCAATCCAGCGTAAACCCTGTGAGCCACGTGATATGGAGCCGGTGTCTTCGTGTGCGGCACAGGAGTAGCTGTATTGAATCGGCAGTGCTGGTAATTTAGTATATGGCTCGGAAGAGTGTGGTGAGTGACTCTGTATTTCCCCTTTTCTATGATAATTGATGAAGTATAACGTTGAGTGACTTTTGCATCTTGGGTCCTTATATTACAACTCAGGTGTGGCTGTTTGGCTTATACTGTTTGGGTCTCTCTCTTGTGTGCATTATTACTGATTGAAATTTAATCATATGACTGTCTTTATGTTATATAATTTTATTCTCAAATAAAAACACATTTTAAAAAAAATAAAATAAAAAAAATTTAAAATGGGGGGCGTGGCTAAGCAAGTAACATGGCCAGTTGCAATTTCTAATGCTCCAAAGGAAGATCAAGTAATCCGTTATATATCTTTAGAAATACTCAGCATTTCACGTTCATGGAGTCATATAATGAAGCCTAATCATCTACTGAACAGACTGTTATGAACATTTCACCGGATTATTTGCTTTTGAGCTCCTTTTGGACCCTCACTAGAAGATGGCCTGACAAACATACTTTTCACCCTTACCCAATCACATGGGTTAAGTGGCAAACGCATTAACTCTCTATAAAGTGAAAGGAACCAAGACAAGAGAAGAGACACAATATTGACGAAGGAAATCTGTCACATAAGCGAATATGGAGGACACACACTGCTGATATTATAATGCCCTTTATAGGTTTTGGAGAAAGTGATCAATGTATCTTATCTCAGAAGGTGCAGCTTCTTGATGTTAATTAGATACGAGTGGAGGTTTATCCCTTTAAGTGTTAATTCATGAAGTTCATCACCATCAACTCCTCCCTAGACTGTTCAACTTTTGACCAAACTTATACTGTAATATCACAAAACATTTATGTCACCATCCCCACCGTAATCAAGAAAAGGAGGTAACCTACCCTTACTAGGGCTATCCCCTTATTGCAGTTTACCTTATCTAGCAATAGATATTCTCTGGTTTAGCTCATCTCATGATACCATATAATTGCGCTCTAAATCACTATTCTAGGCCCCACCATTACTACTAGGTCACTATAATCTGAAGCTAAGCTACATAAGCTCCAACACTCTCATTCATACTAAGACCCATAAGCGCCCACTACTCCTCGTCATGAGTCCACATACCTTGCCTTCCAATATATAGTCCTTACAGGGTCCTTCGCAGCTACAAGTCATGCCTATAATAAGCATTAAAGTTTAACTACTAGAAACTAAGCACACATGCTACACCACAGACTAGCTCATTATTATATTGATGGATAAAGACATGTAGCTAGGATTACCACCAGTAACATTTAACTATGAAACTTTATTTATAGACTCAGTTACCCTCCTACCAATTTATTTAACACAATCTAGGAAAACTGAGGCATATGTTACTCCTAATTGATTGCTATGTTTCTGCTATATCTACATGTGAACATAATGATTTAGTTATTGTGTTATATCTTAGCCGCACTCTATCAATATGTTTGTAGCTAGTACTTTCTAGACACTAACTCATTTTATTACTCCCCCCAATATTGTTTGGACTCCTACTCATACATTCTACTGCCTTTATATAGACCCTAGGCGAAATTCACCCGCTATTTTGTCCCATTTAACTGTAACAATATCGTCTAAACACCCTGGCCACGCCCCCTCTTCTTTCCCATTTACTATTAAGCAGCTTCTGTCTGCTGTTACCCCCCCCAATTTATCTAATTATCTATGACTCTACGATAAAATTTAACCCTACCAAAAAAAAAAGAGATTTTACTAAGATTAGTCCACTTACCTATCTACCGGTTGATCAATAGATATGCTCCTAGAAATTTCATAATAGTAACTGTTTTATCATATTCTGTTACATGGTCATATTTTATCTTGCCCAAAGGTATTCTCATCCAATTGTATTCATCACGGTATTCACCACTCCCTTCAAGAGACTTATCGCAGACGTATATATCTCAAGTTCCCAAATCGATTAAACAGATTATTATGTAAGATGCCAACCTGTTTATTTTATATATATATATATATATATATATATATATATATATATATATATATATATGTTTGTTTTTGTAAGTGGACGAAAGATTTTCAATGTAATTGTTCAAAATCTCAATAAAAATATATATTTAAAAAAAAAAAACATAACAGCACTGCACATGCGTAATGCTTGAGGCGACCTTAACAAAGATAGCTGCCATAGAGTGGTGCTGTTATTTAACTGCCAGTGGCCATTTTAGTTAAGGTCCCGGGACAGCGTTGAACGGGGATTGGGGGGCTCTTTAGGTTTTGATGTCCCACGCACCTGGGCTGTAAATCCGTCTCTGGGTAGCACCTCCATAAAACTTTCAAGTTGATCTCTAACGACTTGGCAACCTTGGAAAATATTTAATTACATTTTATTTTTAAGTATTATGGGCGCGATCCGATATACGGCACAGGTTTCGGCGCAAGCGTGGAAACCTGCGCCGCTCGTAGTTTCAGCTCGCAACTCGAGCTAACCCATATACGGCGCCGTCAGATGCTAAAGTGCCGTAAGTCTGACAAACTAGCGATGTCTAGAAATCTGCGTAAGTACAAATTTCTGGAGTCACCAGTGACTTACGGCACTTTAGAAACTGCCGCCGCCTACAAAACCTTACTAAAGTATTAAATCTCCCGTACTGTCTAACACGCCTCCCAAAAATAACCCGACACGTATACCCCTATCCGCAATGCCCCCTCTCACTCCTAATAATAAATATATTAACCCCTAAACCGCCGCTCCCGGACCCCGCCGCCAGCTACATATGTTTTACCCCCTAATCTGACCCCCCTACACCGCCGCCAGCTACATTAAATGTTTTACCCCCTAATGTGACCCCCCTACACCGCCGCCAGCTACATTAAAATTATTACCCCCTAATGTGAGCCCCCTACCCCGCCGCCACCTATTTAAACTATATTAACCCCTAATGTGAGCCCCCTACTTAAACTATATTAACCCCTAATCTGACCCCCTACACCGCCGCCACCTATATTAAATTTATTAACCCCTAAAATACTAGAATTTCCCTACCCTAAACTAAATTACAAATAGCCATGAAAAGGACCTTTTGCAGGGCATTGTCCCAAAGTAACCAGCTCTATTACCAGCCCTTAAAAGGGCCTTTTGCGGGGCATTGGCCCAAAGTAATCAGCTCTTTTACCTGTAATCTAATCCCCCTACACCGCCGCTATCTATATTAAATATATTAACCCCTAATCTGACCCCCCTACACCGCCGCCACCTAAATTAACTTAATTAACCCTAATTATATTAGGGTTAATATAGTTAATATAGTTATTATATTATATATATTAACTATATTAACCCTATCTAACTCTAACACCCCTAACTTAATTATTATTAAAATAAATCTAAATAATATTAATAATATTAACTAAATTATTCCTATTTAAAACTAAATACTTACCTATAAAATAAACCATAAGATAGCTACAATATAATTAATAATTACATTGTAGCTATTTTAGGGTTTATATTTATTTTACAGGTAACTTGGTATTTATTTTAACTAGGTACAATAGCTATTAAATAGTTAATAACTATTTAATAGCTACCTAGTTAAAATAATTACCAAATTACCTGTAAAATAAATCCTAACCTAAGTTACAAATACACCTACACTATCAATAAATTAATTAAACTACAAATATCTAAACTAAAATACAATTAAATACACTAAACTAAATTACAAAAACAAACAATAAATTACAAAAAATAAAAAAAGATTACAAGAATTTTAAGCTAATTACACCTAATCTAAACCCCTAATAAAATAATAAAGCCCCCCAAAATAAAAAAAATTCCCTACCCTATTCTAAAGTACAAAGTAATCAGCTCTTTTACCAGCCCTTAAAAGGGCTTTTTGCGGGGCATTGCCCCAAAGTAATCAGCTCCTTTACCTGTAAAATAAAATAGAATAGCCCCCCCCAACATTACAACCCACCACCCACATACCCCTACTCTAAAACCCACCCAATCCCCCCTTAAAAAAACCTAACACTAACCCCCTGAAGATCTCCCTACCTTGAGTCGTCTTCACCCAGCCATGCCGAATTCATCCTTCCGGCGTGGAGCGGGTCCATCTTCCATCCAGCCGACGCGGAGCATCCTTTTCAATCGAAGTCCTAAAGAAGAATGAAGGTTCCTTTAAATGACGTCATCCAAGATGTCGTCCCTCGAATTGCGATTGGCTGATAGGATTCTATCAGCCAATCGGAATTAAGGTAGGAATGTTGGGGGGTATTGTATTTTTTTTTTACCGGTAAAAGAGCTGATTACTTTGGGGCAATACCCCGCAAAAGGTCCTTTTAAGGGCTATTTGTAATTTAGTATAGGGTAGGGAATTTTATTATTTTGGGGGTCTTTTTTATTTTATTAGGGGGATTAGATTAGGTGTAATTAGTTTAAAATTATTGTAATTCTTTTTTTATTTTCTGTAATTTAGTTTATTTCATTTAATTGTAATTAGTTTAATTTAATTTAGTTAATTTATTTATTTATAGAGTAGTGGTAGGTGTAATTGTAACTTAGGTTAGGATTTATTTTACAGGTAATTTTGTACTTATTTTAGCTAGGTAGTTATTAAATAGTTAATAGCTATTTAATAACTATTGTACCTAGTTAAAATAAATACAAAGTTGCCTGTAAAATAAAAATAAATCATAAGCTAGCTACAATGTAACTATTAGTTATATTGTAGCTAGCTTAGGGTTTATTTTATCGGTAAGTATTTAGTTTTAAATAGGAATAATTTATTTAATTGTAGTTATTTTATTTAGATTTATTTAAATTATATTTAAATTAGGGGGGTGTTAGGGTTAGACTAAGGTTTAGGGGTTAATAACTTTATTATAGTGGCGGCGACGTTGGGGCGGCAGATTAGGGGTAAATAAATTTAATATAGTTGCGGCGACGTTGGGGGGGAGATTAGGGGTTAATAAATATAATGTAGGGTTCGGCGATGTTAGGGGCAGCAGATTAGGGGTTCATTAGTATAATGTAGGTGGCGGCGGAGTCCGGAGCGGCAGATTAGGGGTTAATAGTATAATGCAGGTGTCGGCGATGTCGGGGGCGGCAGATTAGGGGTTAATAAGTGTAAGATTAGGGGTGTTTAGACTCGGGGTTCATGTTAGGGTGTTAGGTGCAGACATAACTTTTATTTCCCATAGGAAACAATGGGGCTTCGTTAGGAGCTGAACGCTGCTTTTTTGCAGGTGTTAGGTTTTTTTTCACCCAGCTCAGCCCCATTGTTTTCTACGGGGAAATCGTGCATGAGCACGTTTTGACTGCTTACCGCTACCGTAAGCAACGCTGGTATCGAGGTGAGATGTGGAGCTAAATTTTGCTCAACGCTCACTTTTCTGAGGCTAACGCCGGCTTGCAGAGAAATCATAATACCTGTGTTGTCTTAAGGGAGTGGTAAGAAAAAAAGGCTTGTTAGCACCGCACAGCCTTACCGACAAAACTCGTGATCTAGGCGTTAGGTTACAGAATTTGTTTTTTCACCACTCTAGGGAGCGTGGTAAAAGCGCAAACTAAAATAAAAGATGAAGTTCATCAATATGGGCACTCATTCTTAAAAAGGTTTACCCTTGCTGGAATAAAGTGTCTCTAAAAATCTGCTAATAGTTATTTACATATAAATACTTTTTCTTCTAACAAAAACAAGGCCAGAATTTTTGTTTCCAGATTGTAAACTTTTAGGATCACGTTCAGAATAACGTGTGAACAAGTAAAGGATAATAATAATGAAACTTCATGAAGTAAAGTGTTTAAAAAACTCTAATCATGTGAACCATTGATGACCAACTTCCTAAAACTTGGGGGCTGTAGATCAATATTTAAGAAGCCTAAAGGGCCACATATAAATTTATTGCTGTTAAAAAAGTAAATATTTCCTAAAAACATCCTGTGGCACAAGTATAGATGTAAGTATGGTTGCAGGGTACCCAGTGTCTTATTATTCCTTCCACATGGTTTTTTTTTTAGCTGTGGTTGTCATGAGATGCAGGACACAGTATAGAAGGTACAACGCTATTTTATTGCAGATCATGGAACTATACACCTGGTACAATACATCTCACTTAGTAACTGCGACATAGACAATAACGGACCTAAACCACGCCCCCCATCCGGTGACGTCACTTCCCACTCTCATCACATCTTCCCCCTTTTCAAAGGACAAAACATAATTTTTTTTTCATTTGAATACATCAAATAACAAGGTATACAACAACAGTTTTGTATAGTATATAACAAATAACAAGTTAAAGAAAATATCTGTATAAACAACATGAATTACATCCTGACTTGAACATCGGGGTAGACTACCCTAGTCCACAGTGACCATGGGATTATTCTACCCATACTTCCGGTCACTGCTCTAACTAGTGCTAATCCTGATATCGGGCCGGAAGTTTCACCACTCTTCCACTTGATGTAATTCTACATGAACTGTCCTTTGATACAGAAGAAGGCGATTGAGAGTCTGCTGGAGGCAAAGACATATCCCCGCTGTGATCTTGCTGAGGGTAAGGCACCCCTCTTAAAACAGGGGATCCCACCGGCGGTGGTACTGAGACATCCAGTTCCAAACTCTCAGGTACAGGCTGAAGATGTTTTCAATTTCTACATGTGACTGTCCCTCCATCAGTAAGGACTACATAAGAACTTGGTTCTGAAGAGCGTCCAATTACCGTAGCAGGCGTCTTCCATTTTTTCTCAGCAGCCAGTTTAATTCTGACACTTTGCCCCCCATTCAGCTCCTGCAAGGGTCTCACAGAGTGTCTCCTGTAGTAGAAGAATCGATAGCCCATTTTTGACTCTTCATCCCTCCTAAGGACCTCGTCCTGAGGAATAGAGCTAGTTTGCTGGACGACACCTACAGAGGGTAAGGTGGTGCGAATCTGGCATCCTAGCGTCAGCTGTGCCAAGCTAAACCCTGTGGCTTGAATGGGAGTTGCCCTATAGGACAAGAGGGCCAGGTACGGCTCAAATTGCTTCAAAATGAACTTTGTTGTTTGAACTGCCCTTTCAGCCATTCCATTGGCCTGCGGGTAATGTGTACTTGACGTAGAATGGACAAAGTCATATTCACTGCTGAAAGAACTGAACTCTGTGGAAGCAAACTGCATTCCGTTATCACTCACTACCTCCATTGGTATGCTCCACCGGGCGAACAAGCTCTTGAGATGAATGATAATGGCTTGACTTGTGATCTTATTCAAGGGTGCAATCTCCAAATACCTGGAACAGTAGTTAATCACGACTAGGTACTTTTTCCCGTGCAGTTTGCACAAATCAGCAACTTTTTTCTGCCACAGGCCTGCAGGCAGCGGAGTAGAAATCAAGGGCTCCCTTCTCTGAGTAGGCCAGCGTTCCCGGCAAAAGGCACATGTTGACACATGATTTTGCAATGTCGGAACTGATCCCCGGCCGCCATACTGCCGTAGCTGCCCTTTCCCTGCACTTTGTAATGCCCAAATGGCCATCATGAATCCTGTTTAACATCTCCTGCCTGCCACATGCTGACAGGAATAACAATGCGGTCCTGGAACAGCACTAACCCATCCAGCTCCGTGAGCTGTGACCTTTCTGACTGGTAAGAACCTAAAGATATCCAGGCTGCCCGACTCTCGGGCCAACCTTCTTTTATGTACTTTATACCTTCTTGAAGATCTGTATCTAAATATGTCTCCTTTCTTATTTGTTCTAGCTTCCCTGAAGAAATGGATTTGGAGGCCAGAACTGAATCTACATACACCTTCATATCTGATTCCGTTGAATATTCTTCAGCAGCAGTTAGCGGGAGCCTGGAAAGTGTATCCGCCACAACCAGTTGTTTCCCCGGCACATGCACTACCTGAACGTTAAACCTGAGCAACCTCATTAGAAGTCTCTGGGGTGTTTTGTCAATATCATAGGAGTTGATTAGAGGGACTAGCTGTTTATGGTCAGTCTCCAGACTAAATTTCTCTAAACCCACTAGGTAACGCTGAAAGCGCTCACAGGCTCAAACTGCAGCCAGGCACTCTTTCTCAATTTGGGCGTATTTCGACTCAGCAGCCATCAGTGTACGGGAACAGTAGGCAATGGACTGTAGTTTGTTCTCATTCAACTGCAGGAGGGTGACCCCTAACCCATAACTGCTTGCATCAGCACTAACCACAGTCTTTTTTGAAGGGTCGTAGAACCCCAACACTGGGGCAGACCCCAGCAGGGACTTGACCTGCACAAAGGATTCTTCCTGTGAAGGTCCCCAGACCCAGGCAACACCTTTCTTTAGCAACTCTGTGATAGGGTGTAGTATTGTGGATAAATCTGGAAGGAACCTGCCCACATAATTTACAAGGCCCAATATTTGTCTCCGCTCATGTACATCAGAAGGACTTTTCATTTGTTCAATAGCACAGATTTTATCAGGGTCCAGCTTGATGCCATCCCCATTGATGATATGCCCAAAGTAACATAACTCAGCTTTCTAAAAATGGCATTTCTCCTTATTTAACTTCAGCCCGGACTCTCTAATAGTCTGCAGCACACAGCTCAATCGCTTGTTCTTCAGGTTCTGTCAATGTAGACCCATACACCAAGATGTCGTCAATGATGACTGCCAAGCCCACGTGGTCTCTTAGGAGAGAACTAATTTCTCTTTGAAAGATTTCAGGAGCAGAGGATATCCCAAAGGGGAGTCTGCAGAAGCAAAACTGACCTACCGGTGTAATGAAGGTAGTCAGTTTGCAGCACTTTGGATCTAGAGGTATCTGCCAGACGCCGATGGAAGCATCCAGTGTAGAGAAGAACTTCGCCACAGCCAAATTCGGAGCTATGTCTTCAAGTGTCGGCAGCACATATCTCTCTCTCTTAACCGCCTCATTCAGCCTTTTCAAGTCTATGCAGATGCGTACCTTCCCGTTTTTTCTTTGCAACAGGCACAATGGGGGCACACCAGTCAGTTGCTTCAACAACCTCTTCAATAGCTCCCATATTCTTCAAACGCAGAAGCTCCTTCTCCACTTAAGGCATGAGCGGGAACGAAATTCTATAGGGAGTGGTAATGCTGTATTGGACTGCATCACTTTTAAGTGACATTCGGTTGCAATTCAGTAGGCCCAATTCACCAAACATATCTTCTGAGATCTCATTCACTCTGGCTACTAGGTCCAAACTACAGGCTGCTTTTCTGCTCAATAAGTTGTTAACACACTGACCTCTAATCACATGCACCCACATGGTGAATTTCCTTTGCTTGCACTCG
Organism: Bombina bombina; assembly: GCF_027579735.1. NCBI lineage: Eukaryota > Metazoa > Chordata > Amphibia > Anura > Bombinatoridae > Bombina > Bombina bombina. The sequence continues at coordinate 292,746,612 of NC_069503.1, read as the reverse complement.
CAGCTGGCAAGTTGTTGTAACTTTCACCAGCTGAGGCTGTAGAGGCAGTTTTATGAACGCTGCAAGGGACATAACAGTGATATCTGCTCCTGTGTCAATCTTAAAGGCAACTTTGGTTCCCATTACAGTAAGAGTAACCCTCCAATCTACTTCTGAACCCGGCCGTTCAACAACGGACCCTACAAAGGACACTTCTTGACATCTCCTTTATATATTCAGTTTTACACGCCACTTCAAAATGGCCCATTCAGTTACATTTTCTACATCTTTTGTCTTTAGCTGGGCATATGACACTCTGATCAAGGGCACGTTTGCACCGTGTTCAGCGGGCATGCTGCGCCCATCCGCTTCTGGGCCTATCTGTTGCCCTTGGTCTACCGCTCACACTGTGCCTTTCAATAGCAGCTCTCCCGAACTGCTGCACTTCATCCACAATACTTTCAGACCTCAGATCAGCACTTTGCTTTTTCACCAGTTCACTCTGGCGGGCCATCCTAATAGCCCTATCCAATGTTAAATCAGCCTCTAACTGTAGCTTCAGTGAGACTTCAGCATCTGCAATTCCTTTGACTATTCTGTCTCTGATTTGCTCCTCTTTAGCAACACCAAACTCACAGAATTCAGCTAGTTCATACAGGCTGCACACAAATGGCTCCACAGATTCTCCCACACGCTGGGCACGTTTGTGAAAACAAGCCCTCTCATGAATCACATTTCTCATGGGCACAAAGTGGGCACTGAGTTTGGTCATAACTATGTCAAAGTCAAATTCTTCCCCTTCTTGGTAATCAAAGGCATTGAACACTGGCTCCACATCTTTCTTGTATAAAAGAGAATTAACTTGTACTTCACCACTCTCCTTGTCCAGCTTGGAAGCAATCTTGAAGCGTTGAAATCGCTGACGCCATGTGGGCCAAGCTGCAGGCTGAGAGAAATCAAAAGGCTCAGGTGGGGTAAACTTCGACATCATCATCAATCAGGAAACAGAAGCGCAGGCAAGAACTTCTGACACCATGTCATGAGATGCAGGTCACAGTATAGAAGGTACAATGCTATTTTATTGCAGAGCATGGAGTATACACCTGGTACAATACATTTCACTTAGTAACTGTGACATTGACAATAACGGACCTATACCACGCCCCCCATCCGGTGTCGTCACTTCCTACTCTCATCACAGTGATCATCTCAAAGCATTTTTAGTACCACTTTTTCCAGAGGGTCACAAAAACCATAGCACACTTTCAGATAGATTACAAGTTTTCAGCGCTATATGGAAATTAACGACCGCCCTATAGCTGCTATTACAAGTTTCCAAAAAGCAGGCTTGTACGGGCGATATGGTAGCGTTGAGCTCCATACCGCACCCAAATACAAGCGCTGCTTTGATGTGCTCATGCATGATTTCCCCATAGACATCAATGGGGAGAGCCGGCAAAAAAAAGCCTAACACCTGCGATCGCGGAAAGAAAAGCTCAGTAACGCAACCCCATTGATGTCTATGCGGAAATAAAAAGTTACGGTTATACCTAATACCCTAACATAAACCCCACGTCGAAACACCCCTAATCTGCCGCCCCTGACATCGTCGCCACCTGCCTACAGTTATTAACCCCTAATCTGCCGCCCTTAACATCGCCGCCACCTACATACATTTATTAACCCCTATTGGATTGGAACAGCCAATAGAATGCGAGCTCAATCCTATTGGATGACGTCACTTAAAGGACGTTGTTGGAAGAAGAGGATGCTCCGCGCCGGATGTCTTGAAGATGGAGCCACTCCTCGCCGGATGGATGAAGATAGAAGATGCCGTCTGGATGAAGACTTCTGCCCGTCTGGTGGACCACTTCTCCCGGCTTGGATGAAGACTTCTCCCGACTTTGTTGAGGACTTATTGCCGCTTCGTTGAGGACTTCTCCCGGATTCGTTGACGATGGATGTCGGGTCTTCAAAACTGTAAGTGGATCTTCGGGGGTTAGTGTTAGGTTTTTTTAAGGGTTTATTGGTTGGGTTTTAGTTTTAGATTAATGTTTGGACAGAAATAGAGCTAAATGCCCTTTTAAGGGCAATGCCCATCCAAATGCCCTTTTCAGGACAATGGGGAGTTTAGGTTTTTTTAGTTAGGGTTTTATTTGGGGGGTTGGTTGTCTGCAACAGCCAATAGAATTTTTTCCTCTTCAATTCCTATTGGCTGCTAGAAATCTTTCAGCCAATAGAAATGTAAGGGACACCATCTTGGATGATGTCACTTAAAGGGAACCATTAGTTTATGGCGGCGAACGTGAGAAGAGGATGATCCGCACCGGATGTCTTGAAGATGGACATGTTCCGCGTCAGAGGGATGAAGATAGAAGATGCCGTCTGGATGAAGACTTCTTGCCGCTTGGATCAGGATTTCGCCGGCTGGATGAAGATCAAAGAGGCCGTCCGGATTAAGACTTCTTGCCGCTTGGATGAGAACTTCGCCGGCTGGATGAGGATGGATGTCCGGACTTCGATAACTGTAAGTGGATCGTCAGGGATTAGTGTTAGGTTTTTTAAGGGTTTTTTAGGTGGGTTTTATTTTTAGGTTAGGGTTTTGGGCCGTAAAAGAGCTAAATGCTCTTTTAAGGGCAATGCCCATCCAAATGCCTTTTTCAGGGCAATGGTTAGCTTAGGTTTATTTAGATAGGTTTTTATTTGGGGGGTTTGGTTGGGTGGGTGGTGGGTTTTACTGTTGGGGGGTTGTTTGAATTTTTTATTGCAATGTAAAAGAGCTGATTTCTTTGGGGCAATGCCCCGCAAAAGGCCCTTTTAAGGGCCATTGGCAGTTTAGTGTAGGCTAGGTTTTTTTTATTTTGGGGGGGCTTTTTATTTTGATAGGGCTATTAGATTAGGAGTAATTTGTTTTTATTTTTGATAATTTCATTTTTTATTTTTAGTAATTTAGTGTTTATTTTTTTGTAAGTTAGTAAATTGTATTTTATTAATTTAATTTAATTTATTTTATTGTAATGTTAGTTTTTAGTGTAAGGCAGGTTAGGTTTTATTTTACAGGTAATTTTGTATTTATTTTAGCTAGGTAGTTAGTAAATAGTTAATAACTATTTACTAACTATTCTACCTAGTTAAAATAAATAAAAACTTACCTGTGAAATAAAAATAAAACCTAAGATAGCTACAATATAACTATTAGTTATATTGTAGCTAGCTTAGGTTTTATTTTACAGTTAAAGGGACATAATACTCATATGCTAAATCACTTGAAACTGATGCAGTATAACTGTAAAAAGCTGACAGGAAAATATCACCTGAGCATCTCTATGTAAAAAAGGAAGATATTTTACCTCACAATCTCCTCAGCTCAGTAGAGTTAGTTCTGTGTAAAAAGTTATACTCAGCTGCTCCCAGCTGCAGGTAAAAAAATAAAAAAAATGAAGAAATGAACAGCAGCCAATCAGCATCAGCAGTGCTGAGGTCATGAACTCTTACTGTGATCTCATGAGATTTGACTTAACTCTCATGAGATTTCATAGTAAGCTTCCTTTACCTGATTGGTGAAATAATATGAGAGTTCACGATGCTCATCCCTTCAGTTGTCCCGGGACAGACACACTAATATGCTGCTTAGAAATCCTTTACAATGGGAGGTGGCTACTGAGGATTTTTTTGAGTTAAAATATCTTTCTTTTTTACATAGAGATGTTCAGGTGATATTTTCTAGTCAGCTTTTTATAGCTATGCTGCATCACTTTCAAGTGTTTAAACATTTGGGTATTATGGCCCTTTAAGTATGTATTTAGTTTTAAATAGGAATTATTTAGTTAATAATTGTAAGGTTTATTTAGATTTATTTAAATTATATTTAAGTTAGGGGGTGTTAGGCTTAGGGTTATGTTAGGGTTAGGGTTAGACTTAGGGTAAGGGTTACGTTAGGATTAGGGGTTAATATATTTATGTAGAGTTAGTGATGTGGGAGGTCAGAGGTTTAGGGGATAATTATTTATTTTAGTATATTTCGTTGTGGGGGGCTTGCAGTTTAGTGGTTAATAGGTTTATTATAGTGGCGGTGTGGGTGGACGGCAGATTAGGGGTTAATAATATTTAAATAGTGTTTGCGATCTGGGAGGGGGGCGGTTTAGGGGTTAATAGGTTAATTATAGTGGTGACGATGTTGGGGAGCGGCGGAATAGGGGTTAATAAATTTTTAATAGTGGCAGCGAGATCCGGAGCGGCAAATTGGGGGTTAATAATTTTATTTTAGTGTTTGCGATGCGGGAGGACCTCGGTTTAGGGGTTAATAGGTAGTTTATGGGTGTTAGTGTACTTTTTAACACCTTAGTATGAGTTTTATGGTACAGCTTTGTAGCATAAAACTCATAACTGCTGACTTTAGATGGCGGTACGCTCACTTTTTGGCCTTCCAGGCAAACTCGTAATACCGGCACTATGGAAGTCCCATTGAAAAAATGACTTTTTTAAAAGTGCGTTATTGACATTGCGTGATGGCCAAAAAGTACACCTATACCTACAAGACTTGTAATAGTGCGTTAGGCAAAAAGCAGCGTTATGAAGCATAACAATGCTTTTTCACTTATAACGCAAAACTCTAGCTGTTTGTTAGTTCTGCTTTCCCTGGGGGCCTCAAAAACTAGTGCAGAAGGCTACATGTAGCCACCAATAAGCCACCACTGTTGTAAACTGTTGTAGAGTTATAGATCAAGAAATACTACTTTTAAGCAACTGCAAACAATAATAGTGCTTGGCAGAAGACGATTATTTTAGTATTTACTTGAAAAGTGCTTGCAACTGTTTGTTTGATCTCCTTAGTATTTTTAGTACTGCAGCCAACACCATAGGCCACACACTGGATGTACTTGGCAACAGTAATGTCTAGATGCCAACCACTGGAATTTTGGATTTTTTTGCTGGGCCACAATTTTTGTATGTGGCTACATTCCTGGTTAGCCTTTGAAATCCTGAGTGAAGTTTACATTTCTGCACCCATTGATTACTGTTGTTGAACTGACATATGAATGAAATGAGGAATTTGCTGAAAATACATTTTGTTATACCAACCAATATTTTCCTTTATGAATTTCAAATATTATCTGTCTATGGACTTCTAAAAGATTCCAGATTGTTAACTGTCAATAAACAAACCAAACTCTTGGCTTGTACACAAAGACAATTTTATAAAATATATTTATTTCTCATCCCCATTGTGTAATGTCTACGACCCAGATTACAAGTGGAGCCAATCACAGTGATAACATGTTAAAAATGAAAAGCCATTGTTTTTCTAACAATAGCTTGTCTTGGCCCCTCCCCTTCTGTCCCAGTGAACACATACAGAGAAAAACCTGCACTGTTATTTTAATACAATTGTTATTTCTTTTTTGGTTTTAAATATTATTTTATTGAGGATATTCATAAATAACAAACATAATGCAAGATTCTGACAGTACATGCAATTGTCCAATGTTGACATTATGCGGACCAAACATAATAAATACCAAGTATGCCATAAATGCATAATGCACATTTAACCACTCCTTACTGTCTAGATTCCTATTTTGTTATTCTATCTTTCAAATGGAGCATACAAATGTAGCTAGTCTACTGCCCATGTCAGGCATCCGATGTAGGAATAACATAGGCATATGAAAGCTACTTTCACTGACCAGAGTGGGCAAGGATGGATTATGGAAGGGGGAAAAAATGATAACATAAGTCTGAGTTAGTTATACAATCAAGGTATAAATAATAAGTTACCAAGTGCTCTATATGACTGATATTAACCAAGTCTCGGACTCTTCTATAAGCAAGTGACTATTCAGCGGTTAAGCACCGCTATATAAATAACCTTAATGACGTTGTGATGGGATGGGGAGAAGGGGGGGAGGGGGGGAGGTGATATTGTTTGTAAGAACCAGTTCCTGTGCAACTATCTAACAATGGGTAGGATGGGATATTCCCAGAGGGAACACTCAGTTGCACTTCACGTCTAAGCTCCACTAGTTATGTCCCAATGGTGTAGTATATAGGAGGAAAGAGCTCTGCGCAAACCAACTAGTAAGGGTATCGAGTGAGGTTAATCAGAAAAAGTGTATGTAGGGAGTGGGAATGTGGTGGGTTGTGTATCCCCATGTGGTATCTAGGTACAAAACTATTGGGAAGTCTCAAAACAAAAGAATTAAGAGAGTATGTGGTCCCTGTCAGGAACTGTGATGGGGAAGGGGCTCATAAAACCAAGGTCCACCTACCCAACTATATATAAACTCTATGATCTACTATATAACACAAACAGTTACAATAACGTAAGCCCCAAGAAGGCTCCTAATGTGGCAATGCTTCTTCGGATGGCATAAAACTATTATACATTTGTGTACAACTGAGTTATCGAGAGGATTGTGCTTTTTTTTTTCCCTCCCAAGCCACCCCGCCACAGAGGGCCTGCCTGTGTCCCCAAAGGGTAGGGTCATGTACTGTGAGTTATAAAGCTGTATTGTACAATCTATCCCAATACATCCAGTGGGATGGGAAAGAACTCAGGGCCTGTGGGTTTAGTATACAAGAAACTCCTAACTTTGTATGCTGTAGTCGTTGACTCTCAAAGAGTACATACTTGTAATTGGAGGTTATCTTCAAGATAGTTGTGACTATGACCCCTTGAGATGCAATTAGAGGGAACCCAGGGATGTGCACACCTAACTGCTAGATAGTGTACCTGCAGCCACCCCCTGCTCTTCTACAGGTGTGAAGGAAAAGGTTTAGCTGGGGGTCTAATCCGTCTCATCCCTCATATACCTGTACAATTACAAGATACATTCTCAATTAGCCCCTAGAAGGTGCTTAGTTATCCTATTAAAAATAAAACATCAATAATTTGTTTATACTATAGGTGCGTCTTGTTCGTGAAACCTAGAGGGGGAGAAGAAAACTTAAAAACATATTGCACAAGATATTTAACATATACTGTATAACAATAAGTCCTGTAGAACATCAAAACTAAGAGAAACACCTTGCAAATGTGATGAGAGTCAATCGGGCATATTACAGGTGAGCTTTCATTCCTCACTAACTAAGTGGCTGACTACATAAACTAGAGACTGTCTTATTGCTTGACTTGTACCCCTGATTGCTTGTTGAGGGAGCTCTGTCGGCTTACTCTACATAAAGTTAAAATTATCTAAGTTAACCAAGCGGCATATTATAAACTAATATACAACCTCAACTAATCTTGAAAATTTCTGCCCAGGTTAATGTTAAGAGTCCTACACTAGTAAGGGCACCACAATATTCGCCAGAAATGTTTCAGTGGAACTGTGTCAGGGACATCACAACTACACATCAAAAATAGAGTAAAGTATCCCGAGGGTGATAAATTGTGTCAGGTCTTATTCTATATTAGTAAACTAGAGAGGCGAATCTGGCAAGTGGAGGTAAAGGTTGCCAACATTACCACTAGCTGTACACCCTCCCCTATTTGTCTAGGGGAGGTTCCCATGGGAAAAAATAGAAATCCCCGGCCCATGACTACAGAGACCCTCTATGCACAAGGGGACCCTAGGCCTAATGTGCTGAGAGCCTCTAGAGAAAGAAATAACATTAAAACCTTGAACAGGCAATGAACTTGAAACAGAATTAATTAACATATTTGAGTATACTATATGATTAAGTGTGTTCTGACTCAATGGTCCCTTTTAAAGCATTCTCTAAAGCATAGTCCATCAAATGTGAAGTGTATACATTACATATATGAGGAACTATGTCAGTCTGGTTGGAGCTGTTGATCTCCCTTTCATTTCGGAGTTCCAGTAGTACGTCTAGGAAGTGGTTTCCATTCTGGGGCATTGGAGTGAAGAGGTTGGGCCTTGGGGGCAGTTCGTGAGCCCGGTCTGTGTTTTGCATAAGTTCAAGTTGAACCAGTAGATCTAAGCCCTGCTTAAGCTCCGAGATGACATGAGACTGTCCATTATGCTGGAAGAAAAGCTTCACTGGAAAGCCCCATCTATATGGGCATAAAGGATCTGTGCTTGGCCAAGGTATGCGAGGACAGGTCAGGGAAGATCTGTAGTGTATGGTAAGGATCAGGAAGGTCTTTGTTCTGAAAAGCTGCCTTTAGGATCTTTTCTTTGAAAGTGTTATAGTGCAAACAAATTATTACATTTCTGGGTTGGTCTGAAGAGGAATTCCTTGGGCGTAACGCTCTATGCACTCTGTCGAACAATACCTTGTTGTCTGATATTGTGCCTAGTAATGCCTTAAAGAGACCAAGGAGAAATTCAGGAAGAGCTGTGGCTATTATTTCCTCACTAACGCCCCTGATCCAGATATTGTTACGTCGGGATCTGTCCTCCAGATCAGCAAGCTTAGTTTCCAGATCCGTGATCATTTCTGCTAATCCTTGAGTGTAGGCTAGTAATTTGCTGTGGTCAATTGCTAAATCCTCGAGCTTTCTTTCTATGGTGTCTGTTCTCTCTCCCAAAGAGGCGATGCCCCTTCTCAGATCTGCAACCGAGGACTTAATTTCTTGTTTCAGGGAAGAATGATGTCAGTCTATCTTATTAGATAGAGAGTTTATCAACTCAATGAGTGAAATGTCATCTGTGTGAGAAGTAAGGCGATCACAAGGACTCAGTCTATCCGGGGCCCTGCAAGAAGATGTAAACTCCCCTGTGTCATCTTCAGACAGCTCTTTATCAGACAATGCTTTGCTGCTGAAGTAGTCTGCCACCATCCTCTTGTGCCCCTCCTGCTGTTTGGGCCTTTTTTTTTTTGAATGTGCCATAATGGAGCTATGACTGTTCACCTGTGTCGTGGAAACTGGTCTACTGGGACCTTCTGTAGAGCTAGATGCGTAGGTCTTAAATTAAGTCGTTTATACAGGGTTAGAATGAATAGCTCTAGATAATAGGAGGCTTTGTACTAACAAAAGCAGGTACTAACAGGATCTACCTCAATCTGTATGAGGTAAGTTGAATGTCTCAGGGAGAGTCCCTGGTAACACTGTTAGATCCACCGCGATTGTATGTGTATTTGGAGGGTGGGCCAGCCTCAGGGGTGTATTTAAGCCTAGGCAAACAAGGCACTTGCCTAGGGCAGCAGATTTTTGGGGGGCAGCACACACTCACTAAAAAAAATGATGGCCAAAAAAGGCCTAAAACACGGGGGGGTCAGCAGAATTTTGAGTGCCTAGGGCAGCACAAAACCTAAATACGCCACTGTCCAGTCTGCTTTAGTGTATCTTGTGGTATGGTAGAGGAAATCCTTTTTGTCTCCATCTCACAAACATGTGGATATCAGCAGAAATAAATAACAGACCAATAGTGCAATACCATTATTTAATCAATGGCATAAATCCCATAACAAGCCAATCGTCTCTAAGTATATATGCTCACGTTTAACAACCTCAAAACACAATGAGGTATTTTAAAAGCAACAATATCAAGATTGATAGCAGGGTGCTTCAGCAAATGTGGGGTCACAAAAATAGTAGGTGTTAGAAACCTGTCTGCAGTATGGAAAGTTTTGGTGATGGTAATACAGTGCCCTCCATTATATTTGGCACCCTTGGTAAATATGAGCAAATAAGGCTGTGAAAAATTGTTTTTATTGTTTAACCATTTGATCTTTTGTTTAAAAAATACACAAAACACAACACAGGTTTATCCAAAAAAATGTTTTGTTAATAATATGTATGGCACAGTTATTGGCACCCCTATGAATTCATATGGGAAGAATATATTTGAAGTATATTCCCAATAATATTTTAAATTTTTTAGTACACCTGGGTGACTAGGAACAGGAAATTGTTCAACCATGACTTCCTGTTTCACAGGGGTATAAATACAAGGTAAAACATAGGCCAAATTGCCTTAGTCATTCATCACAATTGGTAAGACCAAGGAATAAAGCTGTGATGTGCGGCAAAAGATTGTTGAGCTTCACAAAATAGGAAATGGCTATAATAAAATAGTAAAAGCATTGAAAATGCCCATCAACCTGGAACAGGACGTGTGTCGTTATTGTCACAACGCACTGTGAAGAGTATGGTTCGAGTGGCCAAAATATCTTCAAGGATCACAGCTGGAGAATTGCATAAGTTAGTTGCGTATTGGGGTCAGAAAGTCTCCAGAACTACAATCCGACATCACCTACATAACCACAAGTTGTTTGTAAGGGTTTCAAGAAAAAAGCCTCTACTCTTAAACAAAAAACAAATTCAAGGATCTTCAGTTTGCCAGACACTACTGGAACTTCAAATGGGATCAGGTTCTATGGTCAGATGAAACCAAAATAGAACTTTTTGGCAATAAACACCAGAGGGGGGTTTGGCGCACACAGGGAGGTAGTCATATGGAAAAGTACCTCATGCCCACAGTTAAATATAGTGGTGGCTTTTTAATGTTTTGGGGCTGTTTTTCTGCTAGAGGACCTAGACATTTTGAAACATGGCATTATGGACTCATAATCAACAGATATTAAAAGAACACCTGACTGCCTCTCTCAGAAAGCTTAAAATGGGCCATGGTTTGATCTACCAGCAGGACAATGATCCAAAACATACATCAAAATCAACACAAAAATGGTTCACTGACCACAAAATTAAGGTTCTGCCATGGCCATCCCAGTCCCCTGGCTTGAACCCCTAGAAAACTTGTGGGGTGAACTGAAGAAGGGAGTCCACCAGCGTCAGCCTTGAAATTTTAAGGATCTAGACTAGAGATTCTGGTCTAGATTAGAAGTGGAGCACTAATTTAACGTGCGCCCGTAAAGGGGCAACTTTGCCCCTTTATGGGCATACGTTAAATAACCAGCCATTACAAGTACATTGGAATGTAAAATATGCATAACTACTTTTGGGTTTAGCACTGTCGGTCTAACGCAGTGTCAGATTAATGCGAGAGCAATAAGTGTTATGAGCAGAAAAAGTTAGCGTGGTTGCGATATCCAGAAGCTAGCACGCATCGGGTTTCGCTCATAAGTAAACATTTTACTTTCAACTTGTAAAAGTTTACTTCCAGCAGTGTTTTCGAGCAAAAGCAATAAATAGTGTGCCACTTGTAATCTGGCCCATTGTGTTGTATTACCCGTGTATGATTATTGTAAAGTCGTTACATTATTAGAGTCAATGATGTATCAACAGGAAAAAAAACAAGGTTGTTACATGAATTTCAAAATAAATTGTGTATAACATACTGATATTTATTTGAGTAGGGCTCATTGATGGAGTTTTCTACTATGTGGGTGGTGTTAAAATATATATAGCAATACTGACGCCATTTTGTCTTTAGTCACCCATTTTGTTAAGAATGGTTTATTATAGTGTATTATGCTAATGTTAGAAATACTTGTATATCAAGAATGGCCTTGTAATGTCCTTGGCTATGTGCCCGGATACACCATTATCTAAAACTTTTAGTTTCTTGGGATGATTCTTTGTTTTATATTTTACTGTGCCCCTTTGTTCTAACTTACGCTGTGTAAAATGGTGTGATTTATGATACGTCATTGTTTAATCCCATATACTGTAACCATTTTCTATAAAAGTATGGTGCGCTTTTTTTTTTTTTTTAATCAAAGATTTTTATTGAGGTTTTTATATATTACAATATGTCATATTATATGTTTCATCACATATATAACAATTGCAGGGTTATACATCCATAAAAAAAAAAAAAAAATCAATCTAAGCAATAACAACTGACTTTCTACTTAAACATATGGCAATGAAACCTCATTTTTCATTTTTTTTAGGCTTTGTATAACTCCCAACTTTTCTATAGGTCACTTCTGGGCCTATACCTAATAACTTGTATCACTGCAGGGAGCTAGGGTGATATATAGCCACTTTAGGGCATGCTGAATGAACATATGTATAATTTAAGCAATATGAGTTATCAACTGAATTTTTAATGACAACAAATAAATAGCGGGTTAATACCGCAGAAATAGAGCCACTTTTGGGAATGATGAGTTAGTAAACTTATATATACAAGTAGGGGAAGGGGGGGGGGGAGGTGTGAAAATGGCAAAAGAAGATTAGGATTATATAATGCTACACAAAGACCGTATATTGATTATATCTGTGACTGTTGGTTGAAATGCTTAAATGAATAGCAAGTTCCATTAGCTATATCATATAATTTATAATCCACCCCTGTGGCAGAAATAAAATAAACAATTCTGAAGCAAGCCACCTCGGCCGCAGGTAGCTTCCAAAACATATCATCAAACTTCCACAACAGGAGGGAGGCTAAGGCTTCATTTGTGCTACATGAAATCCCAAGGGATGTCAATATAGAAACATAGGGTCACAGAAGAGTACATTTTTACAAATATTATGAACCCCTACTATTATATTTTTTTTTATGAACTCAGAGGAATTTATAGCTCCCAACAGCAAATTTTTATAAGATGATGGGGATTGCAATAGGTGTAAAATAGTATCTAGAGTCCTGAATCCACAAGCTTCAGACCTAAGGGTCTTCATCTAAGGTAATGGACAGCTAGAAGACAGTTGCTAGATATCCCAATATACAGATAAAATCTGGTGTAGTCACAGTATGGAGGATAGGGCAGTGATGCGCTGCAGCTTACATAGAGAGAAACCGAACATCACTCCAACTCAGACAAGCGCTCACCCAATTCCAGATCTTGGCATCGAGATACAGCATAGGATGACCAGGTCCCGAACACAGTCAAAGGCCCATCGTGAGCTGCATGAATATGAATAGGTCCCCAGCCACCTAGATCCATCAACAGGTTGCAGCATATTGCCCCCTGTCTCAACACGCACACTCCTAAGAATGGAAGTCGCTGGTGTCAGTATTTTATGACGGCTGACAATTTTCTGGAGCCCCACTTGGACTAGGTCTAGAGCCGTACTGCGGCCAAACTCAAGGCTCCTTGTGAAGTCCCTTACATTTCTTTCCAGACCTGCACAAAGCTCAGGTTCTCTCTTAAACCCGTATTGCTGATCATATGTACGGTGCAGAACCATATCCCCACCGTCAGGCAGGGCATCTGTCGGGCTTATGAGTGGATCTTCACAAAGTACTGCTGTATAAGGAGCGCCGACTGCAATCCTTAGTGTGTCGACAATGGCAACCAAGTGGTGGTCTAGTCGGGCGCACAACGATGCCAAACAGGAAGCAGCCAGCTCCATGTTGAAATATGCGTGGGCCTATAAATGTCGTCGCGACCCCGTCACCTCACTTATAAGTAAACATTAGGGTGAGGCAGCTTAAGTCTCCACAGTAATGGGTCTCTATAGCATAGTTAGCGATACTTTCTTTCGGGCCATATCGCAGTTGGAGTCCGTAACTGTGTGGTAGGTCACAACCACTGCTGCATGTTTTTAAGCCAAAGCCAGTGATTTTGCCACTAAATCTTCTACTCCCGTGTTCTCACCAGATCCCCGGTAAAACGTAAGAGCATGTGCATACAATTTTCGACAAAATAGAGCTTAGGACCCCATCTAAAAAAAAGAAAGTTAACGGAGCTCTTCCAACTTGCATCCGCTCAGCATCATGGTGCGCTTTTTAATAAACAGAACAGTGATTAGACTTTTCTTGCTGCATGTCTGATTTCGGTTACCAAGATCTCTTGTCAAGTAACCCATTAAGTTCCAGGTGAAGGTGTAGAATACTGCTAAGTGCTAACTGACACCCCCTCCCCACCTCTTAAAATAACGCCTAACAGGTGGCTTATATGCTTTAGTAAAAAATATAAATTTGGGGATAACACTTTTTATTTTATTGGGAATCATTTTGGTATTGTATTTAGTAATAGTTAACCTGTATTTTAAGTTGCACAGTATACAGTGAAACAAAGTTCAAAACAAAATAGATTCTTCATGCTCTTCTCTTATTTACCTGACATCATAGAGAGTTCTTCTAAAGTTGGTAAAGCTGGTGCTAGATGTCTCATGGTTTTTCTGAATAAGGTAGGCCCTAGCCTTTTGATAATATATAATCTCCATACAATAACAATAAAATGTATAAGGCACAAGCACATTACTTCTAAAAATTGCTTATGTGTTACCTCAGAGGCTGTATGTGTTAGCTGTGTTAAATGATGTGTCACTTTTTCCTTTGTAACTGCTTGACATTCAAAAGCTCGATATTTAGTGCTCCACTTGTAATCTGGCCCTAAATACCTAATATCTCTGTATATATGTTAGATCGAAAAAAACAACTGATTGATCATACTTTTCGTCCAATTTTTTTGAGGGGGGCTAATTACAGGTTAGCCCCCCCACTACCACCACCAAATAATTGTTAATACCAACTTTTGCTTGTTAGATCTAACAACATAATTAACACTTGAACTAACCTGATCTAACAAAGATCTATTAGTCTGAAAGATATTTTGCCTGAATTGTTTTAGTGGAGGTCTAGTCTCCCAATTGAATGCATAAAATCTCTGTAATTATATTGGCTCTAACAAAAGAACGGACTAATCATACCTGAACTAACAAACATCTATCAAATTATATAACTTTTTGTCAATTTTTTATTATAGGAGCTAACAGCCCATACTGAATACATGAGATGATTATTAACCCCTTAAGGACCAGCGACGTACCCTGTATGTCGCTGGCCTTTTTTTGGGACTTGATTGTTTTATAGCGTGGTCTTGCCACCAGGGTTGAGACTGCTCTATTCCACAAAGCCTGCTGGAGGGAGGGCATTAATAGTGTGTTCTTGCTAGACTTGTGCTATTATGTCCTGAAAAAGCCCTTAACGACCAGTGACATACAGGGTACATTGTGGTCATTAAGGGGTTAATGTTACCTTTTTCAAGTTAGATCTAGCATTTTAAACACTTGGGGGCATATTTATCAAGCTCCGTATGGAGCTTGATGCCCCTTGTTTCCGGCGAGTATTCAGGCTCACCGGAAACAGTAGTTATGAATCAGCGGTCTAAAGATCGCTGCTCCATAATTTGTCTGTCTGCTCTGAGGCCGCGGACAGAAATCAACACGATCGAATATGCTAGCGGCCGATTGCCAGTGAATCTGCAGGGGGCGGCATTGCACCAGCAGTTTACAAGAACTGCTGGTGCAATGATAAATGCAGACAGCGTATGCTGTCTGCATTTATCGATGTGCGGCGGACATGATACGCTACTTTGTATCATGTCCGCTCGCACATTGATAAATATGCCCCTATAAGTAAACTGATTTAAAGGGTCAGTAAACCTACACAATAATGTTATATAATTCTGCACATAGTGCAGAGCCAACTTTATATAACAAAGTATTTCAGAGATATTTTATCACAAAGTAGAATTTTGCAGAACGCCACACCTGGCTCTACTGAGTGGGTCTGTTTTTTTCCTAAGCACATCACGGCACACTGTCTAGTCACAGCCGGCCCGATCACACCATTAAACTGAATGTAGCTCGCTCCCGCTCTGGTCTGGTAGCGGGAGCAAGCTACATTATTTTGCAGCTTGACAAGAATCCCAAACATACAGCAAAAGTCATTAAGAACTATTTTCAGCGTAAAGAAGATCAAGGAGTCCTGGTAGTGATGGTATGGCCCCCACAGGCCCCCCTAATCTCAATATCATCAAGTTTGTCTGGAATTAAATGAAGAGATAGAAGCAACTGAGGCTGCCTGAATCCACAGAAGAGCTGTGGTTATTTCTCCAAGATGTTTGAAACAACCTACATGCTGAGTTCCTTTAAAAACTGTGTGCAAGTGTACCTAGAACAGGGCTGTCTCTACAGTTTGTGAGGGCAGGTGCAAGGCCATTTAATTGTTGTCAGCTCTTTGGAGCTTATTTATAAATATGTTGAGAGATAAACACAGATGCCTCAGACAAACACATATACACAGAGAAAAACAGAGGCAGGGAAACATGCACACAGAGACACTACACAGAGGTAGACACACACGCACGCACGCAGAGACACGTGACAGACACTGGAGGGAGATAGAGAGAGAGAGAGAGACAGAGAGAGAGAGAGGAAAACATTCACAGCTAGACAAACACAGGTAGGGATATATACACAGACATACACACTCATACATACATACACAATCATAACTAAACTCATACACTCACATACATACATACACATACACACTCATACATACATACACAACCATACCTAAACTCATACACTCACATACATACATACATACATACACACTCATACATACATACACAATCATACCTAAACTCATACACTCACATACATACATACACAATCATACCTAAACTCATACACTCACATACATACATACACATACACACTCATACATACATACACAACCATACCTAAACTCATACACTCACATACATACATACATACACACTCATACATACATACACAATCATACCTAAACTCATACACTCACATACATACATACACAATCATACCTAAACTCATACACTCACATACATACATACACAATCATACCTAAACTCATACACTCACATACATACATACACAATCATACCTAAACTCATACACTCACATACATACATACACATACCATTCTCATACATACATACACAATCAAACCTAAACTCATACACTCACATACATACATACACATACCATTCTCATACATACATACACAATCATACCTAAACTCATACACTCACATACATACATACACATACCATTCTCATACATACATACACAATCATACCTAAACTCATACATACATACACATACACACTCATACATACATACACAATCATACCTAAACTCATACACTCACATACATACATACACAATCATACCTAAACTCATACACTCACATACATGCATACACAATCATACCTAAACTCATACACTCACATACATACATACACAATCATACCTAAACTCATACAATCACATACATACATACACAATCATACCTAAACTCATACACTCACATACATACATACACAATCATACCTAAACTCATACACTCACATACATACATACACATACCATTCTCATACATACATACACAATCAAACCTAAACTCATACACTCACATACATACATACACATACCATTCTCATACATACATACACAATCATACCTAAACTCATACACTCACATACATACATACACATACCATTCTCATACATACATACACAATCATACCTAAACTCATACATACATACACATACACACTCATACATACATACACAATCATACCTAAACTCATACACTCACATACATACATACACAATCATACCTAAACTCATACACTCACATACATGCATACACAATCATACCTAAACTCATACACTCACATACATACATACACAATCATACCTAAACTCATACAATCACATACATACATACACAATCATACCTAAACTCATACACTCACATACATACATACACATACCATTCTCATACATACATACACAATCATACCTAAACTCATACACTCACATACATACATACACATACCATTCTCATACATACATACACATACATACACAATCATACCTAAACTCATACACTCACATACATACACATACACACTCATACATACATACACAATCATACCTAAACTCATACACTCACATACATACATACACAATCATACCTAAACTCATACACTCACATACATACATACACATACCATTCTCAAACATACATACACACACATATCATGTACGCTTACACTCATACCTACATACATAGAGACACATTTAAACATACTCACACTCTCATGCATACACACATAATACTCTCATACATACATATGTATATATATTTGAAAATAATTTCCATGGACCCTTTCCAGCAGAGTAAACCTGTTCAGTACAGTGTAAACTTGCTTTGCTATATTTATTCTTTTATTTTATTTTTATTGAGGTTAAGACAAAACATAGGAGAGAAGCATAACACTCATTAATCGTCCAACATTACAATTGTGATCAGCTGTAAAGTAAACTCAAAGTGCATAATTACATAAGTCGCAATAACAAATAACATTAGAAACCTCAAATTTGTAACCACCTATTTGCTAAACAGAGCCCCACTAGGCCCTCTAATATATGTGGTAGCTATCATCAGAAGGTAGGAGAATAAGACATCACTTTTGGACCTAAAGAGATTATACTAAAGGTATAGGCATCCCTAACTAGTATTAAACATAAAACAACTGTAATAGCTGTAGGATTAACTGTATAGAGATTCTATGTAACAGAAGATAGGTAAGAGTGTAGCCTTTCTCAGAGGCTAATATATCTAAACAAACATAAAGGCAAAGGGTAAAGATGCCTGTATAAAGGAGAAAAGGGTAGTAGTAGATAATACAAAGATAATAGTAGACAAGAAACAACCCAGGATAATATATACGAGAATAGTCATACAGGAAGCAATTGGTAAGGCAGTTCATGAAAGGGCATAAATAAGTAAGTAACAGGGTGAATGCACACTTGGAAATCTATAGCCTCATATAAGGTGTCACAAAAAAAAACAGGGGGGCAAAGGGAAGGGTGGGTTGTATTTATGTATTTATACTATATTCAGCTAGTTCAAAATAAATCTAAAAAAATAAAAAAATAGAAGTGCATGTCAAACAGAAGATATGGCTGAAATAACTCCCCTCAAAATTCACTAGGATCATAGCTCCCACTTAATACAATGTAGATAAATGTCATAATAGATAATAAAAACCATAGGATTCCAAAGATTGTAAATAATTCATTGTATAGGTTAAATGATGCTAAAAGGGGTATGTTGTTGAGGCCACGTTCAGGCCAGTGCCTGCTTGAGAGCCATGAATAGATAAGTGCAGAAGTTTTTCAGTGAGAAAGGTAGAGTTTTTGAGTAAATATGAAATAATCCTGGCGATGGGGAGCAAGTTAATTAAATATATTTAGAGGAGCATTTGGAACACTTGGGTCCATAAGGCGTTAATATTAGGACAATCCCATCAAATGTGGAGAAGAATTCCAAAAGCATCACTACATCGCCAACACTTGGGGGGATTTATAGAGGAAATTTTGAACAATCTACCCTGGCGGTGCCACTGCAGGATCATTTTCAGATAGAGTTAATATATAGTTGTGCAATTAATTGCTTTCTTAGTTAAAAGGATAGATTTGCCCCAAGTAGGCATGTCATAAGTAAGGGATAGAGATGTCTCCCACTGACATATATCGGCCGAATTATAAAACTGTTGTGGGCACTGGGCATAGGATAACTTGGTAGGAGAGCGTTAAAAGTTTCAACCTTGGTTTTCCAGAGTCCTCTGTTCCCAGTTCATTTTTGATCTAAGAGGATGATTTTTGAAACTCCAAGAGTGCAAGAAGTCTAACAAGCTCAAAATGTAGGGGAACTAGAGGGTGAAATCTTTCCTGGAAATGACAAAGTGAGATAATGGAACTATAACAAGACAAATCTGTAACTGGGGTTACTTCACAAGATTGCCATTAAAGGAGATGTTGATCTGAAAGCACCAAAAACAAGCCTTTGACAGTATGTAAGGATGAGGGACAATAGTTGGAATATGATTAATTTTGTCACAGAATTTGAGATTCTGGAGATAACTATGAAATTACTTAAGAGGAATTGGCGTCGAGCATGCTTAGGGATCCATATAAGGTCATATAGAAGATAATTTTAGGGCAAAGAGGCTTGCTCCAGTTCCATCCTTCTACTCAACATCTGAAACATCTCCCCAAATAGTATTCTGCAAGAGGCTAGAGGCTTTGTGATACACAATTAGATTTGGTATGGCTGTTTCTCCAGATAATATGTTTCTTATTAAACCAAATTAATATGTTACAGTTGTTGAAATTGGACAATCAAAAATTTAGTGATCAGGACTTTGATATATTTCTAATATTGCAATCACATCACACCAAACATGTAATCCTGTAATTTAATGCAGCATATAATATGTTACATTTGCAGTGGTTTAGGGGGTTAAGAGATTTGGGTTTATTGTTTTATATTTTTTATTTATTTTTTTGTATTTGTATTCCTGAGGTAGGCATTGCACTACTTTTAACGTAAAACACAAGTAAAGTTAAACTTTTACTTGTAATGGCAGTGCTAACTGTGGCACTAAGGCAAACATAACTTGCTCTAGCTAAACAGAGCATTTAATTTTCACATTATAATGCAAAAAAACAAACTCAAACTACATTTTAATAGAGTGAATAGAGTTCATGTAACACTTCAGATAATTTGCTGTTCTAGGCATCACATTGCTTATGACTAATACTGTGGTCATGTACAAATTTAATATACCAAAAACACAGCCTGATCAGCGGCAGATGAACCGTTCAGCCAATACGTGGGAAGGAATTTAATGTGAAGCAAAAATTCATTAAATTCATTTACTGAGGCTAAAAAGAAAATTAATATTTATACATTTTTGTTTATACCACTGTTTACCATCCCACTGTTTAAGATGGAAATTGGATTAAAATTAAATACTACCTTTGTGTAAGTTTTTTTTTAACAATTATTTCATATATATCAGCATTTTGAAATTAATAAACCTGGTGCTGATCTATATATTCCTCAACAAACATTGCTTTACATCTTACAGTTGCCCCATTGCTCTTATGACTTTAGAACATAGGTGGCTGGTGATATTTTCAGTTGGGAAGGAAGAACGTTTTCAATTTTGCAAACTCCTCCCCTTTTTTAAGTTAAGTGTTTTAGGCTAATACCCATATTTAAAAGCCATATAGCCAGAGCAAAGAGCATAAACTATACATTACAAGCCATTACCACCAGTAGTGTTTGTATTAGGGTGCAAGAGAGTGCAAAAGCACCCCAGTCTTTTAAGACTGCACCCCATTGTGTAAAAACATTTATTTGGTTCCCCTCCCACCGCTGACCTATTCACCATGCTACACCCAGTTCTCCCAGTCACACCCGCGGCACACCAAATTCTTCCATGTAACACCCTGAGTCAGTTTACTAATGCTCCATGCAATATATCTATGGGTGTGGGTAGTATAGCAGTTATAAAGAGATCATGTTAAAGGAACACTTTCATGTGTAAAATATGGAAGTCCATACAATTGACCACCTAGAAATAAACATGACAGCAAACTAACGTCAATCTTTCATTAATTACAAATATCCCCATTAACATACATTCTCTTGGATACAGGGCTCCATTTATCAGGTACGGAATCTGTCCACCCATGATTGTGGCAAGTGTGAAGCAACATTTATCATTGCACAAGCAGCTGTTCATGCAGTACCACCCACTGCTCTCATACAACCAACAGGGCTAAAGCAAGGTCTGATCAATCACCCCTTTAGGATTAGGCGCTATTAGGTGCATGGTTATTTCATTATGAAGATCCTGGCATTCCTGTGTCTGTCTTTTCTGTTATGACCCTAACCTGATTCTGGATATTTCCTTTTACCTAACCCACTGCTAAGTTGTCTATCCTGGACTCTTTTTGGTTCTTGACTCTGCCTGTTTCCTGACATCTCTCTTGGTTTTCTCCTCTGTCTTAGTTCCAATGTCTCTATACAGTTACAGACATCAGCCTGTTCCTGACTCTATCCTGCAGAACATCTCCCACCCCTCCCATGTGAAATATTAGCTTTGGGTCAAAATAAAAATATTGTTAAATATATATCTTGTCAAGACATCCTATGTAATTTAAAATAGAGTGTAACTGATTATTGTTTTGCAATAGATATTTTATGTCACAGCACTTTATTCCACAAATGTATCAACACTACAAAATATTCCTCAATGTTGGCAGGTTTATAAATATTACACTTATATTTTCATTGCCTATGGTTGCCATTGTGAGGTCTAGCCAAACAGCTGCCCCAACACAAGTTACAGAGCCTCCATGCTGTGGTCCAAAATATGACACCCATTTTGCTCATATCCCAGGTCTTTTTGTCTATGTGCTTAAGGTTAAGTTAAGCTGCGGTTCAAACAAGCTGCATTTGAATATTTTTATTAACTTTGGCTTTTTTCTTTTTTTCTGTTTTATATATTTTTATTGAGGTTATTAAAAGCATACCAGTATTAATAAACATGTTCTTACACAAATATGGGAGAAACACAAAACTTTAGCAGCCATATAATCAGTAACAAGCTTACAAGCCATAGATATACTATAGAAAAGGTTTCTTCCAAATTGTACTTAAAGCAGTTGGCATACACTGACATGAAATCATTGTACTTAAGTAAGATATAGTCTATAATTGAACATCATTTGTTTATATATTATATTCACATGAACATTAAAACCCCAAATGGAAGAGCTGGTAGTATAGAACCCATATAATTTAAAGATAGGGGGAGGATTATCAGAAGCCACTATAATGAAAAATGCATATGTAGGGATTTGGGAATATGAAAGTAGGAGTATATTTTCCTCAGTTTAATAGATAAACTATAGGGGGGGGGTGAGCGGAGCTAATCATAAGTAAAGAATGTGGTACTCACTATTGATAGTTTTGTAATATCCTAAAGAGAGCGATATCATATATAAAAGGGTTAGCTAATAAAAAAAAGGGTAAACTGTACTCTTCTGTAGCTCCACTGTAAAGAGGCATAATGAGAGGATCTCATGTCGTAAAGGAGATGGTCATGGTATTCAGACGTAAGCGTATTTGAGGCTGTAAGGTGGAGAGAGATCGTAAAAAGTAATACCCCTATAAGCAATATGGTGGATTCTAAAGCATGTAATGTTGCATGTTTCTCTAGGTTTATTCAATGATTCTTATATGTCGATGTGGGGGGTCAAAGCAATTACTTGTATAATATAGATATCAAGCTCATAGTAGGATGGAGATGACCTACCTTTAGAAATAGATTTTGGATCATTGTCTAAGTTGTAACTATGTGGGTAAGCCTCTTACATCTATAGTACAGTAACAGTATCCAATACAATGAGACCAATGGCATTATATCGATATGACCATTATCCGTAAGGGAATTGGGTCTTAGAACTATATGGGATTACTAGAGTGTAACGATATTAGAGGTTGTAAGTGTAACATAATATGTATTTAAATTATACCCATACAGTAGGTAATTATGTAGTAAAGACATTGAACTCATAGTTAGAATAAAGATGCCTTACCTTAAAAATAGATTTGTGTTCAGAACCTAGAGGACATGTTTATATAATATAATTGCAATAGGATTTTACTTAGAAAATATCAGGGCTGTTCAGGGTTAAAAGGAGTACAACATTTGAGAATAGGGCTCATTAAAATGGAGAAATTCAAAAACAAAGCTGGCACATCAATAACCTAGAGGACATGTTGATATAATACAATTGCAATAGGATTTTACTTACAAAACGGCTGGGGTGTTCAAAGTTAAAAGTAGTATAACATTTGAGTATAGGACTCATTAAAAGGTAACACTTCAAAAACTAAGCTGGCACAATAATAATTTCAGATGATTATCGCCTAGATTACGAGTTTTGCGGTAACAGGGGTGCGGTGCTAACGAGCCTTTTTCACATACATACATACATACACACTCATACATACATACACAATCATACCTAAACTCATACACTCACATACATACATACACAATCATACCTAAACTCATACACTCACATACATACATACACATACACACTCATACATACATACACAACATACCTAAACTCATACACTCACATACATACATACATACACACTCATACATACATACACAATCATACCTAAACTCATACACTCACATACATACATACACAATCATACCTAAACTCATACACTCACATACATACACATACATACATACACAATCATACCTAAACTCATACACTCACATACATACATACACAATCATACCTAAACTCATACACTCACATACATACATACACATACCATTCTCATACATACATACACAATCAAACCTAAACTCATACACTCACATACATACATACACAATCATACCTAAACTCATACACTCACATACATACATACACATACCATTCTCATACATACATACACAATCATACCTAAACTCATACATACATACACATACACACTCATACATACATACACAATCATACCTAAACTCATACACTCACATACATACATACACAATCATACCTAAACTCATACACTCACATACATGCATACACAATCATACCTAAACTCATACACTCACATACATACATACACAATCATACCTAAACTCATACAATCACATACATACATACACAATCATACCTAAACTCATACACTCACATACATACATACACATACCATTCTCATACATACATACACAATCATACCTAAACTCATACACTCACATACATACATACACATACCATTCTCATACATACATACACATACATACACAATCATACCTAAACTCATACACTCACATACATACACATACACACTCATACATACATACACAATCATACCTAAACTCATACACTCACATACATACATACACAATCATACCTAAACTCATACACTCACATACATACATACACATACCATTCTCAAACATACATACACACACATATCATGTACGCTTACACTCATACCTACATACATAGAGACACATTTAAACATACACACACTCTCATGCATACACACATAATACTCTCATACATACATATGTATATATATTTGAAAATAATTTCCATGGACCCTTTCCAGCAGAGTAAACCTGTTCAGTACAGTGTAAACTTGCTTTGCTATATTTATTCTTTTATTTTATTTTTATTGAGGTTAAGACAAAACATAGGAGAGTAGCATAACACTCATTAATCGTCCAACATTACAATTGTGATCAGCTGTAAAGTAAACTCAAAGTGCATAATTACATAAGTCGCAATAACAAATAACATTAGAAACCTCAAATTTGTAACCACCTATTTGCTAAACAGAGCCCCACTAGGCCCTCTAATATATGTGGTAGCTATCATCAGAAGGTAGGAGAATAAGACATCACTTTTGGACCTAAAGAGATTATACTAAAGGTATAGGCATCCCTAACTAGTATTAAACATAAAACAACTGTAATAGCTGTAGGGATTAACTGTATAGAGATTCTATGTAACAGGAAGATAGGTAAGAGTGTAGCCTTTCTCAGAGGCTAATATATCTAAACAAACATAAAGGCAAAGGGTAAAGATGCCTGTATAAAGGAGAAAAGGGTAGTAGTAGATAATACAAAGATAATAGTAGACAAGAAACAACCCAGGATAATATATACGAGAATAGTCATACAGGAAGCAATTGGTAAGGCAGTTCATGAAAGGGCAAAAATAAGTAAGTAACAGGGTGAATGCACACTTGGAAATCTATAGCCTCATATAAGGTGTCACAAAAAAAACAGGGGGGCAAAGGGAAGGGTGGGTTGTATTTATGTATTTATACTATATTCCGCTAGTTCAAAATAAATCTAAAAAAATAAAAAAATAGAAGTGCATGTCAAACAGAAGATATGGCTGAAATAACTCCCCTCAAAATTCACTAGGATCATAGCTCCCACTTAATACAATGTAGATAAATGTCATAATAGATAATAAAAACCATAGGATTCCAAAGATTGTAAATAATTCATTGTATAGGTTAAATGATGCTAAAAGGGGTATGTTGTTGAGGCCACGTTCAGGCCAGTGCCTGCTTGAGAGCCATGAATAGATAAGTGCAGAAGTTTTTCAGTGAGAAAGGTAGAGTTTTTGAGTAAATATGAAATAATCCTGGCGATGGGGAGCAAGTTAATTAAATATATTTAGAGGAGCATTTGGAACACTTGGGTCCATAAGGCGTTAATATTAGGACAATCCCATCAAATGTGGAGAAGAATTCCAAAAGCATCACTACATCGCCAACACTTGGGGGGATTTATAGAGGAAATTTTGAACAATCTACCCTGGCGGTGCCACTGCAGGATCATTTTCAGATAGAGTTCATATATAGTTGTGCAATTAATTGCTTTCTTAGTTAAAAGGATAGATTTGCCCCAAGTAGGCATGTCATAAGTAAGGGATACAGATGTCTCCCACTGACATATATCGGCCGAATTATAAAACTGTTGTGGGCACTGGGCATAGGATAACTTGGTAGGAGAGCGTTAAAAGTTTCAACCTTGGTTTTCCAGAGTCCTCTGTTCCCAGTTCATTTTTGATCTAAGAGGATGATTTTTGAAACTCCAAGAGTGCAAGAAGTCTAACAAGCTCAAAATGTAAGGGAACTAGAGGGTGAAATCTTTCCTGGAAATGACAAAGTGAGATAATGGAACTATAACAAGACAAATCTGTAACTGGGGTTACTTCACAAGATTGCCATTAAAGGAGATGTTGATCTGAAAGCACCAAAAACAAGCCTTTGACAGTATGTAAGGATGAG
This sequence comes from Bombina bombina, assembly GCF_027579735.1. Taxonomy (NCBI): domain Eukaryota; kingdom Metazoa; phylum Chordata; class Amphibia; order Anura; family Bombinatoridae; genus Bombina; species Bombina bombina. The sequence goes on along the minus strand of NC_069503.1, from coordinate 292,720,316 downwards.
GGACAATAGTTGGAATATGATTAATTTTGTCACAGAATTTGAGATTCTGGAGATAACTATGAAATTACTTAAGAGGAATTGGCGTCGAGCATGCTTAGGGATCCATATAAGGTCATATAGAAGATAATTTTAGGGCAAAGAGGCTTGCTCCAGTTCCATCCTTCTACTCAACATCTGAAACATCTCCCCAAATAGTATTCTGCAAGAGGCTAGAGGCTTTGTGATACACAATTAGATTTGGTATGGCTGTTTCTCCAGATAATATGTTTCTTATTAAACCAAATTAATATGTTACAGTTGTTGAAATTGGACAATCAAAAATTTAGTGATCAGGACTTTGATATATTTCTAATATTGCAATCATATCACACCAAACATGTAATCCTGTAATTTAATGCAGCATATAATATGTTACATTTGCAGTGGTTTAGGGGGTTAAGAGATTTGGGTTTATTGTTTTATATTTTTTATTTATTTTTTTGTATTTGTATTCTTGAGGTAGGCATTGCACTACTTTTAACGTAAAACACAAGTAAAGTTAAACTTTTACTTGTAATGGCAGTGCTAACTGTGGCACTAAGGCAAAAATAACTTGCTCTATCTAAACAGAGCATTTAATTTTCACATTATAATGCAAAAAAACAAACTCAAACTACATTTTAATAGAGTGAATAGAGTTCATGTGACACTTCAGATAATTTGCTGTTCTAGGCATCACATTGCTTATGACTAATACTGTGGTCATGTACAAATTTAATATACCAAAAACACAGCCTGATCAGCGGCAGATGAACCGTTCAGCCAATACGTGGGAAGGAATTTAATGTGAAGCAAAAATTCATTAAATTCATTTACTGAGGCTAAAAAGAAAATTAATATTTATACATTTTTGTTTATACCACTGTTTACCATCCCACAGCTTATGTTTAAGATGGAAATTGGATTAAAATTAAATACTACCTTTGTGTAAGTTTTTTTTTAACAATTATTTCATATATATCAGCATTTTGAAATTAATAAACCTGGTGCTGACCTACATATTCCTCAACAAACACTGCTTTACATCTTACAGTTGCCCCATTGCTCTTATGACTTTAGAACATATATTTTCAGTTGGGAAGGAAGAACGTTTTCAATTTTGCAAACTCCTCCCCTTTTTTAAGTTAAGTGTTTTAGGCTAATACCCATATTTAAAAGCCATATAGCCAGAGCAAAGAGCATAAACTATACATTACAAGCCATTACCACCAGTAGTGTTTGTATTAGGGTGCAAGAGAGTGCAAAAGCACCCCAGTCTTTTAAGACTGCACCCCAATGTGTAAAAACATTTATTTGGTTCCCCTCCCACCGCTGACCTATTCACCATGCTACACCCAGTTCTCCCAGTCACAACCGCGGCACACCAAATTCTTCCATGTAACACCCTGAGTCAGTTTACTAATGCTCCATGCAATATATCTATGGGTGTGGGTAGTATAGCAGTTATAAAGAGATCATGTTAAAGGAACACTTTCATGTGTAAAATATGGAAGTCCATACAATTGACCACCTATAAATAAACATGACAGCAAACTAACGTCAATCTTTCATTAATTACAAATATCCCCATTAACATACATTCTCTTGGATACATGGCTCCATTTATCTGCTATGGAATCTGTCCACCCATGATTGTGGCAAGTGTGAAACAACATTTATCATTGCACAAGCAGCTGTTCATGCAGTACCACCCACTGCTCTCATACAACCAACAGGGCTAAAGCAAGGTCTGTCAATCACCCCTTTAGGATTAGGCGCTATTTGGTGCATGGTTATTTCATTATGAAGATCCTGGCATTCCTGTGTCTGTCTTTTCTGTTATGACCCTAACCTGATTTCTGGATATTTCCTTTTACCTAACCCACTGCTAAGTTGTCTATCCTGGACTCTTTTTGGTTCTTGACTCTGGCCTGTTTCCTGACATCTCTCTTGGTTTTCTCCTCTGTCTTAGTTCCAATGTCTCTATACAGTTACAGACATCAGCCTGTTCCTGACTCTATCCTGCAGAACATCTCCCACCCCTCCCATGTGAAATATTAGCTTTGGGTCAAAATAAAAATATTGTTAAATATATATCCTGTCAAGACATCCTATGTAATTTAAAATAGAGTGTAACTGATTATTGTTTTGCAATTGATATTTTATGTCACAGCACTTTATTCCACAAATGTATCAACACTACAAAATATTCCTCAATGTTGGCAGGTTTATAAATATTACACTTATATTTTCATTGCCTATGGTTGCCATTGTGAGGTCTAGCCAAACAGCTGCCCCAACACAAGTTACAGAGTCTCCATGCTGTGGTCCCAAAATATGACACCCATTTTGCTCATATCCCAGGTCTTTTTGTCTATGTGCTTAAGGTTAAGTTTAAGCTGCGGTTCAAACAAGCTGCATTTGAATATTTTTATTAACTTTGGCTTTTTCTTTTTTTCTGTTTTATATATTTTTATTGAGGTTATTAAAGGCATACAGTATAATAAACATGTTCTTACACAAATATGGGAGAAACACAAAACATTAGCAGCCATATAATCAGTAACAAGCTTACAAGCCATAGATATACTATAGAAAAGGTTTCTTCCAAATTGTACTTAAAGCAGTTGCATACACTGACATTGAAATCATTGTACTTAAGTAAGATATAGTCTATAATTGAACATCATTTGTTTATATATTATATTCACATGAACATTAAAACCCCAAATGGAAGAGCTGGTAGTATAGAACCCATATAATTTAAAGATTAGGGGGAGGATTATTAGAAGCCACTATAATGAAAAATGCATATGTAGAATTTGGGAATATGAAAGTAGGATATATTTTCCTCAGTTTAATAGATAAACTATAGGGGGGGGGTGAGCGGAGCTAATCATAATGTAAAGAATGTGTTACTCACTATTGATAGTTTTGTAATATCCTAAAGAGAGCGATATCATATATAAAAGGGTTAGCTAATAAAAAAAGGGTAAACTGTACTCTTCTGTAGCTCCACTGTAAAGAGGCATAATGAGAGGATCTCATGTCGTAAAGGAGATGGTATGGTATTCAGACGTAAGCGTATTTGAGGCTGTAAGGTGGAGAGAGATCGTAAAAAGTAATACCCCTGTAAGCAATATGGTGATTCTAAAGCATGTAAATGTTGCATGTTTCTCTAGGTTTATTCAATGATCTTATATGTCGATGTGGGTCAAAGCAAATGACTTGTATAATATAGATATCAAGCTCATAGGTAGAATGGAGATGACCTACCTTTAGAAATAGATTTTGGATCATTGTCTAAGTTGTACTATGTGGTAAGCCTCTACATCTATAGTACAGTAGTGTATCCAATACAATGAGACCAATGGCTTATATGTGATGACCATTATCCGTAAGGGAATTGGGTCTTAGAACTATATGGATACTAGAGTGTACGATATAGAGGTGTAAGTGTAACATAATATGTATTTAAATTATACCCATACAGTAGGTAATTATGTAGTAAAGACATTGAACTCATAGATAGAATAAAGATGCCTTACCTTAAAAATAGATTTGTGTTCAGAACCTAGAGGACATGTTGATATAATATAATTGCAATAGGATTTTACTTAGAAAATATCAGGGCTGTTCAGGGTTAAAAGGAGTACAACATTTGAGAATAGGGCTCATTAAAATGGAGAAATTCAAAAACAAAGCTGGCACATCAATAACCTAGAGGACATGTTGATATAATACAATTGCAATAGGATTTTACTTACAAAACGGCTGGGGTGTTCAAAGTTAAAAGTAGTATAACATTTGAGTATAGGACTCATTAAAAGGTAACACTTCAAAAACTAAGCTGGCACAATAATAATTTCAGATGATTATCGCCTAGATTACGAGTTTTGCGGTAACAGGGGTGCGGTGCTAACGAGCCTTTTTTCCCCACTGCTCCCTTAAGACAACGCTGGTATTACAGGTTTTTTTAAACCTGGTGTTAGCCGCAAAAAGGTGAGCGGAGAGCAAAATTTAGCTCCACATCTCACCTCAATACCAGCGTCGCTTAAGTCAGCAGTGAGCTGGCTAAATGTGCTTGTGCACGATTTCCCCATAGGAAACATTGGGGCTTAGCTGGCAAAAAAAAAAACTAACACCTGCAAAAAAGCAGCGTTCAGCTCCTAACGCAGCTCCATTGTTTCCTATGGGGAAATGAATTTTATGTCTGCACCTAACACCCTAACATGAACCCCGAGTCTAAAAACCCCTAATTTTACACTTATTAACCCCTAATCTTCCACCCCTGCTATCGCTGATACCTACAGTATATTATTAACCCCTAATCTGCCGCTCCGGACACCGCCGCCACCTACATTATACTTATGAACCCCTAATCTACTGCCCCCAACATCGCCGACACCTACATTATATTTATTAACCCCTTATCTGCCCCCCCCAACGTCACTGCAACTATATTAAATTTATTAACCCCTAATCTGCCACCGCCAACGTCACTGCCACTATTATAAATGTATTAACCCCTAAACCTAACACCCCCCTAACTTAAATATAATTTAAATACATCTAAATAAATTTGCTACAATTAAATAAATTATTCCTATTTAAAACTAAATACTTACCTATAAAATAAACCCTAAGCTAGCTACAATATAACTAATAGTTACATTGTATCTAGCTTAAGGTTTATATTTATTTTACAGGCAACTTTGTATTTATTTTAACTAGGTACAATAGTTATTAAATAGTTAATAACTATTTAATAACTTCCTAGTTAAAATAAAGACAAATATACCTGTAAAATAAATCCTAACCTAAGTTACAATTACACCTAACACTACACTATCATTAAATAAATTACCTAAACTACCTACAATTAATTACAATTAAATTCAATAAACTAAATTACAGAAAGAAAAAAAAAGAATTACAAGAATTTTAAACTAATTACACCTAATCTAATCCCCCTAATAAAATAAAAAAAGCCCCCCAAAATAATAAAATTCCCTACCCTATACTAATTTACAAATAGCCCTTAAAAGGGCCTTTTGCGGGGCATTGCCCGAAAGTAATCAGCTCTTTCACCTGTAAAAAAATACAATACCCCCAAACATTAAAACCCACCACCCACACACCCAACCCTACTCTAAAACCCACCCAATCCCCCCTTAAAAAAACCTAACACTACCCCCTTGAAGATCACCCTACCTTGAGACGTCTTCACCCAGCCGGGCACAAGTGGACCTCCAGAGGGGCAGAAGTCTTCATCCAATCCGGGCAGAAGAGGTCCTCCAAGCGGCAGAAGTCTTATTGGATCAGCCAATAGGATTTTTCCTACCTTAATTCCGATTGGCTGATAGAATCCTATCAGCCAATCGGAATTCAAGGGACGCCATCTTGGGTGACGTCATTTAAAGGAACCTTCATTCAGTGTTAGGACGTCGTTTGAAGAGGATGGCTCCACGTCGGCTGGCTTGAAATTGAACCCGCTCCGCTCCGGATGGATGAAGATAGAAGATGTCACCTGGATGAAGACTTCTGCCGCTTGGAGGACCTCTTCTGCCCGGATCGGATGAAGACTTCTGCCCCTCTGGAGGTCCACTTGTGCCCGGCTGGGTAAAGACGTCTCAAGGTAGGGTGATCTTCAAGGGGGTAGTGTTAGGTTTTTTTAAGGGGGTTTTGGGTGGGTTTTAGAGTAGGGTCGGGTGTGTGGGTGGTGGGTTTTAATGTTGGGGGTATTGTATTTTTTTTACAGGTGAAAGAGCTGATTACTTTGGGGCAATGCCCCTCAAAAGGCCCTTTTAAGGGCTATTTGTAATTTAGTATAGGGTAGGGAATTTTATTATTTTGGGGGGCTTTTTTATTTTATTAGGGGGATTAGATTAGGTGTGATTAGTTTAAAATTCTTGTAGTTCTTTTTTTTCTGTAATTTAGTGTTGTTTTTTTCGTAATTTAGTTTATTGAATTTAATTTAATTAATTGTAGGTAGTTTAGGTAATTTATTTAATGATAGTGTAGTGTTAGGTGTAATTGTAACTTAGGTTAGGATTTATTTTACAGGTATATTTGTCTTTATTTTAACTAGGAAGTTATTAAATAGTTAATAACTATTTAATAACTATTGTACCTAGTTAAAATAAATACAAAGTTGCCTGTAAAATAAATATAAACCCTAAGCTAGCTACAATGTAACTATTAGTTATATTGTAGCTAGCTTAGGGTTTATTTTACAGGTAAGTATATAGTTTTAAATAGGATTAATTTATTTAATTGTAGTAATTTTATTTAGATTATTTTAAATTATATTTAAATTAGGGGGGGTTAGGGTTAGGTTTAGATTTAGGATTAAGGGTTAATACCTTTAATATAGTAGCGGCGACGTTGGGGGTGGCAGATTAGGGGTTAATAAATGTAGGTAGGTGTAGGCGATGTTAGGGACAGTTACTCTCACGAAATAAAGTATAAAACAATTTATTAAAACATATCTAAAAAAGCGTCACAAATGCTTATTAGATATGTGAGGCTATACATGGTGTATATAAGCATTTGTGACGCTTTTTTAGATATGTTTTAATAAATTGTTTTATACTTTATTTTGTGAGAGTAACTGTTTACCCACCAGTATAAAGTGGGTGTGCGCATTCCCCTGAGCTTGGCTATAGCTCCAATACATGTGAGTAATCATTCGCAAACAAGTATCTTATCGACTGAAGAGTGTTACAGAGTTACACTATGTTACTATTTTGTTTCCTTTTTCTATGAGAGCATAATAAAGAAACCACAGAAGATCGGAGACTCCTAGAAGAAACACACATATCCTTATATGAACTTTTTTATTTCTATTTTTATTAATTGTTATACGAGGTTACTGCTAGAGCAAAAACAGTTTACTTTCAACTTGTAATACCAGCAACCTGACTAGCGCAAAAATCTTAATCTAGCAGAGTTATTGCTATAGCGGAAACACAAAATACCGCTTCTGGCATAATTACAGAAAGTTTATTAAGAATTCTGCACCATTCAGATATTAAGAAATAGTCTACGGTAGCTATTCAATCTTTCCAATCCCCCAAAGAAGCCTTCTGTTCAGTGCCAGTGTTGCAGCATCCTATTCTCTCCAATCAGTTTATACTAGAGGTTGATGCCTCTGATGTTGGAGGTGGAGATTTTCCTTCACAAAGAAATCCTAAGTCTTCCCACATCCATCCTGTTGCTTTCATTTCAAAGAAATTCTCTATTTCAGAGTTGCAGTATGATGTTGGGAATAAAGAGTTATTGGCTATCAAAATGGCTTTGGAGGAATGATGTCATCTTTTAGAAGGAACCTCTTTCCCATTTGTCAAGCCCGCAGATCATAAAAACTTACTACACATACAATCTGTGAAAAGAGAACTCCAGGCAGGCCAGGTGGTCTCTGTTTTTCTCAAGGTTCATACTACCATATTTTCCTGATTCCAAGAATCAATGGGCTGATGCCGTATCAAGACAGTTTAGTACAGAACAAACTTAATTTGACTCCTGAACCCATCATACATTCAGAAAAGACAAACTTATCCACTTCTACTTTGAACACCTTAAAAAGGGCACATGATCAGATTCCTTCTGGTCTTCATCCTCCTTCCAACTGTATTTTTGTTCTGAAAGCTATCCGTAACAAGTTACTAGTATGGGTACATGATAATAAACTTTCTGGACACCTAGGAATATGTTACACACTAGAACGACTCAAACATAATGTGTGGTGTCCTTCGCTTAAAAAAAGGACGTCAAGACCTATGTCATCTTTTGTATAGTGTTCAGTACTAATAAGACTCCCAGACAGCCACCTGCTGGTCTACTACATCCTTTGCATACCCCTTGGGGGCTGATTTATGAAAGTGCGATCGGACATGATACAATGTAGCGCATCATGTCCACCGCACATCGATAAATGCAGACAGCATACGCTGTCCGCATTTATCATTGCACAAGCAGTTCTTGTGAACTGCTTGTGCAATGCTGCCCCCTGCAGATTCGCGGCCAATCGGCCGCTAGCATGGGGTGTCAATTAGCCTGATCGTATAGGATCAGGCGGATTGATGTCCACAGCCTCAGAGCAGACGGACAAGTTATGGAGCTTTACACCACTGCTTCATAACTGCTGTTTCCGATGAGCATGAAGGTGGAGCTTGATAATTCGGCCCCTTGGTTTAATTTGAAAATAGACTTTATGGGGCCAATTTATTAATGTGCAAGAGGACATGATACTTTGCTTCAGTTGCTTTCTACCTCAAAATCCTTTGGGTTGTTAGCAAGGTTTGGTTATTTACATGGCACCTTAAACTTGAGCAATCTTCTGCAAAACTCAGATTGAGGTTTGTCGGACCATTTCAGATTGTAAAGTGGGACCAGTTTCCTTTAAATTAGCCTTGCCTTCTACCTTTCGCGTGCACCCTGTTTTTCATGCATATTTATTAAAACTGCTTTTATTATCCTATCTGTCGTCTTTCTTCTCTTGTTCATCAAGAGTATGAAGTTGCCCGTATCCTGGATTGCAAATTAAGAGGTTCCAGGTTACCCTGCTTTGACCTGTTTGGTCACTTCCTGACATATACTTTTACTACGAGACTGCATCTCTGTGTTTCTGTCTATCAGCCACTGGGTCCTAGTGCCAAACTTCCTTTAGGATATCCTCCTATCACCCCACTTGATGCTGGCATAAAGAAGACTACTGGCCAGGAATTTGGTTTGATAGAGGATTTCCTATTTAGGCCTAACATTAATGCTCCTTCTTTGCAGTGTGTGCTGCTCCATATAGACACACTACCTGTCAAATATCTCTGGCTACCTTCTGTGAAGCAATCAGGGTCAGTGCTATCTTCCACTCCCCTTCGTAGCCAAGGTCTATGTACAGGTGTCTGATAGGTAACGTGCACATGATATTTCAGCAGAATGAAAGGTACAAGTGAAATGGGTCTAAACTTCTGTACTTAATTAACTTGACTTGCCAATGTTTATCAGATGAGTTATCAAGTAGTTTTCTATTTTGACCCCATGCCAATCCATTTGTCAACCCCATGGTAACCTAATTTATACAACAGTTTTTCTGATCCATTTGGCCCACATAAACAGCGCTATTCCAGTTCATTAGGAAACATTCAGCTAGATTACGAGTTTGGCGTTATGAGTGAAAAAGCAGCGTTATGGCCCATAATGCTGCTTTTTCCCTAACACTGCTATTACAAGTCTTGTAGGTATAGGTGTATTGCACACCTTTTAGCCTGTCATGCAACGTCAGTACCGCACTTTTAAAAAAGTAATTTTTCAATGGGACTCCCATGGTGCCGGTATTATGAGTTTGCCTGGGAGGCCAAAAAGTGAGCGGTACTCTTTATACTGACAAGATCCATACCGCCATCTAAAGTCAGTAGTTATGAGTTTTATGTTACAAATCTGTAACATAAAACTCATAACTAAAGTATTAAAAAGTACACTAACACCCATAAACTACCTATTAACCCCTAAACCGAGGCCCTCCCGCATCGCAAACACTATAATAAATTTATTAACCCCTAATCTGCCACTCTGGACATTGCCGCCACTATTAAAATGTATTAACCCCTATTCCGCCGCTCCCCGACATTGTCGCCACTATAATGAACCTATTAACCCCTAAACCGCCGCCCTCCCACATTGCTAACACTATTTAAATATTATTAACTCCTAATCTGCCGTCCGCCCACACCGCCGCTATAATAAACCTATTAACCCCTAAACCGCAAGCCCCCCACAACGAAATATACTTGAATAAACTATTAACCCCTAAACCGCAAGCCCCCACAACAAAATATGCTAAAATAAACTATTAACCCCTTAACCTAACGACCCCCTAACTTTATATTAAACTTACAATTTCCTTATCTTAAATTAAATTAAAACTTACCTGTCAAATTAAATAAATTAATTTTAAACTAACAATTAAACTAAGATAATTATTAAACTACAATTAAACTAACTACCAATTAAATTAAACTGAACTACACATTAAAAAAATCCTAAGACTACTCTAAAAATTACAAAAAGTATCTAATTACAAAAAAAATAAAAAATAAAATTATGAAAAATAAGAAACAAATTATCAAAAATAAAAATGAATTGCACCTAATCTAATAGCCCTATCAAAATAAAAAAGCCCCCCCCAAAAAAATAAAAAACCATAGCCTACAATAAACTACCAATGGCCCTTAAAAGGGCCTTTTGTGGGGCATTGCCCTAAAGAAATCAGCTCTTTTACCTGTAAAAAAAAAAATACAAACACCCCCCAACAGTAAAAGCCACCACCCCTACAACCAACCCCCCCAAATAAAATAATTATCTAAAAAAAACTAAGCTCCCCATTGCCCTGAAAAGGGCATTTGTATGGGCATTGCCCTTAAAAGGGCATTTACCTCTTTTACATGCCCAGACCCTAATCTAAAAATAAAACCCACCCAGAAAAAACTTAAATAAACCTAACACTAACCCCCGACGATCCACTTACAGTTATTGAAGTCCCGCTTGAAGGATCCATCCAGTCGGCAAGAAGTCTTCATCCAGGCGGCCTCTTCGATCTTCATCCAGGCAGCGAAGTCCTCATCCAGGCGGCAAGAAGTCTTCATCCAGACGGCATCTTCTATCTTCACCCATCCGGCGTGGAGCGGGTCCATCCTGAAGACATCCGGCACGGAGCATCCTAATCATATGGTCACCGCCGTAAACTGGGACTTCAATGCAAGTGATCCAAGATGGCGTCCCTTGCATTCCTATTGGCTGAAAAATTTTAATCAGCCAATAGGATTTGAGCAGCTCTCATCCTATTGGCTGTTCCAAATGGCACTTAAAGGTATATGAAACCCCAACATTTTCTTTTGTGATTCAGACAGAGCATACCATTTTTAAAAAGTTTCTAATTTACTTATATCATCAAATTTGTTTTGTTCCCATGGTGTTCTTTGTTGAAGAGACACCTGAATTGGTGTCTGTCTGGATCACTAAATGACAGGAAATAGAGCTGCCATCTAGTGCTCTTGCAAATGTGTAACATTCTTACACAATTGCTGCAATATAGTGCTACATGCACATGCACACTCCTGAGAATAAATTCTTGCTTTTCAACAAAAGATACCAAGAAAACAAAAAAAATGATAATGGAAGTAAATTAGAAAGTTATTTAAAATGGTATGCTTTATCTGACTCATGAAAGAAAAATCTTGGGTTTTATGTCCCTTTAAAGAATAAATTATATAAAGTTAAATTGTTGGCACATGCTCAATAGGAATCACCTAAATCATTCTCAAGGAGGTTTGCCCTTTTTCCTTGGAATTAAAAGTGACATTGTTGCATATTCTCAACTTTCTTTTTGCCACAATAACAATAAACAATAAAACCCCTCCAACCAATTTAAATTTATATGATAACGGCAATATATATATATATATATATATATATATATATATATATATATATATATATACATACATACACACATAGCCACAAGGGTGCGCTCTCAAGTCCAAATGATAACAAAATTAGGTTGTTATAAATCAGAAGATAATCTTCTAGGCGAAACAAAGTATCTAATCCTCCAATGCTGTAACTTGTCACGGTAGCTCTTTGTTAATAGGTGGTCAGTCTCTCAGAGAACAGATCATCTGCAAGGTGAAAAAAAACACGAAGGCGCCAAATGGCCTAGTACAGTTTTATATGGAGTTAAATTAAGGGAAAATGAACTACTCACAAAGATATAGCGCTAGATAGGCGCTATAGAGCAGGCTGGCACTTCACAGTAGTCCAGCTAACTGTATGGAGTATATTCAAATCCAATGAGGCATCAGAAACGAATACAAAAGTGAGTGGATCAACCTATGATAAGAAAACACAACACCACATTGCCCAACACAGTATGACTAAATGGCAGTAGATAAGGATTGTAAACACTTACATCTCTGATGCACCAAACAGTGCCATACAAGCAGACTGGGACTTCACAGTCGCCCAGCACACCGGGATGAGACAGGAATCAATCCCACGAAGCCAAAGGCCATAAACAGGATAAAGCAAGTGTATATAATAAAACTAATATTTAATATATTCGTTTTATTGTATACACTTGCATTATCCTGTTTACGGACTTTGGCTTCATGGGAAGTCTATCTGGTGCTATTATCTTTGTGAGTAGTTCATTTTTCCTTAATTTATCTCCATATAAAACTGTACTAGGCCATTTGGCGCCTTTGTGTTTTTTTCACATTGCAGATAATTTAAATATTTCAAATAGCTTGAAATATATTTTTCAATTGAAATTAAACTAGAACTGCACTACCTTGCAATAAATCTATTCACATTAATAAACATTTATATAATTAAAAAAAAGGTATCAAAGTGATATACTCCATCCAACCAAACACAAATGCATTTTGCAGGTGCAATAGAGTGGGGTGTAGATGTTTCATGTCTTGAATAAACATAGCCACCTTGTGGAGGATGAGTGGCTGCTTAAGGCAGTGATTTTTAACCTTTTTTTTTGCCATGACACACTTTTTTACATTAAAAAATCCTGTGGCACACCACCATCCCAAAATTTTTTAAAAAAATCACACATTGTAGCCTAATACAGCATATATATATATATACACATACACACAAATACACACACACTGTATGTATTGTGCTGTTATGCCTTCCCTCCTACAAACTACCCCTGCACTGGGAGTAAAAAACAAGCAAAGTTTAAAAAATATGTCACACTGTTGTCAGTCTGCCGTGGCACACCTGAGGATCTCTCACGGCACACTAGTGTGCCACGGCACACTGGTTGAAAAACACTAGCTTAAGGGATACTGAACCAAAAAATTTTCTTGTGTGATTCAGATAGTGCATGAAATTTTAAGCAACTTTCTAATTTACTCCTATTATACAATTTTCTTCATTCTCTTGGTATCTTTATTTTAAATGCAATAATGTAAGTTTAGATGCCGGCCCATTTTTAGTGAACAACCTGGGTTGTTCTTGTTGATTGGTGGATAAATGCATCCACCAATAAAAATTTGCTGTCCAGAGGTCTGAACCAAAAAAGAAGCTTAGATGCCTTCTTTTACAAATAAAGATAGCAAGTGAACAAAGAAAAATTGATAATAGGAGTAAATTAGAAAGTTGCTTAAAATTGCATGCTCTATCTAAATCACAAAAGAAAAAAATTGGGTTCAGTGTCCCTTTAGTTGTGTTTGTCTATTCATGTGTTTATTTTTATTTTTTGTGTATCATTGGGTGAGCATTGGAATCTCTTTATATATATCTAATTTCAACCTAAGGTTAAAAAAAAACACAGGATATTGAAGGTACAGCATGAAGCACTAATAAATATTATATAAAAATCATGGAATTGTCTTATTTTCCTAAGTTACATATTGAAACAGGAATTAAAGTTATTGGGGCCTATTTATCAAAGGTCTTCCGGACCTGATCCAACAGTGCGGATCAGGTCCGCAAGACCTCGCTGAATGCAATACGCTCTCCGCATTCAGCATTGCACCAGCAGCTCACAAGGGCTGCTGGTGCAATGCTGCCCCCTGCAGACTCGCGGCCAATGGGCCGCCAGCAGGGGGGTGTCAATCAACCCGATCGTACTTGATCGGGTTGATTTCCGGCGAATCCTGTCCGCCTCATCAGAGCAGGCGGACAGGGTTATGGAGCAGCGGTCTTTAGACCGCTGCTTCATAACTGCTGTTTCTGGTGAGTCTGAAGACTCGCCAGAAACACAGGCCCACAAGCTCCGTTCGGAGCTTGATAAATAAGCCCCATTGTGTTCAGGTAACTTTTGTGCCATTTGACTTTGAGTGATACAAGTCTAGGTTTTATTGGCACCAGCCATGGAAATTTTTGAACACTTATAGGCGAATAGCATATGGATGGCACCTTACCACAAATGAAGGACAGGTGTGAGGAGGTTAGGGTGTGTAGAATGCAGGAATAGATACAAGGAACAACAAAAGTCTTTTGAAAGCTTTGCTGAATGATAAGTAAAAAGTTGAAGATCACAGAAACTGCAAGTTTGAACATAGGCCAACACTAAAGTCCTGTTCAAGTTTCAGAATACTTTAGCAGGTTGCAGTAACAAAGTCCAGTGGACATTGAAGCTTGAATTTGCAATACACCCAATGGTATAGAGGGTGGCACTGTTGCGGGATACCAGGTAGGTACAGCAGGCACAGCTGGTTTAGAGAAAACTGTCACTGGTATAGCAGACACAAGATACTCAGCAGATACAGGGAACCCAGCGGGTACTGTTGGTGAGATTGTCACGGATTACCAGATAGGTACAATAGGCACAGCATTAGGAACAAGGAGAGCATAAACAGGTATTAGGTAAATATGCTTGGCTTCCAGGAACCAGGCATAAACAGGTCTCTGGAACAAGGTGAGTATACACAGGTATCGGGTAAGTATGCTTGGTCTCTCGAACATGGTGAGCATACACAGGTATCAGGTAAGTATGCTTGGTCTCTGGAACAAGGTGAGCATACACAGGTACAGGTAAGTATGCTTGGTCTCTGGAACAAGGTGAGTATACACAGGTATCGGGTAAGTATGCTTGGTCTCTTGAACAAGGTGAGCATACACAGGTATCAGGTAAGTATGCTTGGTCTCTGGAACAAGGTGAGCATACACAGGTAGCAGGTAAGTATGCTTGGCTTTCAGGAACCATGCGAACATATGCAGGTCGTGCGGTGACTTAAGAGGCTGGTGAGGCAATGGCTAGGATACGCCTTCATTCTTTAGATATCATTTGTTGAAGAAATAGCAATGCACATGGGAGAGCCAATCGCATGAAGTATCTATGTGCAGCCATCAATCAACAGCTACTGAGCATATTTAGATATGATTTTCAACAAAGAATATCAAAAGAATGAAGAAAATTAGATATTAGATGTAAATTAGAAAGTTATTTAAAATTGCATGCTCTTTCTAAATCATGAAAGAAAACATGGGTTTCATGTCCCTTTAAATGGTGTCTTGGAAAACTGGTCAACTTAGTAAACATCTGATTTAAGTCTAAAGGATTGTAACAAAACTCTTGCCAGATAACAAAATGCTTGCTCTGATTATGAGATCTAGAAATCCAGGCCCATTAAAATATGTTTAAAACATACTTTTTACTTTAATGCTGCAAATTATGCTTATAGATTCCTTTATTATTCAGTAAATATAAAAATGTCTTGATCCAGTGGCGGCTGGTGAAATTTAAAGATGGTGGGGCGCTTGACCCCACCCCTTTAAATAAAGCCACATCGTCAGATGGCACTACCAATTCATTAATTAAATAAATAAAAGGTAGATTGAAACACAGAAAAGCACTCGGGGGGAGAGGGAGAGATGGGGGAGAGGGAAAAAGAGACAGGGAGAGAGAGAGAGAGTTAGAGAGAAAGAGAGAGAGAGACACAATCACACAGCGTGTTAGAGAGACACATAAGGGATGAGAGAGTCAGAGGGGGAGGAAGAGAGACAGAGAGAGAAAGAGACCATGGGGGAGAACGACACATAAGGAGAGAGACAGAGGGAGTTGGAGAGACAGGGAGAGAGATGGATAGTGAGAGAGATGGATAGAGAGAGACACATACAGAGGGGAGAGAGAGAGAGACAGAGGGGAGAGAGAGAGACAGAGGGGAGAGAAAGAGACAGAGGGGAGAGATAGATAGACAGAGGGGAGAGAGAGAGACAGAGGGGAGAGAGAGAGAGAGAGAGACAGAGGGGGAGAGAGAGACAGAGGGGGGAGAGAGAGACAGAGGGGAGAGAGAGACAGAGGGGAGAGAGAGAGACACAGAGGGGAGAGAGACACACAGAGGGGAGAAAGAGGGAGACACACAGAGGGGAGAAAGAGGGAGACACACAGAGGGGAGAGAGAGAGAGAGAGACAGAGTGGAGAGAGAGAGACAGAGGGGAGAGAGAGAGACAGAGGGGAAAGAGAGATATATAGAGGGGAGAGAGAGAGACAGAGGGGAGAGAGAGAGACAGAGGGGGGGAGAGAGAGAGACAGAGTGGGGAGAGAGAGAGAAAGAGGGGAGAGAGAGAGACAGAGGGGAGAGAGAGACACACAGAGGGGAAATAGAGAGAAACAGAGGGGAGAGAGAGAGAGACAGAGGGGAGAGAGAGAGACACAGAAGGAAGAGAGAGAGAGTCACAGAGGGGAGAGAGAGACACAGAGGGGAGAGAGAGATAGACACACAGAGGGGAGAGAGAGAGACACACAGAGGGGAGACTGAGAGACACAGAGGGGAGAGAGAGAGAGACACAGAGGGGAGAGAGAGAGAGACAGAGAGGAGAGAGACAGAGGGGGGAGAGAGAGAGAGAGAGATAGAGAGAGAGAGAGATAGAAGGGAGAGAGAGAGAGAGAGACAGAGGGGAGAGAGAGAGGGGATATAGAGAGACAGAGGGGATAGAGAGAGAGAGAGAGAGAGACAGAGAGACAGAGGGGAGAGAGAGACAGACAGACAGACAGACAGAGGGGAGTGAGACAGAAGGGGGAGAGAGGGAGACAGAGGGAGAAGAGAGACACATAAGTGGGGAGAGAGGGAACACTGAAATGGGGGAGGCACCACTGAATGTTTAAGTAATATTTTAAGTGACTATCAAATGCTAATAGTCTACAATCTATTTTAAATATCTGAAACAGAACAGCACATATGAATGGGAGCATTAATACATTATTATTTGTTGTCTACATCAGGGTTGTCCAACATACACCTAAGGAATCACTCGTTTAAATTAAATACTATAGCTACAGGAGCCATGGAGAATATTTGCTATAACTCATTCAGTCAGTTAAGAGAGTGATGAGACTATAAACTAGTGTGCAGTACAGAGGCAAGCTGCTAAGGTAACATTAATAAGTCAGTAAGAGAGTGAGACTATAAACTAGTCTGGAGTACAGAGGCAAGCTGCTAAGGTAACATTAATAAGTTTAGTAAGAGAGTGAGGCTATAAACTAGGGTGGAGTACAGAGGCAAGCTGCTAAGGTAACATTAATAAGTCAGTAAGAGAGTGAGACTATAAACTAGTCTGGAGTACAGAGGCAAGCTGCTAAGGTAACATTAATAAGTTTAGTAAGAGAGTGAGGCTATAAACTAGTGTGCAGTACAGAGGCAAGCTGCTAAGGTAACATTAATAATAGGCTGACCATATTTCCTTAAGACAAAAACGGGACATTGAGCTGTCAAAAACGGGACGGGGTTAATATTCTTTATTCATGGGGAAAAAGTAAGATTTTAACAAAAGTTAACTTTTATGACATGAATATAAACTATTGAGCCAACAATTATCCTTAGCTGAGTTGCCCAAAATCATTGTTACATGGTGGAAGAACTGAGAAAAATTTGGAAATAGTTACTTGATGAGGATATCTGTTATTTATAACGTCTGTACAACCAGCACTGCAGCAGCATAATAATAAGCATAATTAATGACCATTAAATTGATTGACAGGCACAGACACTGGTCTTACCTTGGCCGTGCACAATTCTTGCAGAACTTAGACAGTTGATCTACTTGATCACTATGTTTGTATGTTCACACTGTGACACAAGAAGATGGCAAGAATTATCTCTCTGGTAATGGTCAGCCACTAATTCGGATGATGGCAGAGGCAGATGATTATCATATCAGATGATGACAGATCTAGTCCAACTCCTGTCTTTACTAGGCACTAGCTAGTAGTTCTAACTTCCCTCTCGTGACCAGTCTCTCTCCTCAGTTCAGTCTGACAGCTCACGACTGAGTACTGACCTGCTGTCACTTGCTTTCAATGATCACGCTCCTAATTTTGAGCGCGGGCGGCATAGACACGGTGCTGTGGATCTTGTTGGCATGGCCACCCAGACCCAACCCAATCCCTGCAGTTAAAAAAAAAACTGCCTTCCCGCTGGTGGGAAGTTTACATTTTTTCAGTAAGTAGTGTGTGTGCTAAAAAATGACACTTGCGCTGGCCGCATGGTGTGATAACCCTCAAAACGGGACAAAATGAATATTATTAAAGAAACGAC
The DNA here is from genome assembly GCF_027579735.1 of Bombina bombina. Taxonomy (NCBI): domain Eukaryota; kingdom Metazoa; phylum Chordata; class Amphibia; order Anura; family Bombinatoridae; genus Bombina; species Bombina bombina. The sequence continues at coordinate 292,702,239 of NC_069503.1, read as the reverse complement.
GGGACGGGGGAAGAAACATAAAATAACGGTACTGTCCCTTTCAAAACGGGACGTATGGTCAGCCTAATTAATAAGTCAGTAAGAGAGTGAGACTATAAACTAGTGTGCAGTACAGAGGCAAGCTGCTAAGGTAACATTAATAAGTTTAGTAAGAGAGTGAGGCTATAAACTAGTGTGGAGTACAGAGGCAAGCTGCTAAGGTAACATTAATAAGTCAGTAAGAGAGTGAGACTATAAACTAGTGTGGAGTATAGAGGTTGTATACTAGTGTGGAGTATAGAGGCTGTATACTAGTGTGGAGTATAGAGGCTGTATACTAGTGTGGAGTATAGAGGCAAGCTGCTAAGGTAGTGGGTGTAAAGTTTGAGTAAACAAAATACAAAAATGATCATTAAACTGCTGTAAAAGAGTAAAAAAAACAAAAAACACTAAACCACGTTCATTAAATTATCATTTTCACTAACAGAATCCCTTTCAGCAAAATCTAAGGCTGCAGCACTTACTTTAATAAAATGTGGCTAACACACTGCTCTGTGCATCTCTTCCTGCTCTGTAAGGAAGTGACAGTGGAACATTCCACTGCACTTGGAGGGGAAGTACAGAACTCTCTTTTTTATTGAAGCAAAGCTGGCAGCTGCACAGGACAGCAACAAAATAAATGAAAGTAGTTTTTTTCTGTTTTTGTTTTGTTTTATGTGATTTAACATCCAGCCCCAACCCTAAATTCCCCTGACTGATGCCTAACTGGATTGGGTCAGACCCAAAGAGGCCTGCCTCAAATAAGCACTTATGGGCCATGCAATGATCTTAACCACTTTCATCCAGTAGGTAGCACAGCATGTTGAGTAATGAAGGGCAGCAGCCGGCAGACCTGCTACTGCCTCTCCATTGCACAACATGTAGCTGTGAAAAAAAAAATGCTGGGGAAAAAAATGGCAATATTTTTTTTTATTTATTTTTTTGAAGCCAATAAAAAAATATATTTTTGCCCATATGAGAGGTGAAGCCCTGCCTTACCTGCCTCTAGTGACTGCAGTGCACATCACAGGTACTAAGTATACTTGGTCTCAGGAACCAGGTGAGCATACGCAGGTGCAAGGTAAGTATGCCAAGCTTCAGGAAAAAGTAGGTTTAACAATATTTCAGCCCATAGTGATGGGCTGAGTGAGCTTTTATAGGAAATTCCACACCTAAGGCCTCCAGGTGGGAGTTCCGGTAATTAGACGGCTTGCGGCCACCAGCACCTAGGGGAAGTTAGCAGAAGCAGGAGCTTGGCCCTGGCGTTCCTCCGTGTGGGATGCCGAGACCAGAAAAGCAGACTCCGGCATCCCTCCAGAATTTGAAGCGGTGTTACCACCGCGGGTAAGTACCTGACAGAAGGTACTCTTATAAGAGAAACCTTACAATGTACACTAGGTTCAGAACAAATCATTAGATAACTGCATGTTCCAGGTGTTTTTTTTATATATATAATATTTTGCTTTTCTGCTTCATATTTGCTTGAAATGGCATTTGTAATGACAGAGTCTGGTTTGGGGGAAATCTGAAGGTGGTCAAAATATCCATTTTACTAACTAACAAAATTTGTATTGATTTTATACTTGAGAACAAATAATTAGGACTGCCAAGAAGAAAAACCTCATCATCTCAGATGAGAACTGTAAAAATTATTCTCAAACATAATCATAAGCATATAATTAAAATGATGCTAGTGAAAGAAAACCATTTAGCAAGAGATACTGGTGGAGTTTCTGGACACCAAGCAAATCTATTGTCCTATGAGAGTTGATTTTTGCAAATGTATTTGATTAAGCGAGTTGAGTAATAAATAATTAGTGAGATTCCAACAATACTTGATCAGGAATATTAAACTCAAAAGAAAAAGGAACTAGAAGTAGAAGCTAATAGCTATTAACAATCACCCAGATTACAAGTTGTGCGCTAAACCCGGTGCGTAAATAACGCAAAAAATTAGCGGTACCGCACTTTCCATAGCGCTGCCATTACAAGTTACATCTTGTGTTGTGCGCTATGGTGCGTTAAGCTCCATACCCCACAATAGCCTAGTCCTGACTTGACGTGCCTGTGCACGTTTTCCTCCATAGACATCAATGGAGAACAAGTGTTAGAAAAAAAATACATGTGATTGCAGAATGGCAATCGCTATAACGCATTCCCCATTGATGTCTATGGAGACAAGAAAGTAATGTATAAATCTAACACTGCCCCCGACATCGCCGACACTAAATAAAGTTATTAACCCTGAAACCACCGCCCCCGAAATTGCGGACACTAAATAAAGTTATTAATCCCTAAACCACTGCCCACTACATCACCGACACTAAATAAAGTTATTAGCCCCTGACATCGCAGACACTAAATAAATTATTAACCCCTAAACTACCGCCCCCAACATCGCCAACAGTAAATAAAGTTATTAACTCCTAATTCGCCACCCCACGCATTACAAATACTAAACTAAACCTATTAACCCCTGAACCGGTCAAACACCTACATCGCAAATACTAAACTATACTTATTAACCCCTAAACCACAAAACACCCACATCACAACAATCTAAATTAAACTATTAACCCCTAAACCTAACACCCCCCTAACTTTAACTTAAACTTACAATATAACTATCTTCAAATAAATAAAAACTTACCTGTGAAATAAAAAAAATCTAAGCTTAAACTATAAATAAACCTAACATTACTATTTTAACAAAATAAAATACGTATACGAAAAATAAAAAAGCTAAATTAAAAAATTAAAAAATACTAACACTATGGAAAAAAACAAAAACTAACATAATTTATATATTTATTAATTTGAACAGCCAATAGGACTTTAGTAGCTCTCATCCTATTGGCTGATTTGAAATTTTCAGTCAATATAAAACGGGTACATTGCCTTCAATCTTCAGTGTGCGGCGGACGATCACATGAAAAGGACCCTCCATGCTGGATGTCTGAGCAGCCACTGTTCAAGCTCCGCTCTGCGCCGCATTCGCGCCGTGCCACTGGGATGAAGAAAGAAGATGGCCCTGCACTGGATGAAGAAGGATCTGCCTGGAAGATGACCTTCACCGCCGGAATTCAGGAATGGTGAGTACCTTTGTTAGGGTTAGTGTTAGGTTTATTTTTTTGGGGGGGTGGTTTTTTTTATTAGTTTTTTTTTATTTTTAAATGGGCAGCAAAAGAGCTGATTGCCCTTTTAAGGACAATGCCCATACTTACACTGTTGGACATGTGATTACCTTTCCAATGGTGCGTCTTGGGGGTCTGTAGCTGCTTAGATGCCTGAGATACAGGCTTCTAAGCAGCATGCCCCCTGCTCCTATAATTAACATTGTTAAGTATAAATAACGTCACCGCACATAACGTGAAGCCCCGGCGATGCCTGTCACTCTACAGGAACGATCGCCGGGGTAGGAGCGGGTGGGAGCCCTCAGATCTCCCTCAAGGTGGTAGAGTGCTAGTGACGTCTCTGAGCCGTCATTAGCACCAGAGTGGGAAACTCTGTGATGGCTCAGAGCCGTCATTAGCACTCAAGTTAGTGGGGTGTTAGATTTAGGGGTTATTAGTTTAATTTAGGTAGTCGCAATGTGGGTGTTTGGCAGTTTAGGGTTTAATAGGTTTAGTTGAGTATTTGCGATCTGGGTGTTTGGCAGTTATCGGGTTTATAGGTTTAGGTTAGTATTGGCAATGCATGCGGCCGGCGGATTAGGGGTTAATGTTTTTTTAAGGTGTTAGCGATGTGGGGGGAGGTCAGCGGTTTAGGGGTTAATAGGTTTATTTAGTGTTAGTGATTTGGGGGCGGTGGATTAGGGGTTAATTCTTTAATTTAGATTTGGTGATGTGGGTGGGCGGCAGATTAGGGGTTGATAGGTTTACAATAGTATTTGCGATATGGGGGGATGGTGGTTTAGGAGTTAATAGGTAGTATCTGGGTGTAAGTGTACTTTGTAACATTTTTGTTATGTTTTGTGAAACATTTTTGTTTTGCAAAATCCATAATTACTGGCCTTTGATAGCAGAATGGATCGTTACGGTATAAGCTATAACGCTAGCAGAATAGCTGGACCGCACAACCTGTAGTACGGGTGACTTGAAAATTCCACACTCAAAAGCCATTTTTTGAGTGCTGAATGGAGAGTTGCAGTATGGGCTAAAACACTAGCGGTATAGCTGTACCGCCGCGACTTGTAATACCGGTGAGCTGAATATTCCGCTCGCATAGGACAATTTTTCAGCGGTATAGACATACCGCACAACTTGTAATCTAGGTCAGTGTTTGTAAAGCTTTCTGGTTGTCACAAGAAGCATTAATCTATGTATACTTTGTAAAGCTGAACATTTTAAATCCAATAAATAGCTAGTTAGATAAAAAGTGTTTAATATACAAAAGTTCAGTAAAAGCTCTATAAAATATTTAATGGTTTTCTTTGTAAAGGTGGACTTTCTGAATGTTTTGCTTCTGAATGTTGTGAATTACAAAGAGAAATGTTTGATATGTTTCCCCAGAAGTCTAATTAAATTGCAGTTGTGTTGCTGCTTAGTAATAAGTGAGAACAACAAAAGAAAAAGGGCGCCTCCTGGTGTAATATTGTTGTTAAGTATGGTCCTCCACCAATACACACCATAAGAGATATTCTTACAAAAGAGCTAGCACTAGAATGTGCTAATATGCCATGTTGGAATCTTCCACCAGGAGGTGCCCTTTTTCTTTTGTGTTTTGTTCTATGTTTACCTCTTTAAATGAAAGGAGCTGCCCCTCAACATATTATCGTTTAAGATTGAAGAAATATGGACTGATAGATTTAGAAATTAGCCATTAGACTACTCGCTTACATATACTATAGGTAGCACCCTCTAGTCAATTGATCCAATAGGGATCTTTTTGTGTTTGTATTAGTAATAAGTGTAATTAATAATGCAGCAAACAACCATATGAGAATGGATTCAGCCAATCAGAAAGAAGTTATCTCTCCCTTAGGTAGTAAGTAAGGATTTCTTTAAAGAATAAATAAATAAATAAATAAATAAATAAGAGAGAACGCTGTGCTAGGTCCAGACTAATACCCAAGAACAAAGCAAAAATAGATAATGCTGAAACTAGGAACACAGTAAGACATTTTGAGGGTTTGTTATTATTTATTTATGTTGCCATTAGGCGTTAGGAGTATCAGACTGTGGGATAATTTAGAAATTGAATTCAGGTTTTAGGGAATATTGTAAAGAGCAGGTCATGTAGTGGTTCTCTCTGTGTTGTAAGGATTGCAAGGATTTGTGTAGTGGGGCTCGCTAGGTATTAGTGGTACTTGTAATGCTCGTGGGATATTCCACTATCAGATCAAACTTGGCCAGTAGTCTTCTTATCCCGGCGTCAAGCTGGAATGATAGGGAATATCCCAGAGCAGAGAAAGTTAGCAAAATTAGGTAAGCAGTACTCACACTATGCAGTATAGTCTTTGGCAGTAGCAGGTAGGAATCAGCCGTTAGGCAGCTCAAGTGTAAACTACTTGAAGGACTGGAAACAGACAGGATAGTCTTTGACGGCAACAGGCAGGGAATCAGCGGTTAGGCAGTTCAAGGGCAAACCACTTGAAGGACTGGAAACAGACAGGATAAATCGGGTAAATCAATAGAATGGTCAGGCAAGCAGAGTTTGGCAACAGAATGGCAATCCAATATTTTAGGATTAAGGCAAGCAGCGTAGTCAAACAGGCAGAGTTCATTAACAGTTAAGCAATGCAGAGTTTAAGGCAAGCAGCGTAGTCAAACAGGCAGAGTTCATCAACAGTTAAGCAATACAGCAATTCAGCATATAGATATACAGCACCCAGGAGCACAAGAAGTAACACCTTATACTTGGGCACAGGTGAGAGAGACTGAGGCCTTTACAAAGTGAAGACAGGGCGGGCAGTGATGATGTCATCACCGTGCTGCAGTTACACTGCCGTATCCCTAGCAACAGGAGGAGTGCCTGTGTCCATGGCAACGGCCACAGCAGAGCAGAGGAGCAGCGTGACAGTACTAAGTTAGGAAAGTCATGTGGGGGGCCCTAATGTTAGGGGATTTGTTGGGATGGATTCATAACATGTTCCTTGGGAGATGTGGGTGTATTGCTGTAGAGGAGTTTGTTTGGTGGTACTGAGTCAGGGGCAAAGTCTAAGTTTGTAATATTAGTAGTGGCAGACTAGGTAACTAATAGAATGTTATGTTAGATGATTTGGGATATTACGCTGTTGTAAGTACTTTACACAAGGTCAATGCAGCTATTATGAAAAACAGGTTTGCTCGTGCATGTTGACAACCTACACATAATAGGGACATATATTATGTTTCTACTTTTGATCCAAAAGATGGCAAAAAAAGAACAACAAAATGGCAAATAGATTTCTCCTTGGATCAACAAGCTTCTATACTGTAAATTCTAACTAGTTAAGCTCAATATTGAATATATGTGAAATTTAATTGATAGTGAAAGTAAGAGTAGTTATAAAGAGACACTGTCCCTATGAAATGTTTTATACAGGGGCATGACTATGAAAATACATGTTTATAAATAAAAAAAATTAAAAAGTAAGCGCCCCTATCTTAAGTTTTAAGTGTTACTAATGCACCTCTAAAGTTACAAGAGAAAATAAAACATTTTAGTCCAGATTACAAGTGGAGCAGTATTTAACGCTCCTGCTTGCATGCTTACTCTGCTAGAAATAAGCTATTTGTGCGTGTTGGGTAGCACTCGTATTACAAGGTAAAAATAAACAGTTTTTGTTTGTGCGCTACCCCGATGCATGTAAAAAGCCAAACATTCGACTAGATTACGAGTTGTGCGTTAGGGTAAAAAAGCAGTGTTAAGAGGTCCTAACGCTGCTTTTTTACTACCGCTGGTATTACGAGTATTGGAGGTTTAGGGTCACCGCACACTTCTTTGGCCTTACCGCAAAACGACTTACGTAAACTTCATAAAGTCTTTTTTCTATGGGACTTCCATAGCGCTGATATTACAAGTCTGTCCTGGGAGGCCAAAAAGTGAGTGGTACACCCTCTACCTCCAAGAGTCCTAACGCATTTAAAAGTCAGTAGTTAAGAGTTTTATGGTACAACGCCGTAACATAAAACTCATAACTAAAGTGCTAAAAAGTACAGTAACACCCATAAACTACCTATTAACCCCTAAACCGAGGCCCTCCTGCATCGCAAACACTATAATAAAAATTGTAACCCCTAATCTGCCGCCCCCAATGTCGCCGCCACCTACCTACACTTATTAACCCCTAATCTGCCGCCCCCAACGTTGCCGCCACTATACTAAATGTATTAACCACTAAATCTAAGTCTAACCCTAACACCCCCTAACTTAAATATAATTAAAATAAATCTAAATAAATTTACAATAATTAACTAAATTATTCCTATTTAAAACTAAACACTTACCTATAAAATAAACCCTAAGCTAGCTACAATATAACTTAGAGTTGCATTCTAGCTATCTTAGGGTTTATTTTTATTTTACAGGCAAGTTTGTATTTATTTTAACTAGGTAGAATAGTTATTAAATAGTTATTAACTATTTAATAACTACATAGCTAAAATAAATACAAAAGTACCTGTAAAATAAAACCTAACCTAAGTTACAATAACACCTAGCACTACACTATAATTAAATCAATTAACTAAATTAAATACAATTACCTAAATTAAATTAAATTAGCTAAAGTACAAAAAAACACTAAATTACAGAAAATAATAAACAAATTACAGATATTTAAACTAATTACACCTAATCTAATAGCCCTATCAAAATAAAAAAGCCCCCCCAAAATAAGAAAAACCCCTAGCCTAAACTAAACTACCAATAGCCCTTAAAAGGGCCTTTTGCTGGGCATTGCCCCAAAGTAATCAGCTCTTTTACCTGTAAAAAAAAATACAAACAACCCCTCCAACAGTAAAACCCACCACCCACACAACCAACCCCACAAATAAAATACTATCTAAAAAAACTAAGCTCCCCATTGCCCTGAAAAGGGCATTTAGATGGGCATTCCCCTTAAAAGGGCAGTTAGCTCTTTTGCAGGCCCAAAGTCCCTAACCTAAAAATAAAACCCACCCAATACACCCTTAAAAAAATCTAACACTTACCCCCTGAAGATCGACTTACCGGGAGAAGTCTTCATCCAAGCCGGGCCGAAGTCCTCAACGAAGCCGGGAGAAGTCTTTACCCAAGCCGGGCCAAAGTCCTCAACAAAGCCGGGAGAAGTCTTCATCCAAGCGGGGTGAAGTGGTCCTCCAGACGGGCAGAAGTCTTCATCCAGACGGCATCTTCTATCTTCATCCATCCGGCGCAGAGCGGGTCCATCTTGAAGACATCCGACGCGGAGCATCCTCTTCATTCGACGACTAAAGATGAATGAAGGTACCTTTAAGTGACATCATCCAAGATGGCGTCTCTTAGATTCCGATTGGCTGATAGAATTCTATCAGCCAATCGGAATTAAGGTAGAAAAAATCCTATTGGCTGATGCAATCAGCCAATAGGATTGAACTTCAATCCTATTGGCTGATCCAATCAGCCAATAGGATTGAGCTCACATTCTATTGGCTGTTTATTATAGTGGCAGCGACATTGGGGCGGCAGATTAGGGGTTAATAAGTGTAGGTAGGTTGCATTAACATTGGGGGCGGCAGATTAGGGGTTAATAAATAGTATGCAAGTGTCGGCAATGTTGGAGGCAGCAGATTAGGGGTTAATACATATAATGTAGGTGGCGGCAGTGTCCGGTGCGGCAGATTAGGGGTTAATAAATATAATGTAGGTGTCGGCGATGTTGGGGGCGGCAGATTAGGGTTAATAAGTGTAAGATTAGGGGTGTTTAGACTCGGGGTTCATGTTAGGGTGTTAGGTGTAAACATAAATTTTATTTCCCCATAGGAATCAATGGGGCTGCGTTACTGAGTTTTACGCTGCTTTTTTGCAGGTGTTAGACTTTTTCTCATCCGGCTCTCCTTGTTGATTCCTATGGGGAAATCGTGCACAAGCACGTATGACCTGCTCACCGCTGACTTAAGCAGCGCTGGTATTGGAGTGCGGTAATGAGCAAAATTTTGCTCAACGCTCACTTCTTGTCTTTTAACGCTGGGTTTCTGAAAACTCGTAATACCAGCGCTGTAGGTAAGTAAGCGGTGAGACAAAACTGCTCGTTAGCACCGCATAGCCTCTAACGCAAAACTCATAATCTAGGCCTTAGAATATTGCACGCGCGATAATGTATTTCTTCATTCTGAAAACTCGTAATACCAGCGCTGTAGGAAAGTAAGTGGTGAGACAAAACTGCTCGTTAGCACCGCATAGCCTCTAACGCAAAACTCGTAATCTAGGCCTTAGAATATTGCACGCGCGATAATGTATTTCTTCATTAGAAGTCAATATGAAGCAAAGAAAGTGGAAAACACCTAACACCCTACTGGCGCACAAATACAAAAAATATGAAAATATGAATATTTCACAACTTGTAATATCAGGTCAATTAAAAAGGCTTGCAAAAAGACGATATTGCTTACACAAAAACGATTGTGCCTCACTTGTAATCTAGCCCAATAGTTTCTATTTATTCATAAATAGATATTTCTAAATACAGTATATCTGATGTTACTTTGGTACAATATATTTCTATACATCTATAATCAACACCGAGAGGTCTACTTATCAAGCCGTCATCTGCAAATACGCTGGAATTCCGCAGCGTAATTGTGGAGAGCTTGATTCCCCTTAGTTATCAAAGCCTACAGACCGGCAAAAGTTGAAATCTGTGATGTAACATATGATCAGCCGGTCTCAGTCCGACACAGATCGATGCTTACACCAAACTTTATATCTCTCTAGTATGTGCTTAAGGACTCCATTTTAACCCTGCAACACATATTAGAACTGCATATTTCCCCCACCAAACTTTATATCTCTCTGGTATGTGCTTAAGGACTCCATTTTAACCCTGCAACACATATTAGAACTGCATATTTCCCCCACCAAACTTTATATCTCTCTGGTATGTGCTTAAGGACTCCATTTTAACCCTGCAACACATATTAGAACTGCATATTTCCCCCACCAAACTTTATATCTCTCTGGTATGTGCTTAAGGACTCCATTTTAACCCTGCAACACATATTAGAACTGCATATTTCCCCCACCAAACTTTATATCTCTCTGGTATGTGCTTAAGGACTCCATTTTAACCCTGCAACACATATTAGAACTGCATATTTACCCACCAAACGATATATATATCTCTGGTATGTGCTTAAGGACTCCATTTTAACCCTGCAACACATATTAGAACTGCATATTTCCCCCACCAAACTTTATATCTCTCTGGTATGTCTGTATTACCTTAAAAAAAAAAGCTTTCTTTTCTGTGTCTTCCATTTTGATAAGAAAGGTGCCATTTGCAATGTTTGTTTAGGCCTTGTTTGATCCTGCTCTAATTTATGACCTATGCTAATTAGGATCATGTGACTGTTATTACCTTTAAATTGAATATCCCCAGCTTGTTACATCAAGCTTAGCTTGTTAGATAATAGCAGCACTGTGTGCAGTTCTCAAGTGTGCTAGTTCATAAGTGTAGAGAGAGTTATAACAACGGAGTTAGAGAAAGAAGTGGACAACAGAAATAAGTACTTTCAAATTCAAACAATTAAATGCAAACATGCTACACTTTCTAATGTCTGCTTTAACCTTTTCCTCCCTTCTCTTTAAAGTCACAGCTCTTCCATTCACAAACAGCACTCAGAGCATTCATATTTCTCCTTCCCTTCTACCTTCCCCCCTCTACAACACACATGAACTTTATTCCTATCTCACATCCCTCAGCCAGCCATGCTTTACTGATCCTAAACTTAAACACTCACATAAGACACATTCTCATCTCCTTTCACTCACCATCATTCTTCTTCTTGCAGCTGGGGATTTCTCGCCTAACCCAGGTCCACCATTTGCTTCCCTCAGATCACTACCCCAAATGACACCTCATACACCTTGCACACGTAACCCTCTAAACCTCATTAACTGCACCTCTATTAGTAGACCCCAATTCTCGTGTGCCCTTTGGAATGCACGCTCAGTATGCAATAAGCTTACATCTATTCACGGCCTATTTATTTCACGTTCACTTAACCTGTTAGCCCTCACTGAAACTTGGCTCTCTTCCTCTAACACAACTGCTGTAGCCTCTCTGTCCTATGGCGGCCTGCACTTCAGTCACACTCCCAGGCCTGGAGACAAACAAGGAGGAGGAGGAGGAATTCTGTCTCCACACAGTACCTTTCACTGCATTCCTTCACCCCCCCCTCTCTTTCCTTCTCATCTTTTGAAGTTCACGCTTTCCGCCTCTTCTCCCCTATAGCTCTTCGTGTTGCAGTTATCTATCGGACCCCTGGCCCAGCATCACAATTTCTGGACCGCTTTGAAGCCTGGCTTCCACATTTTCTCTCTTCTAATGTCCCTTCTCTCATCTTAGGGGACTTCAACATACCTCTTGATAAGCCTAACATGCCTGCTGCCTCTAAACTTCTATCCCTTAAAACCTCTTTAGGCCTGTCCCAGTGGACAACATCTCCAACACACTGTGAAGGCAACTCCATAGACCTGGTCTTCACAAATCTTTGTGCTGTTTCAAACTCCCTTAACTTCCCCTTTCCTCTCTCTGACCACCATCTATTAACTTTCTCTCTCACTCTACCTGCTACATCTTTGCAAGCCCCCAAAAAACTGCTACCTCCCAGGAATGTAAATGACTTGGATCTCACAGACTTTTCCACTCAACTGAGTCCTCTGCTCTCTGACATTTCATCCCTCTCTTGTCCAACCCTCGTGACTCTACAGTATAATTCGGCACTAAAATCAACACTTGACAAAACTGCACCCTCCACTCTTCGACATACATCAATCACTCGACGGCAACCGTGGCACACTAAACAGACCAGATATCTTCAGCGATGCTCACGGGCTGCTGAACAGCAGTGGAGGAAATCACGCACCTTTGCTGATTTCCAACAATATAAATTCACCCTTAAGTCCTACAACTCTGCGCTCAGCCTGGCAAAACAAGTCTATTTCTCCTCCCTCGTGTCATCTCACGCATCCAACCCCAGAAAACTGTTCTCAACCTTTAACTCCCTTCTACGTCCGCCTGCCCCCCCGCCCACTACCAACCTCACTGCTCAAATTATTGCTGATCACTTCAAAAATAAAATTGACACCATTAGAAAAGAGATCTGCACCTCGCACCCCACAAACCCAGCGATCCTACCCACCCCTTCTATTAACAAAAATCTATGCTATTTCCCTCCTGTAACAGAGGAAGAAGTCTCTGCACTCCTATCCTCGGCTCATCTCACAACCTGCCCACTTGACCCTATTCCTTCACGACTTATTCCCCCTCTCTCTGCTTCACTAACTCCTACCCTAACTCATCTCTTTAACCAATCCCTCACTGCTGGCACATTTCCTGACACATTCAAGCATGCGTCAATCATACCAATCCTAAAAAAGCCCTCGCTTGACCCCTCCATGCCTTCTAACTATCGACCGGTCTCCTTACTTCCCTTTGCTTCAAAATTATTGGAACGACTAGTCTATAATCGGCTAACTCAATTTCTCACAACTAACTCCTTACTTGATCCACTACAATCTGGTTTCCGCCCTAAACACTCAACAGAAACTGCTCTTGCTAAAGTAACAAATGACCTGTTATCAGCCAAAGCAAAAGGCCATTACTCATTACTAATTCTTCTTGACCTGTCCGCAGCTTTTGACACAGTTGACCATCCTCTCCTCCTAAAAATACTACATTCATTTGGCATCTGAGACACAGCCCTCTCCTGGTTTGCATCATATCTTTCAAACCGCTCGTTTTCAGTTTCCTTTAACAACATATTTTGTGATCCTATGCCTCTCTCAGTTGGAGTACCGCAAGGCTCTGTCTTGGGTCCCTTGCTTTTTTCTCTTTATACATCCTGCCTTGGAAAACTTATAACCTCCTTTGGATTCCAGTACCACCTATATGCTGATGATACCCAAATCTATCTTTCCTCTCCTGATATCTCTCCCTCTTTACTCAACCAGATTTCTGACTGCCTCTCTGCAATTTTCTCTTGGATGTCTTTACACTACCTCCAACTCAATCTGTCCAAAACTGAGCTGCTTCTTATTCCCCCCTCTTCGAGACATCCGACACCTGACATTTCTCTGATGGTTGGAGACTCTATTCTCAACACCTCACCCCAGGTCCGCTGCCTTGGGGTCACACTAGACTCAGAACTCACATTCAACCCACATATACAAACGCTTACCAAATCCTGCCGTTCACACCTACACAACATTTCCAGAATTCATCCCTTCCTTACTCAAAATACTACAAAAATACTTATTCATTCCCTCATCCTGTCACGCATTGATTATTGCAATTTACTCTTAAATGGCCTTCCAAAACACCACCTCTCCTCCCTCCAATCTATTATGAATGCTTCTGCTAGACTCATCCACCTAAGTCGACGATCTACATCAGCTGCTCCGCTCTGACAGTCTCTACACTGGCTCCCCATACACTCCAGAATACAATTTAAAGTATTAGCCCTAACCTACAAAGCACTCAACAGTCTAATTCCCAACTATATTTCCTCTCTCATCGTGAAATACTCCCCATCCTGTCCTCTTCTATCAACCTCTGACCTACGTCTCTACACTCCTGTTATCTCTACACCCCACTCCTGCCTCCAAGACTTTGCACGTGCTGCTCCTGTCCTCTGGAACTCTCTACCCCGCTCCATCAGACTGTCTCCAACCTTGTATAGCTTCAGAAGATCCTTGAAAACCCACCTATTCAGAGAGGCTTACCATCTCTCCTCCATCCCGCATCTGAACTAAGCTAATACATGTACATGAACTGCCTGACTCACTGCTGCAAATACAACTGATGTAACAAACTACCCCAACTTTATGTCTCTGCACCCTAAACTTATAGACTGTGAGCTCTCCAGAGCAGGGCCCTCTTCCTCCTGTGCTAGATTTGTTTAGTCTTGTTATGTTTTGTATTGTATCACAAATCTTTGTCATAGTATACCCCTATCATTGTACCCAGCGCTATGGAATTTGGCAGCGCTATACAAATAAATGATAATAATAATAATTACAGATGTTCCGAATGCAAATTCGGCACTATCTAACTTCTTTTGCTAGTTAACAAATACCTACCAGGTACGCTTGCCACTATTCTGGCCCAGAGTACCTGCTTTTCAAATAAAATACCAAATATAAAAAATGGTAATAGCGTGCGCCTGGGGCAAAAAGTCAAAATCAGATTCCAAAGATGACAGAAACTGCACTCAAAATGATTAATTAATCCTTAGCCGGTGTTGGATAGTGCAGTTACCAACAAAACAATAATAATAATAGTTAAAGTGTGCCACTGAGTGAAGTAATCAATGTGAAAAGTGTAGATTTTAAAAGGTGTGTGAAATAACCCTAGATATAAATCCAATATTGGGATGTTGTAAGTATATATATGTGAAAACCTTTGTATAAGGCGGCCCAAAAAACGGTTACTGAATCAGCACCAATAATCAAGCGGCTAAAGTAATACAAATAATAACATATATAAAATATATACTCTAAAAAATATATATATATATAAAAAGAAAAAAGCTTATCGTGATATTAGTCCCAGAAAGTGGTGATATAAATTGGTAGCTGGAATCGTCAGTGTTTCTGAAATAAAATGCTGGGAATCTTTATCATCTCAGTGGAAGTGTTCAAAAGAAACTGTTCAAAGTGCAATCGGCAGCTGGTCTTGACGGTGTCTGATCGGGACCCAATATCTAAAAATGATGCAAAAAAAGACAGCGCCTCATTGTGCAAGTAGGTTTCGTATACGAGAATCACAGTGCAAGTGAAGACAAATAGAGATATACTCACAAGAGTATTGGCACCCTTATTGAAAGTGGTGCGAATAGGCAGGCTAACGTTTTGTAGCAGTCAGTGCGCTATGCCGGATGACATCCGAAATCCTGAGCGGACGGCTGTGGGCTCTCCTTTATAGATCGAGTCCAAATCCTCTGTGGCTGTTCTGATGAAACGGCCAGGAGCTTGTGGCCGAGAAACGCGTAAAAGCTCACCACAAATAAAGTGTTTTTACTTTTTTATACTAAGCCTTGCATTATTTGGCTTTTTTATCGTTGCTTGCCAAGCTTTTTCCATTATTAGCGGAGTTTTATATCGAGTGTAGCTCTGCCGAGGACTGTTTGCTCATTACCAGCTTGCAGTGTTGATTACACACAGAGAGCAGCTGCACGCTGTCTCTTCCCACAGTACAGCCACAGAGGATTTGGACTCGATCTATAAAGGAGAGCCCACAGCCGTCCGCTCAGGATTTCGAATGTCATCCGGCATAGCGTACTGACTGCTACAAAACGTCAGCCTGCCTATTCGCACCACTTTCAATAAGGGTGCCAATACTCTTGTGAGTATATCTCTATTTGTCTTCACTTGCACTGTGATTCTCGTATACGAAACCTACTTGCACAATGAGGCGCTGTCTTTTTTTGCATCATACCTGCTTTTCAATCCGCCACCCTGGAGGCAGCGGATGCCATAGGAATCAATGGGAGTCTGAAAGCAGCGAAAGCTTATGTTCGCTGCTGCCCGATATCCCATTGATTCCTACTGGAGAATAAAAGTTACGTTTACACCTAACACCCTAGCAAAAACCCAGAGTCTAAACACCCCTAATCTTACGCCCCCGACACCGCCGACACCTATATTATACTTATTAACCCCTAAACTGCTGCCCCGACACCGCCGCCACCTACATTATACTTATTAACCCTTAACCTGCCGCCCCGACACTGCCTCCACCTACATAAAGTTAATAACCTATATCCCGCCGCTCCCGGAGCCCACTGCAACTAAATAAATGTATTAACCCTTAAACCCCTTGCCTCCCACATCACTAGCATTTACTATACCTATTAACCCCTAAACCGCCAGCCCCCCACATTATTAACTCCTATACCGCCATAAACTAAATTAAACTATTAACCCCTAAACCTAACAACCCGCTAACTTTATATTAATATTAACTCATCCCTATCTTATAATAAATTTAAACTTACCTTTAGATTTAAATGAAACTATATTAAACTAATAATTAACCTATCCTAACTATTATACTAAAATTACATTAAACTATATTAAACTAATAATTAACCTACTCTAACTATTATACTAAAATTACATTAAACTACATTAAACTAATAATTAACCTACCCTAACTGTTATACTAAAATTACATTAAACTACAAATTAAATTAACTATATTATATATTTAAACACCTAACCCTACTCAAATAATTTAAATCTACAATAAAAAATTACAAAGTTACAAAAAACTAACAACTAAGTTACAAAAAAATAAACACTAAGTTACACAAAATAAAAAAGAAATGATCAAAGATTTAAACAAATTACACCTAATCTAATAGTCCTATGAAAATAAAAAAGCCCCCCCCAAATAAAAAAACCCATAACCTACAATAAACTACCAATAGCCCTTAAAAGGGCCTTTTGCGGGACATTGCCCCAAAGAAATCAGCTTGTTTATCTGTAAATAAAAAATACAAATACCCCCCTAACAGTAAAACCCACCACCCACACAACCAACCCCCCAAATAAAAACCTAACTAAAAAAAAACTAAGCTCCCCATTGCCCTGAAAAGGGTATTTGTATGGGCATTGCCCTTAAAAGGGCATTTAGCTCTATTGCTGCCCAAACCCTAATCTAAAACTAAAACCCACCCAATAAACCCTTAAAAAAACCTAACACTAACCCCTGAAGATCCACTTACATTTTTGAAGATCCAACATCCATCCTCAAAGAAGCCGGGAGAAGTCCTCATCGAAGCCTGCAGAAGTCTTCATCCAGACAGCATCTTCTATCTTCATCCATCCGGGGCGGAGCGGCTCCATCTTCAAGACATCTGACGCGAAGCATCCTCTACGTTCTACACCTTCTTGAACAATGAATGTTCCTTTAAATGACGTCATCCAAGATGGCGTCCCTTAGATTCCGATTGGCTGATAGAATTCTATCAGCCAATGGGGATTAAAGGGACAGTCAACCCATTAATATAGATTAATGTAATTTTAGTATAACTCATCCCTATCTTATAATAAATTTAAACTTACCTTTAGATTTAAATTAAACTATATTAAACTATTAATTAACCTATCCTAAATATTATAGTAAAATTAAATTAAACTATATTAAACTATTAATTAATCTACCCTAACTGTTATACTAAAATTACATTAGGGGTTAATAGGTTTAGTAAGTGGTAGTGATGTGGGAGGCCAGAGGTTTAGGGGTTAATACCTTTAGTTAGTTGCTGTGGGCTCCGGGAGCAGCGGGATAGAGGTTAATAACTTTATTAGAGTTGCGGTGGGCTCTGGGAGCGGCGGGATAGGGGTTAATAACTTTATTTAGTTGCAGCGGTGTTGGGGAGCGGTGGGATAGGGGTTAAACAGTTTAGTATAGTGGCGGTGCTTAGTGACAGTATATAAATAAAGCTGTGAAAAAGCCGAATAGCAGCAAGATCGATGACTGTTAGTTAACAACAGTCCGCTGCTCATCGCCCCTTACTTGGTGCGCAGCTTTTTGACAGCTTTTTATATAAATAAGGAGAGCGTATTCAGGTCCGCGGCCGCAATGTTAAGCGATGTCAGGCAAGCGTATTGGTGCCGTCGAATGCAAGTAAGTTAACGGCTTGATAAGTAGGCCTCTGAGGCTCCTGAGGAGACATCGGAACATTCTCCTTGCAAACAAAGGTACTGTTTATCCTTCCCTTCTGCTGTTCGCTTTGTTTATACAGTATATGATTATATATAGGTATAAATATATACAAATATATATAGGAATATCTATTAAAAAATACTTAGAACATATTCCCCTGTGTGAAGAACATTGGAATGTGAAATATTTACAGTAAATACACAGTTAAACACTTAATTAAATATAATTATTACATAAATATGCTTTTTTATGTTTTTATCTAATTACCTGCAAAGAGCTTCAATGTACTTATGTACTGTATATCTATGTCTACATGTGTGTACATATGTATGTATTGTTGAGTGACAGTATATAAGATATATATATATATATATATATATATATATGTATATATACAGGGAGTGCAGAATTATTAAGCAAGTTGTATTTTTGAGGATTAATTTTATTATTTAACAACAACCATGTTCTCAATGAACCCAAAAAACTCATTAATATCAAAGCTGAATAGTTTTGGAAGTAGTTTTTAGTTTGTTTTTAGTTATAGCTATTTTAGGGGGATATCTGTGTGTGCAGGTGACTATTACTGTGCATAATTATTAGGCAACTTAACAAAAAACAAATATATACCCATTTCAATTATTTATTTTTACCAGTGAAACCAATATAACATCTCAACATTCACAAATATACATTTCTGACATTCAAAAACAAAACAAAAACAAATCAGTGACCAATATAGCCACCTTTCTTTGCAAGGACACTCAAAAGCCTGTCATCCATGGATTCCGTTAGTGTTTTGATCTGTTCACCATCAACATTGCGTGCAGCAGCAACCACAGCCTCCCAGACACTGTTCAGAGAGGTGTACTGTTTTCCCTCCTTGTAAATCTCACATTTGATGATGGACCACAGGTTCTCAATGGGGTTCAGATCAAGTGAACAAGGAGGCCATGTCATTAGATTTTCTTCTTTTATACCCTTTCTTGCCAGCCACGCTATGGAGTACTTGGATGCGTGTGATGGAGCATTGTCCTGCATGAAAATCATGTTTTTCTTGAAGGATGCAGACTTCTTCCTGTACCACTGCTTGAAGAAGGTGTCTTCCAGAAACTGGCAGTAGGACTGGGAGTTGAGCTTGACTCCATCCTCAACCCGAAAAGGCCCCACAAGCTCATCTTTGATGATACCAGCCCAAACCAGTACTCCACCTCCACCTTGCTGGCGTCTGAGTCGGACTGGAGCTCTCTGCCCTTTACCAATCCAGCCACGGGCCCATCCATCTGGCCCATCAAGACTCACTCTCATTTCATCAGTCCATAAAACCTTAGAAAAATCAGTCTTGAGATATTTCTTGGCCCAGTCTTGACATTTCAGCTTGTGTGTCTTGTTCAGTGGTGGTCGTCTTTCAGCCTTTCTTACCTTGGCCATGTCTCTGAGTATTGCACACCTTGTGCTTTTGGGCACTCCAGTGATGTTGCAGCTCTGAAATATGGCCAAACTGGTGGCAAGTGGCATCTTGGCAGCTGCATGCTTGACTTTTCTCAGTTCATGGGCAGTTATTTTGCGCCTTGGTTTTTCCACACGCTTCTTGCGACCCTGTTGACTATTTTGAATGAAAGGCTAGATTGTTCGATGATCACGCTTCAGAAGCTTTGCAATTTTAAGAGTGCTGCATCCCTCTGCAAGATATCTCACTATTTTTTACTTTTCTGAGCCTGTCAAGTCCTTCTTTTGACCCATTTTGCCAAAGGAAAGGAAGTTGCCTAATAATTATGCACACCTGATATAGGGTGTTGATGTCATTAGACCACACCCCTTCTCATTACAGAGATACACATCACCTAATATGCTTAATTGGTAGTAGGCTTTTGAGCCTATACAGCTTGGAGTAAGACAACATGCATAAAGAGGATGATGTGGTCAAAATACTCATTTGCCTAATAATTCTGCACTCACTGTATGCACACATATATATGCATTATATAGATAAATAATTAATTAATCTTAAAATATTAACTCTGGGTACAAATGTTTTGAAATTGTAAAGTACAGGACTGTTAAAACAGGCCTGAAACTACATCCCAGACACAGACCTCCCCCTAGCTATACTCAAATACAGATGTATGCCTCAAGGAAAAAAAAGAAATAAACATTTGTCGCAATAGTAAAGGCAGGCCTCTTCAAAGCGATTTTTATCACATGGCACTCTCAGGTTTGAATGCCCATATATGGAGTTTCCTGCCTAAAGAATTAGATCACCTGAACCCCTGTAGTCAGAGAGAGACCGGAAGTCTGAAGTTTGAGATACATTTCCAGGATGGCCAGGATATGTAAATGTCTATCATCTAAGTGTTAATTATTCCATACTGAGTTAAATATACAAAACCCTAGACTCTGCGTCTGAGTTAAAAGTATCTAAGAAAGTCTTTTAAAACCTGTGTACTTTGAAAGCATATAAGATTAAAACTTTAAAACTTAAATATATGAATTGTATAATTATCAGATCTATTTAAAATACTCAGATTATATAAATAATATATATATTGGTCTGAGAGATATACCTTTATGCCTGATATACTATATTAGCTAAGTGTCTGCTATATTACATAAATAGCTACATTGGTGAATTTAAAATGTTTAACCGTGTCAGAATAAAACAACAATAGTTTTTGTTTTTCAGAATCTGGTGTGAAAATGAGGTTTTGGTGTTTTTTTGTTGTTGTTTTTTTTAAATCAGCTTTATTTTCAAAAGAAATTCACTACAGTATACGGAGTCACAGCTCCGCGGAGTATACATACATTAGCTGATTATTTTCCACAGTTCAGGGGAGCACACAATCGGTTTTAGAACGTCCACAGTTCTCTTGTTCTTGTGCTCCTCCGGGCAATATCAAGTTAAAACAAAACAACATAAAACATTACATTAACAATTATAAATCATAGCCTAGTAATGAGCAAATTGCAACTGAGAAACTAAATTCGTTACAGCATATTGTTATTTCAATACTATTGATGTTGTCGCCCCAGAGTGCTCTCCGAAATGCCACCCCATGTGTAAATATGTTAAGTTACTATCTCTTATTCCTCGCCTATAACAATGGGTTTGTGTCCATCCTCCTGCTTAGATTTAAGGTAGCTTTCCGAAAATGAGGTTTTGAAATAAATACATACTAGATCAATTGTCCTATGACTGAAATCATAGATATGAAACCATATTCCTGTACCTTATTAAGGAATGACTTCAAATAAAATATATATATTATACAGTAAATACAGGGAGTGCAGAATTATTAGGCAAGTTGTATTTTTGAGGATTAATTTTATTATTGAACAACAACCATGTTCTCAATGAACCCAAAAAACTCATTAATATCAAAGCTGAATAGTTTTGGAAATAGTTTTTAGTTTGTTTTTAGTTATAGCTATTTTAGGGGGATATCTGTGTGTGCAGGTGACTATTACTGTGCATAATTATTAGGCAACTTAACAAAAAACAAATATATACCCATTTCAATTATTTATTTTTACCAGTGAAACCAATATAACATCTCAACATTCACAAATATACATTTCTGACATTCAAAAACAAAACAAAAACAAATCAGTGACCAATATAGCCACCTTTCTTTGCAAGGACACTCAAAAGCCTGCCATCCATGGATTCTGTCAGTGTTTTGATCTGTTCACCATCAACATTGCGTGCAGCAGCAACCACAGCCTCCCAGATACTGTTCAGAGAGGTGTACTGTTTTCCCTCCTTGTAAATCTCACATTTGATGATGGACCACAGGTTCTCAATGGGGTTCAGATCAGGTGAACAAGGAGGCCATGTCATTAGATTTTCTTCTTTTATACCCTTTCTTGCCAGCCATGCTGTGGAGTACTTGGACGCGTGTGATGGAGCATTGTCCTGCATGAAAATCATGTTTTTCTTGAAGGATGCAGACTTCTTCCTGTACCACTGCTTGAAGAAGGTGTCTTCCAGAAACTGGCAGTAGGACTGGGAGTTGAGCTTGACTCCATCCTCAACCCGAAAAAGCCCCACAAGCTTATCTTTGATGATACCAGCCCAAACCAGTACTCCACCTCCACCTTGCTGGCGTCTGAGTCGGACTGGAGCTCTCTGCCCTTTACCAATCCAGCCACGGGCCCATCCATCTGGCCCATCAAGACTCACTCTCATTTCATCAGTCCATAAAACCTTAGAAAAATCAGTCTTGAGATATTTCTTGGCCCAGTCTTGACGTATCAGCTTGTGTGTCTTGTTCAGTGGTGGTCGTCTTTCAGCCTTTCTTACCTTGGCCATGTCTCTGAGTATTGCACACCTTGTGCTTTTGGGCACTCCAGTGATGTTGCAGCTCTGAAATATGGCCAAACTGGTGGCAAGTGGCATCTTGGCAGCTGCACGCTTGACTTTTCTCAGTTCTTGGGCAGTTATTTTGCGCCTTGGTTTTTCCACACGCTTCTTGCGACCCTGTTGACTATTTTGAATTAAACGCTTGATTGTTCGATGATCACGCTTCAGAAGCTTTGCAATTTTAAGAGTGCTGCATCCCTCTGCAAGATATCTCACTATTTTTTACTTTTCTGAGCCTGTCAAGTCCTTCTTTTGACCCATTTTGCCAAAGGAAAGGAAGTTGCCTAATAATTATGCACACCTGATATAGGGTGTTGATGTCATTAGACCACACCCCTTCTCATTACAGAGATGCACATCACCTAATATGCTTAATTGGTAGTAGGCTTTCAAGACTATACAGCTTGGAGTAAGACAACATGCATAAAGAGGATGACGTGGTCAAAATACTCATTTGCCTAATAATTCTGCACACAGTGTAATAATGAAGTTAAACATATTTATATATCTATGGTAATATTTGTTCCAACAAAATTCTACTGCAGGTATGTATGGAATATAGAGATATGATCAAAAATGCAATGTAATACCAGGATATTAAATGCTTTGATTCTATAAAGAGCAAATAATTAAGAATATAATTACTTAATAATATGGCTAGATGATTAATCACATCAGACTGCTACTTACAGACGATATTATGATAAAAAATAGTAGGAAATATATATTATATATATATATATATATATATATATATATATATTCTAAATATACCCATGTTTGAACTTGTAAATACATGCTCAGTTAGATTAGATGGGCCATTTATTAAACATTTAGGCCTAGATTTAGAGTTGGGCGGTAGCCGTCAAAACCAGCGTTAGAGGCTCCTAACGCTGGTTTTTACCACCCTCTGGTATTTGGAGCCAGTCATTAAAGGGTCTAACGATCACTTTCCAGCCGCGACTTTTCCATACCGCAGATCCCCTTACGTCAATTGTGTATCCTATCTTTTCAATGGGATCTTTCTAACGCCGGTATTTAGAGTCGTGGCTGAAGTGAGCGATAGAAATCTAACGATAAAACTCCAGCCGCAGAAAAAAAACAGTAGTTAAGAGCTTTCTGGGCTAACGCCGGTTTATAAAACTCTTAACTACTGTGCTCTAAAGTACACTAACAACCATAAACTACCTATGTACCCCTAAACCGAGGTCCCCCCACATCGCCGCCACTCTATTAAAATTTTTTAACCCCTAATCTGCCGTCCGCATGCCGCCGCAAGGTACGTTATACTTATGTACCCCTAATCTGCTGCCCCTAACACCGCCGACCCCTATATTATATTTATTAACCCCTAATCTGCCCCCCTCAATGTCGCCTCCACCTGCCTACACTTATTAACCCCTAATCTGCCGACCGGACCGTGCTGCTATTATAATAAAGTTATTAACCCCTAATCCGCCTCACTCCCGCCTCAATAACCCTATAATAAATAGTATTAACCCCTAATCTGCCCTCCCTAACATCGCCGACACCTAACTTCAAACATTAACCCCTAATCTGCCGACCGGAGCTCACCGCTATTCTAATAAATTTTTTAACCCCTAAAGCTAAGTCTAACCCTAACCCTAACACCCCCCTAAGTTAAATATAATTTAAATCTAACGAAATAAATTAACTATTATTAAATAAATTATTCCTATTTAAAGCTAAATACTTACCTGTAAAATAAACCCTAATATAGCTACAATATAAATTATAATTATATTGTAGCTATTTTAGGATTTATATTTATTTTACAGGTAACTTTGTAATTATTTTAACCAGGTACAATAGCTATTAAATAGTTAATAACTATTTAATAGTTACCTAGTTAAAATAATTACAAAATTACCTGTAAAATAAATCCTAACCTAAGTTACAATTAAACCTAACACTACACTATCAATAAATTAATTAAATAAAATACCTCCAATTACCTACAATTAAACCTAACACTACACTATCAATAAATTAATTAAATACAATACCTACAAATAAATACATTTAAATAAACTAACTAAAGTACAAAAAATAAAAAAGAACTAAGTTACAAAAAATAAAAAATATATACAAACATAAGAAAAATATTACAACAATTTTAAACTAATTACACCTACTCTAAGCCCCCTAATAAAATAACAAAGCCCCCCAAAGTAAAAAAATGCCCTACCCTATTCTAAATTAAAAAAGTTCAAAGATCTTTTACCTTACCTTAAAATATTGTTACGTAAAAATATATAACACGTTGGAGGTTTCTGCTGAGATAGAATTAAATAATATTGTAACCTAGGATATATAACAATATTAATGTATTTATATGTGTATATATTTCTGTAAATACATATATATACATATGTACACATGCACACAGACACACATATATATATATATATATATATATACAGACATCCCAACCTGCAAAAACTCATTTCAGGGAGTTGGCTTCACCCGCTACTGCGCCGCCACCCCACCCTCTCCCAGTTATATATTGGACACCTTGAAACCCTAAATAAGATAGAGACTTATCATTACAGTAGCTTCCCACTAAAGTCACATTAGAAAAAGTAGCTTTATTGCACAACCACATAAACAAACCTATGTTTCAGTGATCGTACGCTTGTTGAATGCTTGAATATTTTAGAATACGAAGTTTAATTACGTGCAGTAAATAAGGCAGTATTTGAGTTTTATTTTATTTAAATTAGTGGGGGCTTTTTGGTTACTGATGCTTTGAGGGCTCTATAACGTCCCAGCAATTAAAGGCATTCCTTAAAGAAACACTTTTCCGTATTTGGGCCACATTGGATCATGGTACTTGGAGTTTCAGGGAGATTGCATTCCATTTGCTGGCATCAGGGAGTCACTATTACAATCAGGGAGACTCCCTGAACTTCAGGGAGAGTTGGGATGTCTGTATATATATATATATATACTGTATATATATATATATATATATATATATACATACACATATTTAGAACTGTATATGTATGTATCTCTATGTTAATGCCTGCCTTTTTTTTCTAAAACCTGAGACCTCATGTCTATAACATTTTTGTGCTTTTTAAAAATAATTTTTATTAGATAGTGTTACTATGAGTGTAGCTGTACTTTGTAAGGTATTTTTTATGTGTTTTCTTCAACATTTTTGTTTCGTGAAACAGTTAACCAGAGCTCTGAGGACATGGTAATCATAATTGATAGGGGTCTATTTATCATGATGCGAGCAGACATTATCCGATATATCGAATCATGTCCGCTGCACATCGATAAATGCCGACAGCATACAGTCTCGGCATTTATCATTGCACCAGCAGTTCTTGTGAACTACTGGTGCAATGCTGCCCCCTGCAGATTTGGTGTCAATCAACCCGATAGTATTGGATCGGGTTGATTTCTGGCGATGTCTATCCGCCACCTCAGAGCAGGCGGACAGGTTATGGAGCAGCGGTCTTTAGACCGCTGCTTCATAACTTGTGTTTCTGGCGAGCCCCATAGTGTTTACTTTCAACTTGTAATAGGAGCAGTAAACCCAACATGCACAAACCCCCACAATAAACCCCTTTTCGCTTGAATTGTTAACGCGACATTTGTAATATGGCCCTTTATATTTTCTCCATATGCATATATCAGAGTGGATGATGATGAAGAGAATATATTTTAAACAAACTGTAATGTTATGAAAGAGCAAAAAATAAAAAACAAGGGAAAATCAGGAATCAGAAAGAGGGGGGAATCTTTTTGGGTCAGCTTTGGAATTATTATAATTTTTTCATTATTATTATTTATAGTGATGTTGCAAACCTAAAATTTTGCGTTCGCGAATGGCGAACGCGAACTTCCGCAAATGTTCGCGAACCGGGCGAACCGCCATTGACTTCAATGGACAGGCGAATTTTAAAACCCACAGGGACTCTTTCTGGCCGCAATAGTGATGGAAAAGTTGTTTTAAGGGGACTAACACCTGGACTGTGGCATGCCGGAGGGGGATCCATGGCAAAACTCCCATGGAAAATGACATAGTTGATGCAGAGTCTGGTTTTAAGCCATAAAGGGCATAAATCATCTAACATTCCTAAATTGTTTGGAATAACGTGCTTTAAAACATCAGGTATGATGTTGTATCGATCAGGTAGTGTGAGGGTTACGCCCGCTTCACAGTGACAGACCAAACTCTCCGTTTAACGCACCGCAAACAACCGCAAACAGGCCATTTGCACAACCACGAGATCGATAGATTTGATAGATAGATACATAGATTACATAGATCAATAGATGCAATATACATTTGATAGATACGAATTCCATAGATCAAAAGATGCAATATACATTTGATAGATACAAATTCCATAGATCAAAAGATGCAATTTACATTTGATAGATACGAATTACATAGATCAAAAGATGCAATATACATTTGATAGATACGAATTACATAGATCAATAGATGCAATATACATTTGATAGATACAAATTCCATAGATCAATAGATGCAATATACATTTGATAGATACGAATTGCATAGATCAATAGATGCAATATACATTTGATAGATACGAATTCCATAGATCAATAGATCCAATATACATTTGATAGATACGAATTGCATAGATCAATAGATGCAATATACATTTGATAGATACGAATTGCATAGATCAATAGATGCAATATACATTTGATAGATACGAATTACATAGATCAATAGATGCAATATACATTTGATAGATACGAATTGCATAGATCATTAGATGCAATATACATTTGATAGATACGATTGATAGTAAGTAATATTTGATAGATAAATAGCTAATTTGAAAGATATATAATTTCCCAGACAGAGAATTGCAAAGATGTGCGGTTTGGGACCCATGGTAAGGTAACTTCCTTTTGCACAATCAAGTATACCATTTGCAGAGGTTCTGACCCTGCATTCTGGCTGCACCTTTCCCTGCAAGAGAGATCTGTTACAGAGTCTGTGGGCCTCTATGCAAAGAGCTGGCCTGCCTGAAAGGAGCAGCAAGGCAGATCAAAAGATGCAATATACATTTGATAGATACAAATTACATAGATCAAAAGATGCAATATACATTTGATAGATACGAATTACATAGATCAAAAGATGCAATATACATTTGATAGATATGAATTACATAGCTCAAAAGATGCAATAAACATTTGATAGATACGAATTACATAGATCAAAAGATGCAATATACATTTGATAGATACGAATTACATGGATCAAAAGATGCAATATACATTTGATAGATACGAATACCATAGATAAAAAGATGCAATATACATTTGATCGATACGAATTACATAGATCAAAAGATGCAATTTACATTTGATAGATACGAATTACATAGATCAAAAGATGCAATATACATTTGATAGATACAAATTCCATAGATCAATAGATGCAATATACATTTGATAGATACGAATTGCATAGATCAATAGATGCAATATACATTTGATAGATACAAATTCCATAGATCAATAGATGCAATATACATTTGATAGATACGAATTACATAGATCAATAGATGCAATATACATTTGATAGATACGAATTCCATAGATCAAAAGATGCAATATACATTTGATAGATACAAATTACATAGATCAAAAGATGCAATTTACATTTGATAGATACGAATTACATAGATCAAAAGATGCAATATACATTTGATAGATACGAATTACATAGATCAATAGATGCAATATACATTTGATAGATACAAATTCCATAGATCAATAGATGCAATAAACATTTGATAGATACGAATTGCATAGATCAATAGATGCAATATACATTTGATAGATACGAATTCCATAGATCAATAGATCCAATATACATTTGATAGATACGAATTGCATAGATCAATAGATGCAATATACATTTGATAGATACGAATTGCATAGATCAATAGATGCAATATACATTTGATAGATACGAATTACATAGATCAATAGATGCAATATACATTTGATAGATACGAATTGCATAGATCAATAGATGCAATATACATTTGATAGATACGATTGATAGTAAGTAATATTTGATAGATAAATAGCTAATTTGAAAGATATATAATTTCCCAGACAGAGAATTGCAAAGACGTGCGGTTTGGGACCCATGGTAAGGTAACTTCCTTTTGCACAATCGAGTATACCATTTGCAGAGGTTCTGACCCTGCATTCTGGCTGCACCTTTCCCTGCAAGAGAGATCTGTTACAGAGTCTGTGGGCCTCTATGCAAAGAGCTGGCCTGCCTGAAAGGAGCAGCAAGGCAGATCAAAAGATGCAATATACATTTGATAGATACAAATTACATAGATCAAAAGATGCAATATACATTTGATAGATACAAATTACATAGATCAAAAGATGCAATATACATTTGATAGATATGAATTACATAGATCAAAAGATGCAATAAACATTTGATAGATACGAATTACATAGATCAAAAGATGCAATATACATTTGATAGATACGAATTACATGGATCAAAAGATGCAATATACATTTGATAGATACGAATACCATAGATCAAAAGATGCAATATACATTTGATCGATACGAATTACAGAGATCAATAGATGCAATATATATTTGATTGATACGATTGATAGTTATATAATTTCCCTGACAGAGTATAACAATAAAACATTCGGTCTGTGACCCATGGTAAGGTTACTTCCTTTTGCACAATCAAGTATACCAGTTGCCGAGGTTCTGACCCTGCATTCTGGCTGCACCTCTCCCTGCAACAGAGATATGTTACAGAGTCTGTGGGCCTCTATGCAAAGAGCTGGCCTGCCTGAAAGGAGCAGCAAGGCAGATCAAAAGATGCAATATACATTTGATAGGTGCGAATAACATAGATCAAAAGATGCAATATACATTTGATCGATACGAATTACAGAGATCAATAGATGCAATATATATTTGATTGATACGATTGATAGTTATATAATTTCCCTGGCAGAGTATAACAATAAAACATGCGGTCTGGGACCCGTGGTGTGTTAAGTACTAAGTAGTACTATTCTTAGCAGTTTAATACCTGTTACTCCCCCTATCGGGGGAGATCTATATGGCCTTGATTTTCGGAACAGGGAGATGGAAGAAGATGCTTGGTCTGTCCTCCTACTTCAAATTTGGCCGAAACACAAGTTGCTGTCACAAAACAGTCCGTCCACGAGATCGATAGATTTGATAGATAGATCCATAGATTACATAGATCAATAGATGCAATATACATGTGATAGGTACGAATAACATAGATCAAAAGATGCAATATACATTTGATCGATACGAATTACATAGATTAAAAGATGCAATATACATTTGATAGATACGAATTACATGGATCAAAAGATGCAATATACATTTGATAGGTACGAATTACATAGATCAAAAGATGCAATATACATTTGATCGATACGAATTACAGAGATCAATAGATGCAATATATATTTGATTGATACCATTGATAGTTATATAATTTCCCTGACAGAATATAACAATAAAACATGCGGTCTAGGACCCGTGGTGTGTTAAGTACTAAGTAGTACTATTCTTAGCAGTTTAATACCTTTTACTCCACCCTATCGGGGGAGGTCTATATGGCCTTGATTTTCGGAACAGGGAGATGGAAGAAGATGCTTGGTCTGTCCTCCTACTTCAAATTTGGCCGAAACACAAGTTGATGTCACAAAACAGTCCGTCCACGAGATCGATAGATTTGATAGATAGATCCATAGATTACATAGATCAATAGATGCAATATACATTTGATAGGTACGAATAACATAGATAAAATGATGCAATATACATTGATCGATACGAATTACATAGATCAAAAGATGCAATATACATTTGATAGATACGAATTACATGGATCAAAAGATGCAATATACATTTGATAGGTACGAATTACATAGATCAAAAGATGCAATATACATTTGATCGATACGAATTACAGAGATCTATAGATGCAATATATATTTGATTGATACGATTGATAGTTATATAATTTCCCTGACAGAGTATAACAATAAAACATTCGGTCTGGGACCCATGGCAAGGTTACTTCCTTTTGCACAATCGAGCACAGGTTGGGGTCCGGGATTGCCTTTTTGTGCTGTCTGATTCTTTCAGGTATACCAGTTGCAGAGGTTCTGACCCTGCATTCTGTTACAGAGTCTGTGGGCCTGTATGCAAAGAGCTGGCCTGCCTGAAAGGTGCAGCAAGGCAGAGGGATCGATTCCTGCCTATAAAAAACCAGAGGGCACGCTACCTGCTGGAAGTGTGCAGTGAGGCAGAGGGATCTATTCCTGTCTAGAAGCAGACAGGCAGAGGGGACGCTACCTGCCTGGGAGCCCACTGAGACCAGCCCAGCTGGGGGAGATACAGCCGCTGGCTTGACCCCGGTCTCAGCCACGATAGCCCTGGTCCCACTATTTGGAGGCAGAGGGATCTATTCCTGCCAAGAAGTAGCCTGGCAGGGGGATTTATTCCTGCCTAGAAGCAGACAGGCAGAGGGGACGATACCTGTCAAAAAAGAGCTGCAGGGCAGAGAGGACACTACCTGCCTGGGAGCCCACTGAGACCAGCCCAGCTGGGGGAGATACAGCCGCTGGCTTGACCCCGGTCTCAGCCACGATAGCCCTGGTCCCACTATTTGGAGGCAGAGGGATCTATTCCTGCCAAGAAGCAGCCTCGCAGGGGGATTTATTCCTGCCTAGAAGCAGACAGGCAGAGGGTACGATACCTGCCAAGAAAAAGCTGCAGGGCAGAGAGGACGCAACCTGACTGGGAGTCCACTGAGAGCAGCCCAGCTGGGGGAGATACACCTGCTGGCTTGACCCCGGTCTCAGCAACTATATCTCTGTTCCCACTATCCGGTGGCCACCCCTGGGTTTGGACAGAGGAAGGGAGACCCCCTAGTGGAGTACCGCTACATCCGGGAGATGGAAAAAGATGCTTAGACACCCAGTACAGGTCGTTCTCCTTCAGCCTTTTTATACGAGGGTCCCCGACCCTCAACAGAAACAACAGCATGAAACACCACATATGCCATCCTTTTGAACAATCCAGTACAGGTATGGCATCGATTTTAGGAACCCGGAGATAATTTTCAGGAACCGGGAGATGCAAAAAGATGCTTGGACACCCAGTACAGGTCGTTCTCCTTCAGCCTTTTTATACGAGGGTCCTCGACCCTCAACAGGCACAACAGCATGAAACACCACATATGCCATCCTTTTGAACAATAGAGTACAGGTATGGCATCGATTTTAGGAACCCGGAGATAATTTTTAGGAACCGGGAGATGGAAAAAGATGCTTGGTCGGTCCTCCTATTTGGTGGTGTGCTAAGTAGTACTATTCTTAACAGTTTAATCACTGTTATGTGCATTTTTTTTTGTTTGGGTTTTGTAGCCACAGTGCAGCACCAGAGGCCAGAAAAATTAGGCATGTAAAAATGCCTGAAAAATTAGGTATTGTTGCAGCCGCTGCTGTAGCAGCAGCCAGAAAAATTGATGTTTGTTTGACAGTTAGAAAGTGCCCTAAAACATTGCGGCTTGAACCCTAGTTGTTGGTGGGTAAGTCACGCAAGTCATCCGGCATTCAAAGATAAAATACAGCAGCGTGTGTACCATTTGTAGCCCAAGGCAGCTCATCTCATCAGGCCTTTTTTACTCTAATGTATCGCCCAATGTCAGTCCCTTCGGGATCAATGACAATACCTCCTGCTGCACTGAAGGTCCTTTCTGACAGGACACTTGAAGCGGGGCAGGCCAGAAGTTCAATTGCAAATTGGGATAGCTCAGGCCACAGGTCAAGCCTGCACACCCAGTAGTCAAGTGGTCCATCGCTCCTCAGAGTGTCGAGATCCGCAGTTAATGCGAGGTAGTCTGCTACCTGTCGGTTGAGTCTTTCTCTGAGGCTGGATCCCGAAGGGCTGTGGCGATGCATAGGAGTTAAAAAGGTCCGCATGTCCTCCATTAACAACACATCTGGAAAGCGTCCTGTCCTTGCCGGCGTGGTAGTGGGAGGAGGAGGAGGATTACTTTCATCTCTTCCCCTGTTAGATTCCCGTTGTGCTGTGACATCACCCTTATACGCTGTGTAAAGCATACTTTTTAATTTATTTTTGAACTGCTCCATCCTTTCCGACTTGCGGGAATTCGGTAACATTTCAGTAACTTTATGCTTATATTGGGGGTCTAGTAGCGTGGAGACCCAGTACAGGTCCTTCTCCTTCAGCTTTTTTATACGAGGGTCTCTCAACAGGCACGACAGCATGAAAGACCCCATTTGCACAAGGTTGGATGCCGAGCTAATCATGTCCCGTTCCTCGTCCTCACTGATCTCACTGAAGGTATCTTCTTCCCCCCAGCCACGTACAACACCACGGGTACCAGATAGGTGACAACAACGAGCACACTGGGATGCCTGTTGTGCTTGGTCTTCCTCCTCCTCCTCAAAGCCACATTCCTCCTCTGACTCCTCTTCCTCACAATCCTCTTCCTGCGTTGCCGCTGGTCCAGCAATGCTGATAAGGCTGTTTCTGGTGGTGATGGAGACCACAACTCTTCCTCTTCACACTCATCTACAGCCTGATCCAGCACTCTTCGCAGGGCACGCTCCAGGAAGAAAACAAATGGTATGATGTCGCTGATGGTGCCTTCGGTGCGACTGACTAGGTTTGTCACCTCCTCAAAAGGACGCATAAGCCTACAGGCATTGCGCATGAGCGTCCAGTAACGTGGCAAAAAAATCCCCAGCTCCCCAGAGGCTGTCCTAGCACCCCAGTCATACAAATACTCATTAACAGCTTTTTCTTGTTGTAGCAGGCGGTCGAACATTAGGAGTGTTGAATTCCACCGTGTCGGGCTGTCGCAAATCAAGCACCTCACTGGCAGGTTGTTTCGCCGCTGGATATCTGACAAGTGCACCATGGCCGTGTAGGAACGCCTGAAATGGCCACACACCTTCCTGGCCTGCTTCAGGACATCCTGTAAGCCTGGGTACTTATGCACAAAGCGTTGTACAATCAGATTACACACATGTGCCATGCACGGCACATGTGTCAACTTGCCCAATTTCAATGCCGCCAACAAATTACTTCCATTGTCAGAAACAACTTTGCCAATCTCCAGTTGGTGCGGAGTCAGCCACTGATCCACCTGTGCGTTTAGGGCGGACAGGAGTGCTGGTGCGGTGTGACTCTCGGCTTTCTGGCAAGTCAACCCCAAAACGGCGTGACACTGCCGTATCCGGGATGTTGAATAGTACCTGGGGAGCTGGGGGGGTGCCGTTGATGTGGAGCAAGACGCAGCAGCAGAAGAGGACTCAGCCGAGGAAGAGGTTATGGAAGAGGATGGAGTAGGAGGAGTAGAGGAGGTAGCAGCAGGCCTGCCTGCAAGTCGTGGCGGTGTCACCAACTCCTCTGCAGAGCCACGCATTCCATGCTTGTCAGCCGTCAGCAGGTTTACCCAATGCGCAATGTAGGTGAAATACCTGCCCTGACCATGCTTTGCAGATGTCATGATTACACATTACCTAACAACAACCGTGTTATTTTTACTGACACTATACCTTTAATTTCCTGACCAGTTCACCAGCTACGCTATTTAAGCCGCCTCCCACCTTTCCACTTTGCTTGTTATTGTTCCCACTAACCCTAGTGTGATTCAAACGGAGCTCTGGTAATTTGTAACCTTTTGGGGAATTCAACTTATTACCAACCTTTCTGGATTGTCCATTTTTCCTCTGCTGTTAACCTACCTACCTTTCATAACACCTGATTGACTGTTTGCTCAGCCGTTACTGTCAGCTGGCTCCTAACAGCTGTTTCTTCCGCCCTGCATCGTGGAGCGGTGACATCACATGCCAACTTGTCGGCTCCAGCGCTGCAACCACTTCTCCGCTTCAAGCTGTGTGATCTCGCTACAGGTTCCTAAGTCTATGATGGATAACTGAAACAAAAACAGAGGCGCCACATGTGTAGATCAATAAGGACCACAGTATCCAAGCAAGACAAGACACAGGGTACTCACAAACGTGGAGGCACTCTGTTGTGCCTATGGGAGCAGGCTGGTATTCTAACAGCAAACCAGCTGGCTGTACAAGGGAATCCTCGTCGTGGCGAACAGCACTGGTATCCTGTGGCTTCAGGCCTCCAAACTGCCACTCTTGCCTTAATCACTTTCTTCAAGCTGGAACTCTGTGATTACCTTGTATCTGCTTAGATACAAGGTAATCACAGAGTTCCAGCTTGAAGAAAGATTATGTCTCAGGTCTATATTGACATTGTAAGCTATTTTGTTGTGTTAACACTGTCTATTATTTTTCTCTGGTTATAGATACGGTTTTTCTGTTGTTCCTCCTGTATTCATTTACTTGAGACAACTATAGAAATATCAAATGCTATTTTTCCTTATATGAAATTGCTAAGTTTATACTTGGATTCTGACATTACTTCTTTTAGTAATATATGTTATTATCCAGTTTGAACCTTGCTACAATTCCTATATTCTCATCAGTTGTGATTCATTCAAACTTATGTATACTACAATATAGTATCTTTCACATTCCAGAATAACAAGCCTATTATATCAAGGATGACTACTCTTATACAAACTCTCTCTAAAAAAGCGGATGCTTTAACTGATGGCCTCAATAATCTCAAACAAGAAAACCAGGGACTTAAAACATATATTAAAGACTTTGTAGATAGCAGAACTCATTTTCAGGAACCACAAGTCAGTCTCCCAGACATATTTTCAGGGGATAGGAAACAATTTAGAGACTTTAAAAATTCTTGCCTTTTGCTGTATGCACTTAAACCATACACATATCCGACTGACAGAGTTAAGGTGATGACTACCATTTCTTATTTAAGAGCAGAACCCAGAAGTTGGGCTAATTCCTTCCTGGAGACTAATGATGATATACTTAACTCTCTAGATTGCTTCTTTTCTGCCCTTGGTCAGCTTTATGATGACCCATACAAGCAACTAACCACTGAAACAGCAATGCGCTCACTCAAGCAGAAAAAAGGGATGTGGAAGAGTATATCGCAGACTTTAAGAGGCTAGCTAATGACATCCAATGGAATAATTTATCTCTAAAAAAACAGTTTAGATTGGAACTGTCAGAATCCATTAAAGATGAGCTCTCTCGCATTGAAATTCCTCACACTTTGGAGGAACTAATTAATTTGAGTATAAGTATTGACAGAAGGCTTAGGGAGAGACAACACGAGAACGTTTATAATGAGTCAACACATAAGAAACAAAACCCTTATTTACCTACACACTCACATGTTAAAATCACCACTGAACCTATGGAAATTGGTTTTCTTAAAGGCCCGTTAAGTAACCAAGAAAAGTTAAGAAGGCGCTCACAGAATTTATGCATGTATTGCGCATCAGAAGAGCATACCGTTAAAGCTTGTCCTATTCTCCAAAAACAGAATAAGGGTAAGAACTCCCATCCTTGCAGTGGGATCAAGTTCGAGTGAACGTTTCAGGGATAATTGACTCCGGTGCTTCAGCCTCTTACATTGATGTGTGTTTTGCCACAAAAAATAAAATTCCACTTATAAAAAAAAAGGCTCCTGTACCTTTAAGGGGAATCGATGGGGAGGTTTTGTCCTCTGGACCAGTAATATATGAAACAATACCACTTCTCCTATCCACACAAGACCACCATAGGGAGTACATTTCCTGTCTTTCCTATTATTCTAGGTCTACAATGGTTAAAACTACATAACCCTCTGATATCTTGGTCCAATCTCACTGTAAAGCTTAATTCTGATTACTGCTTATCCACTTGTTACCCTACTCTTCTCTTACAACCTCCTCAAGCTTCTACTGATATAGAGATACCTAATGTTTATATCGATTTTATAGATGTTTTCAGTAAAAAAGAATCCCAAAACCTACCGCCACATCGCAAATATGACTGCCCTATTGATTTACTCCCAGGTGCAGTCATACCTTGCGGTCATGTGTTCCCGTTATCTAAACCTGAACTGGAACACTTAAAATCCTATATTGAGGAAAATCTAGAGAAGGGTTTCATAAGACCATCTACTTCCCCCGCTGCTGCCGGTATGTTTTTCGTAAAAAATAAAGACGGCAGTTTAAGACCCATAGTGGATTATCGACAGTTGAACAAAGTTACTGTTAAAAACCGGTACCCTTTGCCCCTTATCCCAGAGCTAATTGAGCGTTTGGAAGGTGCCAAGGTCTTCACTAAACTTGACCTACGAGGCGCTTATAATCTCGTTCGTATGAGGGCTGGAGACGAATGGCTGATGGCGTTTCATACTCGCTACGGCTTGTACGAGTACACCGTCATGCCATTCGGTCTCTGCAACGCCCGTCAACCTTCCAGCACTTTATTAACGATATCTTTAAAGATATTCTTGACACCTATATAGTAATTTATCTCAATGATATTTTGATCTATTCAAAAACACTAGAAGAACATACAAAACACGTTAGACAGGTATTATCACGCCTACGCTCCCATTCCTTATATGCTAAAGCCGAAAAATGTATATTTCATACAAAACATATCACCTTTCTTGGTTATCAGATTTCTGAATTTGGCATACAGATGGACAACTCTAAAATCACTACCATTCAACATTGGCCAGAACCAACTAATAAGAAACAGGTACAAAGCTTTCTTGGCTTTGCAAATTTTTACCGAAAATGTATAAACAATTTTGCAACAATTGCCAAACCACTTACCAACCTCACAAAATCAAACCTTAAGTTCCTCTGGACTGCTGACTCTCAAAAGGCGTTCAATCTCCTAAAAGAAAAATTCACCTCTGCACCTATATTACGTTACCCTAACAACCAACTCCAATACGTATTGGAGGTCGATGCCTCCGATTACGCTATTGGAGCCGTTCTCTCACAAAGAGAACACCTGAAAAAACCTCTACACCCCGTAGCTTTTTATTCAAGATGCCTGACGGCTCCTGAGATACACTATCCTGTGGGGGATAAAGAGTTATTGGCTATCAAGGTTGCCTTCGAACAGTGGCGTCATCTCCTTGAGGGAGTTACATATCCCACCATTGTGTATACCGATCATAGGAACTTACAGTACCTGAAATGTACAAAAACCCTAACTGCACGACATGTTTGTTGGAATCTGTATTTCTCCAGATTTGATTTCCTCATCACTTACCGACCGGCTACTAAGAACAAGAAGGCAGATGCCCTGTCACGCCTGCCTCCTTCTTCGGTTCTCACTTATCCAAAACAATCTGTGATTCCCGAGAACAAATACCTATTGTTTCTCATTGATTCCATTCCATATTTAAGAGAAGAACAACATAAAGATCACACCAAGCCTCTTCAAGAACTACAAGTGAAACAGGATTCCCTCTATTATTTCGATGACAGGTTATACATACCTCCTTCTCTCAGAGATTTGTTATTACATTCAGCTCATGAATCCTTATTTGCGGGACAAACTGGAATCCATAAGGCACAGGAACTTATTAAAAGGTCCTATTGGTGGCCTGATATGAATACCGACATAAAGAAGTACATTAACACCTCTTCTGTCTGCGCCACCACTAAAAGGTCGAAACATAGGCCCTATGGGTTACTCATGCCTCTACACGACCTTGGGCAGACATAGCCTTGGATTATATCGTGGATCTCCCCATATCCTCCAATAACACTACTATCCTTGTCGTGGTTGACTTATTCAGTAAGATGATACATCTGATACCCTACCACAAGCTACCTACTGCTGCCGAAACTATACATTTGCTCCTACTACTACTCTTTAGACTTCATGGTCTCCCTCGACGAATCTTAACAGACCATGGTTCGCAGTTTACTAGTTCTCTCTGGACAGAATTTTGCAAGACTTTCAGTATTGACAAAAGACTTTCAACTTCATATCACCCCCAGACTAATGGTCAGACCGAAAGGTCTAATCAGAGCGTCGAACAATTTCTAAGGTCTTACTGTCACTCCAACCAACATTCTTGGTCTCAACACCTGGCCTATGCTGAATTTACATTCAACAACACGGTACATTCCACAACCAACCAGACTCCATTCTTCATTAACTACGGATTCCATCCAACATTCCAACTACTACCCCAAATCAGTTCGCTGCCATATATTGCTGATCTGTCAAGTTCCATTACTTCCAATTTTGCAAAAGTCAATACCGCTATTGAACAAGCAAAAACCAAGCAGAAACATTATTACGACCTAAGAAGGATGGCTCCACCACATTACTCCCTTGGAGATCTAGTTTGGTTGTCAACTAAAAACCTGCATCTCAATACTCCTAGCAAGAAACTTTCACCATTATTCATTGTTCCTTTTCAGATAATCAAAATTATAAATGAGAATGCTGTTCGCTTACAACTACCTAGCACTCTCAAAATACACCCTACCTTTCACGTATCCCTACTGAAACCCTACCAATCTGTACGAGATGCCACTTCACGCCAAGATATACCTCCTATTTCCATTGATCCCAATGTTGAATATGAGGTTCAATCCATACTCGATTCTAGGTTGTTCCGGGGTAACTTACAGTATCTGATAAGTTGGAAAGGCTACACTTCAGAACATGACTCTTGGGAGCCCGCTGTCAATATTTCTGCCCCTAGACTCATCTCACGCTTCCATCAGAGGAATCCGGATCGTCCACATCCCTGATCCACGGTGTGGCTCATTTGGGGGAGCATCCTGTCATGATTACACATTACCTAACAACAACCGTGTTATTTTTACTGACACTATGCCTTTAATTTCCTGACCAGTTCACCTGCTACGCTATTTAAGCCGCCTCTCACCTTTCCACTTTGCTTGTTATTGTTCCCACTAACCCTAGTGTGATTCAAACGGAGCTCTGGTAATTTGTAACCTTTTGGGGAATTCAACTTATTACCAACCTTTATGGATTGTCCATGTTTCCTCTGCTGCTATTTACGCTACTGTTATAACAAATATGATTGGTGGCACTAGTTGGCAAGTGGGCTTGGCACACACGCTGGCAGGCAGGCAACTGCTATTAGATTACACTAGCTGAATGATGTTTCACAGTCAAAAAAGTTTTTTTTTTAAATATTTACAATACTGTTATAACAAATATGATTGGTGGCACTAGTTGGCAAGTGGGCCTGGCACACACGCTGGCTGGCAGGCAGGCAACTGCAATTCGATTGCACTAGCAGACTGATGTTTCACAGTCAAAAAAGTTTTTTTTAAATATTTACACTACTGTTACAACAAATATGAGTGGTGCCACTAACTTGGCAAGTGGGCCTGGCACACACGCTGGCAGGCAGGCAGGCAACTTCAATTACATTACACTAACAGACTGATGTTTCACAGTCAAAAAAGTTTTTTTTTAAATATTTACACTACTGTTATAACAAATATAATTGGTGGCACTAGTTGGAAAGTGGGCCTGACACACACACTGGCAGGCAGACAACTGCAATTAAATAACACTAGCAGACTGAAGTAAAAAAAAAAAATTAAAAAAAATTACACTAATGTTACAACAGATAGGAGTGGTGGCACTGAGGATGGAAGTAGGCACAGTATATGCTGGGAGCCTGACACACAGGCTGGCACTAGTGGCAGGCTGGCCTGGCAACTAAAATTAAATAACACTAGCAGACTGATGTAAAAGTTTTTTGTTTTTTTTAAATTTACACTAATGTTACAACAGATAGAAGTTGTGGCACTGAGGATGGAAGTAGGCACAGTATATGCTGGGAGCCTGACACACAGGTAGTGGCAGGCTGGCCTGGCAAATACAATTAAATAACACTAGTAGACTGATGTAAAAGTTCTTTTAAAAAAAATGTACACTAATGTTACAACAGATAGGAGTGGTGGCACTGAGGATGGAAGTAGGCACAGTATATGCTGGGAGCCTGACACACAGGCTGGCACTAGTGGCAGGCTGGCCTGGCAACTAAAATTAAATAACACTAGCAGACTGATGTAAAAAAATAAAAATTAAAAAATTTACACTAATGTTACACCAGATATGAGTGGTGGCACTGAGGCTGGCAGTGGCAGGCTGGCCTGGCAACTGCAATTAGATTACACTAGCAGACTGATGTAAAAGTTTTTATAAAAACATTTACACTAATGTTACACTAGATATGAGTGGTGGAAAACAGAGCAATTAGGCACAGTATATGCTGTGGACCTGACACACAGGCCTGATGGAAAATTAAATTAGATTAAACTAGCAAACTGATGTAAAAGATTTTTTTTGTTTAAATTTACACTAATGTTACACCAGATATCAGTGGTGGCACAGAGCAATTAATCACAGTATATGCTGTGGGCCTGACCCACAGGCCTGATGGAAAATGAAATTAGATTACAGTAGCAAACTGATGTAAAAGTTTTTTTTTTTAAATTTACCCTAATGTTACACCAGATATGAGTGGTGGCACAGAGCAATTAATCACAGTATATGCTGTGGGCCTGGCACACAGGATTGATGGAAAATGAAATTAGATTACACTAGCAAACTAATGTAAAAGTTTTTTTTTTTTTAAATTTACACTAATGTTACACCAGATAGGAGTGGTGGCACAGAGCCATTAATCACAGTATATGCTGTGGGCCTGACACACAGGCCTGATGGAAAATGAAATTAGATTACACTAGAAAACTGATGTAAAAGTTAATTTTTTTTACATTTACACTAATGTTACACCAGATATGAGTGGTGGCACAGAGCAATTAATCACAGTATATGCTGTGGGCCTGACACACAGGCCTGATGGAAAATGAAATTAGATTACACTAGCAAACTGATGTAAAAGTTTTTTTTTTTACATTTACACTAATGTTACACCAGATATCAGTGGTGGCACAGAGCAATTAATCACAGTATATGCTGTGGGCCTGACACACAGGCCTAATGGAAAATGAAATTAGATTACACTAGCAAACTAATGTAAAAGATTTTTTTTTTAAATTTACACTAATGTTACACCAGATATGAGTGGTGGCACAGAGCAATTAATCACAGTATATGCTGTGGGCCTGACACACAGGCCTGATGGAAAATGAAATTAGATTACACTAGCAAACTGATGTAAAAGTTTTTTTTTTTTAAATTTACCCTAATGTTACACCAGATATGAGTGGTGGCACAGAGCAATTAATCACAGTATATGCTATGAGCCTCACACACAGGCTGACAGGCAGGCAAATGCAATTAGATTAAAAAAAAAGACTGAAGTTCTAGCCCTAAAAAGGGCTTTTTGGGCTGAAGTTTGGGGTGCTGTCCTTACAGCAGAGATTAGATGAGTCCTTCAGGACTGTAGTGGACACTGAATACACTAGCCTTGCTATCAATTTCCCTATAAAAATCACCAGCAGCAGCACTAAACCTCCTTTCACTAAGAATGCAGGATCGTAATGAATCTAAAATTGCTGCTGCCCAGGAGCTGGGAGGGTCTGGGAGGGAGTGTCTGCTGCTGATTGGCTCAAATGTGTCTGCAGACTGTGAGATACAGGGTCAAAGTTTCCTCAATGATGACGAATAGGAGGCGCATCGAACATCGCATATGTTTGCCCGCCGCGGCGAACACGAACAAGCTAAGATCGCCGGGAACTGTTCTCCGGCGAACTGTTCGCAACATCACTATATTGTAATGTGCTAACATATGTCACAGCACTATAGAGGACATAATCACAAAGCAAACCTATAAACATTTATTAGTTATGGCTAGGTGGGATTATGGGGTGCTGTATAGGAAACAGATCCCAGTGAACAGAAGGAGGAAGAGAGAGATTGGCTGTTTTCATTAGCAGTTTGTGTTCTGCAAAAAAATATTTGCAGACATGGAAAATGGTTGTTTAGAAAACACTGAGACAAAATGTATAAAGATACAAAAATACAACAAAGACACAGCAAAAGTTAATTTGCCCATTTTGATTGCAAAGAAAGACAGGCAGAAAGAGCATCTGTAAAACAGTGCAGTGTAACAGCTAGTGACATATTATTTTTTGGCATATCACAGAAACAGAAATCATTACAATCTATGGTAATGTATTAGTGATTTGAGATAAGCTACTGATGTTTACTACAACAACAAAGAAGACAGCCACCAGGTAATAGGCAGGTAAAAAATCCAATTTAATGATGCAAAATGGATACAAAAACGTGGATTAGACCCAACAAGTGCAACAAAATTTCCTCTTACGCGTTTCGTGTGTGCAAACACACTTCGTCAGAGAGATATGTGTGTGTTGACAGGTGAAGAATATATAGTGATAATGATTAGTGCTGTTAACCCTTATGTGACGTGTTTAAAGTAACTGTTTCATTACTGTGTTTGTTCTGTCAACTCCTATTGTTAAAGTATTGGCTATATAACCTTACTATATTAGGCCTAGATTTAGAGTTCGGCGGTAGCCGTCAAAACCAGCGTTAGAGGCTCCTAACGCTGGTTTTGGCCGCCCGCTGGTATTTGGAGTCAGTGATTAAAGGGTCTAACGCTCACTTTACAGCCGCGACTTTTCCATACCGCAGATCCCCCTACGCCATTTGCGTATCCTATCTTTTCAATGGGATCTTTCTAACGCTGGTATTTAGAGTCGTTTCTGAAGTGAGCGTTAGAGCTCTAACGACAAGATTCCAGCCGCCTGAAAATAGCAGGAGTTAAGAGCTTTCTGGCTAACGCCGGTTTATAAAGCTCTTAACTACTGTACCCTAAAGTACACTAACACCCATAAACTACCTATGTACCCCTAAACCGAGGTCCCCCCACATCGCCGCCACTCGATTAAAATTTTTAACCCCTAATCTGCCGACCGCCACCTACGTTATACTTATGTACCCCTAATCTGCTGCCCCTAACACCGCCGACCCCTGTATTATATCTATTAACCCCTAACTTGCCCCCCACAACGTCGCCGCAAGCTACTTAAAATAATTAACCCCTAATCTTCCGACCGCAAATCGCCGCCACCTACGTTATCCCTATGTACCCCTAATCTGCTACCCCTAACATCGCCGACCCCTATGTTATATTTATTAACCCCTAATCTGCCCCCCTCAACGTCGCCGACACCTACCTACACTTATTAACCCCTAATCTGCCGAGCGGACCTGAGCGCTACTATAATAAAGTTATTAACCCCTAATCCGCCTCACTAACCCTATCATAAATAGTATTAACCCCTAATCTGCCCTCCCTAACATCGCCGACACCTACCTTCAATTATTAACCCCTAATCTGCCGACCGGAGCTCACCGCTATTCTAATAAATGTATTAACCCCTAAAGCTAAGTCTAACCCTAACACTAACACCCCCCTAAGTTAAATATAATTTTTATCTAACGAAATAAATTAACTCTTATTAAATAAATAATTCCTATTTAAAGCTAAATACTTACCTGTAAAATACATCCTAATATAGCTACAATATAAATTATAATTATATTATAGCTATTTTAGGATTAATATTTATTTTACAGGCAACTTTGTAATTATTTTAACCAGGTACAATAGCTATTAAATAGTTAAGAACTATTTAATAGTTACCTAGTTAAAATAATAACAAATTTACCTGTAAAATAAATCCTAACCTAAGATATAATTAAACCTAACACTACCCTATCAATAAAATAATTAAATAAACTACCTACAATTACCTACAATTAACCTAACACTACACTATCAATAAATTAATTAAACACAATTGCTACAAATAAATACAATTAAATAAACTATCTAAAGTACAAAAAATAAAAAAGAACTAAGTTACAGAAAATAATAAAATATTTACAAACATAAGAAAAATATTACAACAATTTTAAACTAATTACACCTACTCTAAGCCCCCTAATAAAATAACAAAGCCCCCCAAAATAAAAAATTCCCTACCCTATTCT
The DNA here is from genome assembly GCF_027579735.1 of Bombina bombina. Classification (NCBI taxonomy): domain Eukaryota; kingdom Metazoa; phylum Chordata; class Amphibia; order Anura; family Bombinatoridae; genus Bombina; species Bombina bombina. Next base: position 292,658,033 of record NC_069503.1, on the reverse strand, counting down.
AAAATACAAATATTACAAGCTCTTTTACCTTACCAGCCCTGAACAGGGCCCTTTGCGGGGCATGCCCCAAGAATTTCAGCTCTTTTGCCTGTAAAAAAAAAACATACAATACCCCCCCCCCAACATTACAACCCACCACCCACATACCCCTAATCTAACCCAAACCCCCCTTAAATAAACCTAACACTACCCCCCTGATGATCTTCCTACCTTGTCTTCACCATGCCAGGTTCACCGATCCGTCCTGGCTCCAAGATCTTCATCCAACCCAAGCGGGGGCTAGACATCCACTGAAGAAGTCCAGAAGAGGGTCCAAAGTCTTCCTCCTATCCGGCAAGAAGAGGACATCCGGACCGGCAAACATCTTCTCCAAGCGGCATCTTCTATCTTCTTCCATCCGATGACGACCGGCTCCATCTTGAAGACCTCCAGCGCGGATCCATCCTCTTCTTCCGACGACTAGACGACGAATGACGGTTCCTTTAAGGGACGTCATCCAAGATGGCGTCCCTCGAATTCCGATTGGCTGATAGGATTCTATCAGCCAATCGGAATTAAGGTAGGAATTTTCTGATTGGCTGATGGAATCAGCCAATCAGAATATAGTTCAATCCGATTGGCTGATCCAATCAGCCAATCAGATTGAGCTCGCATTCTATTGGCTGATCGGAACAGCCAATAGAATGCGAGCTCAATCTGATTGGCTGATTGGATCAGCCAATCGGATTGAACTATATTCTGATTGGCTGATTCCATCAGCCAATCAGAAAATTCCTACCTTAATTCCGATTGGCTGATAGAATCCTATCAGCCAATCGGAATTCGAGGGACGCCATCTTGGATGACGTCCCTTAAAGGAACCGTCATTCGTCGTCTAGTCGTCGGAAGAAGAGGATGGATCCGCGCTGGAGGTCTTCAAGATGGAGCCGGTCGTCATCGGATGGAAGAAGATAGAAGATGCCGCTTGGAGAAGATGTTTGCCGGTCCGGATGTCCTCTTCTTGCCGGATAGGAGGAAGACTTTGGACCCTCTTCTGGACTTCTTCAGTGGATGTCTAGCCCCCGCTTGGGTTGGATGAAGATCTTGGAGCCAGGACGGATCGGTGAACCTGGCATGGTGAAGACAAGGTAGGAAGATCATCAGGGGGGTAGTGTTAGGTTTATTTAAGGGGGGTTTGGGTTAGATTAGGGGTATGTGGGTGGTGGGTTGTAATGTTGGGGGGGGGGTATTGTATGTTTTTTTTTTACAGGCAAAAGAGCTGAAATTCTTGGGGCATGCCCCGCAAAGGGCCCTGTTCAGGGCTGGTAAGGTAAAAGAGCTTGTAATATTTGTATTTTAGAATAGGGTAGGGAATTTTTTATTTTGGGGGGCTTTGTTATTTTATTAGGGGGCTTAGAGTAGGTGTAATTAGTTTAAAATTGTTGTAATATTTTTCTTATGTTTGTAAATATTTTATTATTTTCTGTAACTTAGTTCTTTTTTATTTTTTGTACTTTAGATAGTTTATTTAATTGTATTTATTTGTAGCAATTGTGTTTAATTAATTTATTGATAGTGTAGTGTTAGGTTAATTGTAGGTAATTGTAGGTAGTTTATTTAATTATTTTATTGATAGGGTAGTGTTAGGTTTAATTATATCTTAGGTTAGGATTTATTTTACAGGTAAATTTGTTATTATTTTAACTAGGTAACTATTAAATAGTTCTTAACTATTTAATAGCTATTAAACCTGGTTAAAATAATTACAAAGTTGCCTGTAAAATAAATATTAATCCTAAAATAGCTATAATATAATTATAATTTATATTGTAGCTATATTAGGATGTATTTTACAGGTAAGTATTTAGCTTTAAATAGGAATTATTTATTTAATAAGAGTTAATTTATTTCGTTAGATAAAAATTATATTTAACTTAGGGGGGTGTTAGTGTTAGGGTTAGACTTAGCTTTAGGGGTTAATACATTTATTAGAATAGCGGTGAGCTCCGGTCGGCAGATTAGGGGTTAATAATTGAAGGTAGGTGTCGGCGATGTTAGGGAGGGCAGATTAGGGGTTAATACTATTTATGATAGGGTTAGTGAGGCGGATTAGGGGTTAATAACTTTATTATAGTAGCGCTCAGGTCCGCTCGGCAGATTAGGGGTTAATAAGTGTAGGCAGGTGTCGGCGACGTTGTGGGGGGCAGATTAGGGGTTAATAAATATAACATAGGGGTCGGCGATGTTAGGGCAGCAGATTAGGGGTACATAGGGATAACGTAGGTGGCGGCGGTTTACGGAGCGGCAGATTAGGGGTTAAAAGTGTAATGCAGGGGTCAGCGATAGCGGGGGCGGCAGATTAGGGGTTAATAAGTGTAAGGTTAGGGGTGTTTAGACTCGGGGTACATGTTAGAGTGTTAGGTGCAGACGTAGGAAGTGTTTCCCCATAGGAAACAATGGGGCTGCGTTAAGAGCTGAACGCTGCTTTTTTGCAGGTGTTAGGTTTTTTTTCAGCTCAAACAGCCCCATTGTTTCCTATGGGAGAATCGTGCACGAGCACGTTTTTGATGCCGGCCGCGTCCGTAAGCAACTCTGGTATCGAGAGTTGCATTTGCGGTAAATATGCTCTACGCTCCTTTTTTGGAGCCTAACGCAGCATTTGTTTGAACTCTCGATACCAGAGTTAAATTTATGGTGCGGCCAGAAAAAAAACCCGCGGAGCGTTAACAGCCCTTTTACCGCCGAACTCCAAATCTAGGCCTTAGTAAGTTAATACGTAATGTAATGAAATTAGAAAAAGATATATATATATACATATACATAAAAAATGTAACTGATGTTTACTACTTTGATCATTCAAACTTCATATGTTACTGTATATAGATAGATTTAACGCTATAACAATTGTGTTTAGTTTTTCCTGCAGTTGCATGCAGGTCTGAATGAGTAAATTGTTATGTTTACATGTCAGTGAGGGGTGATAATTATGTATTTGTTGTACAAATTAATTGTCATAAAAATCTAATACGTGTAGTAGGAGATTTCTGCATGACTTCCACCAGAGGGCAGCAACTCAAAACATTCTATGGTCAAAATGTAATAGCTTAGCCTGCAACATTTACAATTTATGTCTGAATATTTAGAAACATATATTAATCTAAACTGAAACGAAACTAACAATTAAAAAGGCAGGGGTTTACCCAATGTTAACTAACTAGGCTGCCAGTTCCATGTAAAGCACTGATTCCTATAGCACAGTTTCTTAGTACCTTTCCTCAAGTCTAAAGAGGAATGTGAACACTGAGGCCTGATATTCAAAACATCAACAGACTGAAGAGAAACTACCTGCTTGGTTTCGTCAGGATCGCAGTTCGTCAGTCGGTCGATATATTCTAAAAAAGGGGACTGACCCTTGAAGTGCCGATGAGTAAAAATGTGTCTCCAGGGCCGGACTGAGAAATCAGACCGTCCCAGCATGCACCAGCCCCATAATGCTTAAAACTATGTCATATCTTTGCTATACCTCACTAATAAAGACAAAAACAACAAACTTCCTATTATAATTATAGGAGCTATGTTGATACATTTATATACAATGTTTAAATTATTTCTTGTATAATGCATATTGATTTAAAGTGAAGGTAAAGTTACCTCGCTATGAAACTGTAATAATATTTGTTGCCCAAAACGAATATGAGTTTCATTCATACTTTTTTTTAATTAATAGTCTAAACTAAAACTAAAACTAAACTAAACTAAAAGTTATCGCTGTTTGTATTAACTTTTTCATTGTCGGAACATTCAACCCGTTTTTTTTTTCCTGGGTTGGTCACATTTTTTTAAGAGCCTACTGAAAATCTGGCCGTTAGGCGGCTGTCAATCGACGTCATCCGCCTCCCTGATGATGTGCGCATGCGGTAAGATTTGTCAGCCGTAAAGGATCAGCCCGGGATTCAACCCAACTGCTAGCGTGAAAAGAAAAACACACGCTAGCACACTGAGAAATAACCAGGACGTGAACCACTCAGGAAACAAAATAAGCAGGATACAATGTACTCACAAAAGAAGTAGAATATCTGAATAATTTCTTGAGGTCTGAATTGATACACAAGAGATTGCGGATGAACCCTTTAAGACAGGATAATAACTTTAAGTAGTAGGAAGGTAAAATGATAAATGTCCTTTTAAGCAGGTTTGCAACAAACAAATGATAAATGTCCCTTTAAGCAGGTTTGTATCCAACAAATGATAAATGTTCCTTTAAGCAGGTTAGCAACAAATAAATGATAATGTCCCTTTAAGCAGGTTTGCAGCAAACAAATGATAATGTCCCTTTAAGCAGGTTAGCAACAAATAAATGATAATGTCTCTTTAAGCAGGTTTGCAGCAAACAAATTATAATGTCCCTTTAAGCAGGTTTGCAGCAAACAAATGATAATGTCCCTTTAAGCAGCTTAGCAACAAATAAATGATAATGTCCCTTTAAGCAGGTTTGCAGCAAACAAATGACAATGTCCCTTTAAGCAGGTTTGAAGCAAACAAATGATAATGTCCCTTTAAGCAGGTTTGCAGCAAACAAATGATAATGTCCCTTTAAGCAGGTTTGAAGCAAACAAATGATAATGTCCCTTTAAGCAGGTTTGCAGCAAACAAAATAAAAATGTTCCTTTAAGCAGGTTTGCAGTTAACAAAAGATAATGTCCCTTTAAACATGTTTTGCAGCAAACAAAAAATAAATGTCTCTTTAAGCAGTTTTGCAAGGGTTAAGGCAAAAGCAAGGTCAGGCAGGCAAGGGTCAGTATATCCAGGAGACAGTTTGAGGGACTAGGCAAAAGCAAGGTCAGGCAGGCAAGGGTCAGTATATCCAGGAGACAGTTTGCGGGACTAAGCAAAAGCAATGGTCAGGCAGGCAAGGGTCAGTATATCCAGAAGACAGTTTGAGGGTTAAGCAGAGTTCGTAGTCAGACAGGCAAGGGTCAAATAATGGTTCAACAAAAGTACTCGCACAGCACCGGAGTCAGGAACAACAAACGCGCCCCGAGTAAGATCTCCCGCCAGGATTTAAAGGCAGAGAGAGAGGCCGACGTCAGAGAGGAGTGTCCTGAGGAGCGTGTCACGTTGCTAGACAACGTGACGTGAGAAACACAGAGGAGATCCGGGAGCCGCAGCGACACGGCGATGAGTGGATCAGAGTGTGACAGCACCCCCCCCCCTCAAGGACCCCTCCGGGGGACAGGTCCAGGCCAAGCAGGATGAGTTTTGTGAAAGGACTTAATCAAGGCAGGAGCGTGTACCTGTTGGGCTGGTTCCCAAGTCCGTTCCGTGACAGGATAACCCTTCCAATGGATGAGATAGTACAATTTCTTGCCACAAAGTTTGGTATCCAGAATGTGACTAACTTCAATCTCAGGTTGTCCATGAATCAACAGAGGCGAAGGTTTGGACAGAGACTTAGAATACCTATTTGATACCATAGGTTTCAAAAGAGAAACATGAAAAACAGGATGAGCTTTGAGAGTTCTGGGAAGAGCAACTCGGTAAGCAGTAGAACAAACTTTACCCAGTATTCGCAAAGGACCCACATATCGTGGTCCCAATTTAGTAGAAGGTTGTTTGAGAAGAAGATAACGTGTAGAAATCCAAACCTTGTCCCCAGGACGATATTTGGGAGCCTTCTTCCGTCGGCGATCCGCAAAGAGCTTATATCGATTAGAGGCTTTGGATAGAAGAAGATGTATCTTCCGCCAATGGCGAGTTAATCTCCTAGCAGATAGATCAGAAGCAGGATTTTCAGTGGAAGAAGTATGCAGAGGAAATGTTCTGGGTTGAAATCCGTAAGCTGCATAAAAGGGAGAAGACTGAAGAGACGAATTGTATCGGGCATTATGAGCCAATTCTGCTAATGGAAGATAACGAGTCCATTAGAATGATGATGGTCCACATAATGTCTAAGATAACTCTCCAGGCGCTAGTTAACTCTTTCAGTTTGGCCATTAGACTGCAGATGATGTGAAGTAGACAAAGAGACTGTAGTACCAAAATGTTTGCAGAGCAATTTCCAGAACCGAGAAACAAATTGTACCCCTCTATCGGAGACGATATCCAGTGGGAACCCATGTAATTTCACAATATGTAAAAGAAAAAGCTCAGAAAGTCTTTTGGCAGAGGGTAAACCAGGCAAAGGAATTAAATGAGCTGTTTTAGTGAACCTGTCGACAACCACCCAAATAGTGTTGTTTCCAGCTGAAAGAGGGAGGTCGGTAATAAAATCCATAGATAAATGGGTCCAAGGCTGGTGAGGAATGGGCAAAGGCTGAAGCAATCCAGGAGGGAGTTGTCGAGGAGTTTTATTGGTAGCACATTGTGTGCAAACTGAAACATAGTCTTTAACATCTTGAGTGAGAGTTGGCCACCAGACATACTGTTTTGGATTCCGAACAGTGTTACTTATACCTGGATGTCCGGAGAGAGGACTATCATGAGCCCAATGGAGGATCTTGGAACAAAGACATTCAGGAACAAATAGTAAACCATCAGGAGGTTTGCAGGACAAAGGAAGATCCTTTTGAGCAGTCTGTAATTCCTGTAAGCAAGAAGTTGATAACTGAGCTATGACTTTATGTGGTTGAAGAATGGTACCAGATTCAGGAGTAGAGGTAAGTTGAAATTGTCTGGAAAGGGTATCCGCTTTTATATTCTTAGAACCAGGTATATATGAAAGATTGTAATGAAAACGTGAGAAGAATAAAGACCAACGAGCCTGCATGGAATTCAAACGTTTGACAGTTTGGAGATAAAGAAGGTTTTTATGATCTGTGAGTATGGAAAACGGTAAAGCAGTACCCTCCAACCAATGCCTCCATTCGTCCAGAGTCATCTTGATGGCAAGCAACTCTTTATTGCCTACGTCGTAATTTAATTCAGAAGAGGTAAATTTCTTGGAGAAGAAACCTACAGGATGAATCTTTCCTGTGTCAGGTAATCGTTGGGAAAGAATAGCCCCAGCAGCAACAGAAGAGGCATCCACTTCTAGGATAAATTTAAAATCCGGATTTGGGTGGCGGAGTATAGGTGCAGAAGAAAAGGCTTCTTTGAGAGACTCAAAAGCCTTAATAGCCTCTGGAGGCCATTCTTTACAGTTTTGCCCCTTTCTAGTGAGAGAAGTAAGGTGTAGTAATAGTTGCAAATCCCTTGATAAATTTTCGGTAATAACTGGCGAAGCCCAGAAAACGTTGTAGAGCTTTAAGAGAATCAGGTCTAGGCCAATCCAAAATGGCAGAAAGTTTAGTTGGATCCATTTCGAATCCAGATTCGGATATTACATAACCCAAGAAAGGTATGGATCTTTGATAAATGAACATTTCTCCAGTTTGGCAAACAAATGGTTATCTCTTAACCGTTGCAATACTTTCCTGATGTGGTGCACATGTTCTTGATAGGTTTGAGAAAAAATTAGAATATCGTCAAGATATATGATGACAAAAGTGTTCAAAAAATCCCGAAAAATCTCATTCACAAAGTGTTGAAAAACAGCAGGGGCATTACACAGCCCAAAAGGCATGACCAAATACTTATAATGCCCAAATCGAGTGTTAAATGCTGTCTTCCATTCATCACCCTTGCGCATACGGACAAGATTGTACGCACCACGAAGATCCAGTTTGGTAAATATTGTGGATCCTTGAAGATAGGTAAACAATTCAGGAATAAGAGGTAAAGGGTAACTGTTCTTGATTGTGATTTGATTCAAACCCCTGCAATCAATACAAGGTCGCAGACCTCCATCCTTTTTCCCCACAAAAAAGAACCCAGCCCCTACAGGAGAAGAGGAGGGTCGAAGAAAATCCTATAGCCAAATTATCTTGAATATATTCCTCCAAAGCTACATTCTCAGGCCTTGAAAGCGGGTAAGTCTTGCCACGAGGTAAAGGTGCCCCAGGAAGAAGATCAATGGGGCAATCAAAAGGACGTTGAGGAGGAAGACGTTCTGCTTCTTTCTTGGAAAAAACATCAACAAAATCTTGATAAGGAGTGGGTAATGACCAAGAAGTATCGGTAGTGAAAGCAATAGTAAGAGGCACTTTAGTGGGTACTTGAAGACAACTGGTTTGACATGAAGATCCCCAAGAGGTGAGTTCACCTTGAGTCCAAAAAAAGATAGGGTTATGTAATTGGAGCCAAGGAAGACCCAAAATTATGGGAAATTGAGGAGTCGAGATAACGTCAAAACATATTGTCTCAGAATGAAGAACTCCTACAGTAAAGAGAATGGGTTTAGTAGCAAACTGGATGAGTCCGGAACCCAAAGGATCTCCACTAACAGTAGAGACAGACACTAAATACTCTTTTCTAAGTAAGGGTATAGTGTGAGTAGATACATATGTGGAGTCAATGAAGACTCCTCCGGCACCCGAGTCAATGAGAGCTTGGGTATGAATCTTGTTTCCTCGAAATTGAAGAGTCACTGGAACAAAAAGTTTATTATTGAGGGAATGAAATCCTATTTGGCTTAACTCAGCTCAGCAGCGGAGGATCTTCCAGGTTTGTCAAAGACATTTGAAAATACAGAGAGGAAGGAATCCACATCCAGAAGTATTGGATCATTCTTTTCAAGGAAAGGTGATACCCAAGCTAGGGCTTTTCCTTTCATTAAGGATATAAGGAAGGTGATTCTAGAAGAGGGAGTAGCAAAAAGGACTGGGCTGTTACGGAAGTGGAGGCGGCATTGATTCAAAAAACCCCTACAGTCTTCAGGATTCCCATCATATTTATCCAGAAGGGGTATCCTAGGACTGAGTTGCCCTTGTGACTGGTTAGTAGGATTCGTAGGCGGAGAGGTCTCCAAAGGAATAGGATTGGGAGGTATAGGAGCAACCAAATTCTGTAGTAATGTAGTTATCTGATCCAACTTTGAGTCCAAGGATTGTAAGTGAGTAGCATGAGATCCCAGTAATTGTCCCTGGTGGGCCACGGCCATGGATAATTCAGTGGGGTCCATTTCTGGCCTGTTTGTAATGTCAGACGTAAAGGATCAGCCCAGGATTCAACCCAACTGCTAGCGTGAAAAGTAAAACACACGCTAGCACACTGAGAAATAACCAGGACGTGACCAACTCAGGAAACAAAATAAGCAGGATACAATGTACTCACAAAATAAGTAGAATCTCTGAATAATTTCTTGAGGTCTGAATTGATACACAAGAGATTGCAGATGAACCCTTTAAGACAGGATAATAACTTTAAGTAGTAGGAAGGTAAAATGATAAATGTCCTTTTAAGCAGGTTTGTATCCAACAAATGATAAATGTTCCTTTAAGCAGGTTAGCAACAAATAAATGATAATGTCCCTTTAAGCAGGTTTGCAGAAAACAAATGATAATGTCCCTTTAAGCAGCTTAGCAACAAATAAATGATAATGTCCCTTTAAGCAGGTTTGCAGCAAACAAATGATAATGTCCCTTTAAGCAGGTTTGAAGCAAACAAATGATAATGTCCCTTTAAGCAGGTTTGCAGCAAAAAAATGATAATGTCCCTTTAAGCAGGTTTGAAGCAAACAAATGATAATGTCCCTTTAAGCAGGTTTGCAGCAAACAAAATATAAATGTTCCTTTAAGCAGGTTTGCAGTTAACAAAAGATAATGTCCCTTTAAACATGTTTTGCAGCAAACAAAAAATAAATGTCTCTTTAAGCAGTTTTGCAAGGGTTAAGGCAAAAGCAAGGTCAGGCAGGCAAGGGTCAGTATATCCAGGAGACAGTTTGAGGGACTAGGCAAAAGCAAGGTCAGACAGGCAAGGGTCAGTATATCCAGGAGACAGTTTGAGGGTTAAGCAGAGTTCGTAGTCAGACAGGCAAGGGTCAAATACTGGTTCAGCAAAAGTACTCACACAGCACCGGAGTCAGGAACAACAAACGGGCCCCGAGTAAAATCTCCCGCCAGGATTTAAAGGCAAAGAGAGAGGCCGACGTCAGAGAGGAGTGTTCTGAGGAGCGCGTCACGTTGCTAGGCAACGTGACGTGAGAGACACAGAGGAGATCCGGGAGCCGCGGCGACACGGCGATGAGCGAATCGGAGTGTGACAAGATTTACTTCTTCAGCTCGGAATCCACGCGCGCTCCCGTTTCGCGAATGCCTAGAAGTATTGTTAGGGAATTCCAATAGTATGTAATACGCTTGCTACAGACGCATGCGCATTGGAATAAAATGAGTAGCCGATCATCGCATGCACAGTAGAGAGAGAATCACCGATTCACGCATGCACAGTTGATTGGAGGATCGTGAACGCGCTTTGGAGACACGTATAGAGCGGGTGGGACCGCTCTATACGTTACTTACTAGGAAATAAGGAAATAGCGGTTGGAAGGAGTCAAGAGCGCAACGGTAGGGAATTATAAATATGTTATTTCAGATATATAGAACAATTTGGGGGGAAACTTTACCTTCACTTTAAGTATTGTATAGATTTTAAACATCTTTTTTTTTGCATGTTCTTTTTATTATTTTAAACATAAATATATAATTTACAATATATAATTATAGTATAAAAGACAGCAGCAGAAAATTGCTGCTCTGGAGGGGACTCTATAAAGGCCTTTCATTGACCCCATAGTTAAATAGGTTACATAAGAGTATTTCTACAACGTTAGTCTATGGGGATTTTCTATGAAAGAATACATAGTGTAAAAACAAAATGTATGCTTACCTGATAAATTTCTTTCTTTCTTGACACGGTGAGTCCACAGAATCAGCAATTACTGTTGGGAATATCACTCTTGGCCAGCAGGAGGAGGCAAAGAGCACCACAGCAAAGCTGTTAAGTATCACTTCCCCTCCCACAACCCCAAGTCATTCGACCGAAGGAAAAGGAGAGAAAGGAAATAACACAAGGTATAGAGGTGCCTGAGGTTTATATAAAAAAACTGTCTGAAAACAAGAGAGGACTGTGGACTCACCGTGTCAAGAAAGAAAGCATAAATTTTGTTTTCTTTTCTAAGACACGGTGAGTCCACGGAATCAGCCATTACTGTTGGGAATCAATACCCAAGCTAGAGGACACAGATGATAAGGGAGGGACAAGACAGGTAACTTAAACAGAAGGCACCACCGCTTGAACAACCTTTCTCCCAAAAGAAGCCTCAGCCGAGGCAAACTTATCAAATTTATAGAATTTAGAAAAAGTGTGCAAAGAAGACCAAGTCGCAGCCTTACAAATCTGTTCTACAGAAGTCTCATTTTTGAAAGACCAAGAAGAAGAAACAGCCCTAGTGGAATGAGCTAATAATACTTCTCAGCCAGAGAAAAAGAGAAGTGGTAGTAGCTTTCTGGCCTTTACGTTTTCCAGAAAAGCAAACAAACAATGCAGAAGATTGATAAAAATCCTTAGTAGCCTGCAAATAGAATTTAAGAGCCCGCACAACATGCAACAAAAGTTTTTTATAAGAAGAAGGATTTGGACAGAGAGAAGGAACAACAATTTTCTAATTAATATTTCTGTCCGAAACAACCTAAGGAAGAAAACTAAACTTGGTACGAAGAACTGCCTTATCTGCATGAAATATGAGATAAGGAGATTCACACTGCAAAGCTGATAGTTCAGAAACCCTCAGAGCAGAAGAGATAGCAGTCAAAAACAAAACCTTCCAAGATAATAACTTAATATCTATGGAATGCATTGGCTCAAACGGAGCCTGCTGCAAAACCTGAAGAACAAGGTTAAGGCTCCAAGGTGGAGCAACAGATTTAAAAACAGGCCTGATTCTGACCAAGGCCTGACAAAAGGATTGCACATCTGGCTTGTGCAGCAAAATAGATAGTGCAGAGATCTGACCCTTCAGGGTACTGACAGACAAACCCTTCTCCAGGCCTTCCTGGAGAAAAGACAAAATTCTTGGGATCCTGACCCTACTCCAAGACTATCCCTTAGACTCACACCAATAAAGATATTTAGGCCATATCTTATGGTAAATCCTTCTAGTGACAGGCTTACAAGCCTGAATCATGGTCTCAATGACCAACTCGGAAAAACCACGCTTAGCTAAAATCAAGCATTCAATCTCCAAGCAGTCAGCTTCAGAGAAACGAGATTTGGATGATGAAAGGACCCCTGAAGTAGAAGGTCCTTCCTCAGAGGAAGTCTCCACGGAGGTAGAGACGACATTTCTACTAGATCTGCATACCAGATCCTGCGACGCCACGCAGGAGCTATTATAATCACTGACACTCTCTTGCTTGATCCGAGCGATGACTCACGGAAGGAGAGCAAATGGAGGAAAAAGATATGCCAACCTGAAGTTCCAAGGAACTGCAAGAGCATCTATCAGAAAAGCCTGCGGATCTCTCAACCTTGAACTGTACTTTGGGAGCTTGAAGTTCTGACCAGACGCCATCAGATCCAATTCTGGTAACTCTAATTTGGTTATTAACCTAGAGAACACTTCCGGATGGAGTTTCCACTTCCTGGGATGGAAAGTCTGTCTGCTCAGGATATCCGCTTCCCAATTGTCCACTCCTGGGATGTGGATGGCAGATAGACAACAATTGTGAGCCCACTGGATGATTCGCGCCACCTCCTTCATGGCTAAGGAACTCTGAGTTCCCCCCTGGTGGTTGATGTAAGCCACTGAGGTTATGTTGTCCGACTGGAACTGGATAAACCAGGCTAGAGCGAGTTGAGGCCAAGCCATCAAGGCATTGAAGATCGTTCTCAAATCCAGAATGTTTATGGGGAGAGCAGATTCCTCCTGAGACCAAAGTCCCTGCACCCTTCAACAAGTCCCAGACTGCTTCCCAACCCATCTGGCTGGTGTCTGTGGTCACAATTACCCAAGAGGGTCTCTGAAAACACGTCCCCTGGGACAGATGTTCTTGAGACCTACCCACCACGGTAGGGAGTCTCTTGTTGATTGATCCAGAACTATCCTCTGAGATAGATCTGTATAATTCCCGTTCCATTAAGCGAGCATGCATAGCTGTGGAAGTCTCAAATGGCACCAAGCAAAGGGAACTATGTCCATGGAAGCCACCATCAACCCAATTACCTCCATACATTGGGCCACTGATGGTCGTTCCACAGACTGTAGGGACAGGCAAGCGGAAACAATCTTGGCTCTTCTGACCTTCGTCAGAAATATTTTCATTAATATAGAATCTATAATGGTTCCTAAGAAGGTCACTCTTGTAGCCGAACAAGAGAGCTTTTCTCCAAATTGACCTTCCAACCGTGGGAACGAAGAAACGCCAACAAGATCTTTGTATGAGATTCTGCTAGTTCCAAAGAAGGCGCCTGAACCAGAATGTCGTCCAGATAAAGTGCCACTGCAATTCTCTGGGACCAAATTACTGCCAATAAAGCTCCCAGGACCTTTAAGAAAATTCTGGGAGCTGTGGCGAGGCCAAATGGAAGCGCTAGAAATTGAAAGTGTTTGTCCAGATAGGCAAATCTCAGAAAATTGTGATGATCCCTGTGAATGTTTGTCCAGATAGGCAAATCTCAGAAAATTGTGATGATCCCTGTGAATGGGAACGTGCAGATACGCATACTTCAGGTCTATGGTTGTCATGAATTGACCCTCCTGAACCAGAGGAAGAATGGAGCGGATAGTAGAGATCTTGAAGGATGGCACTCTGAGGAATTTGTTGAGTAACTTTAGATCTAGAATGGGCCTGAAAGTTCCATCTTTTTTGGGAACCACAAACAGGTTGGAGTAGAACCCGAGACCCTGTTCCTGTATAGGGACTGCAACTATCACTCCCAAGAGGGAAAGATCCTGTACAAATTTAAAGAACGCCCCTCTTTTTATCAGGTCTACATATAATCTTGAGAGGTGGTACCTGCCCCTGGGAGGAAAAGCCTTGAACTCTGACTTGTGACCTTGGGAAACTATGTCCACTGCCCACGGGTCTGGGACATCTCATTCCCAAACTTGCGAGAACTGATCACTTGACCACTTGGTCAGATCCCGGATCGGGGGCAGACCCTTCATGCTGATTTTGAATCAGTTGCGGGCTTCTTGGATTGTTTCCCCTTGTTCCAAGACTGACTGGGCTTCCAAGAAGGTTTGGACTGATCCTGCTTGGTAGAGGCGGGGGAAGGCTTACCTCTGAAGTTATGAAAGGAACGAAAATTACTCTGACATCCTTTCCATTTGTTCTTCTTGTCTTGAGGTAGAAAGGATCCTTTACCACCCGTGATATCGGAAATAATTTCTGCCAAAGCTAGCCGTAACAAGGTCTTGCTCTTGAAAGGAATCGTGAAAAGCTTAGATTTAGAAGAAATGTCTACTGACCAAGATTTAAGCCATAGCGCTCTATGCGCTAAAATGGCAAAGGCAGATATTTTGGCTCCCAACTTAATGACCTTCAAAGAGGCATCAGTGATAAAAGAACTAACTTGAAAGTCCTTATCCTATCCCCTTTAAGAAAGCCTTCAGCTTCTTATCCATAGGGTCCTTGAAAGAGCAACTATCCTCAATAGGAATAATAGTCCTCTTGGGCAGTGTAGAAATCGCCCTTTCCACCTTAGGGACAGTCTGCCACGACTCCTTGATGGAGTCAGCCACCGGGAACATTTTCCAAAAGACTGGAGAGGGAGAAAAGGGAATTCCTGGTCCCTCCCATTCCCGGGCAATAATCTCTGTAGCACGGTCTGGTACTGGAAACACCTCCCCAGGGGAGGATACACCAAAATATCTATTTAATTTGCTAGACTTCTTAAGGTTGAAAACGAAAGGCATATCGGAGTCGTCCAAGGTAGCTAAAACCTCCTTTAGCAAAATACAAAGGTGTTCAAGCTTGAATCTGAAGGAAACCACGTCAGCATCAGAAGAAGGAATTATACTATCCAAATCTGACATTTTCACACGCAGAGGCTACCGAAGTATCCTTCTTCCGACTTATGGAAAAGAGCCACTTGGTTAGCCTGAACCGGATCTGATACCTTACTATCTGATTCTCTACTTTTCCTCTTACGTTTCCCCTGCAGTAAGGGGAAGGCAGCTAGCGCCTCAGATACCATTGAGGAAACCTGGGCAGCAATTTCTGCCTTCAATTACACTCCATCAGGAGTTTGTGAGGAATCGCAGGGCACTGCATGTGACATTAATGCAGGTTGGGGTGCTTGAGGAGGAGACTGTGTCATTGCCTGAACAGTATCCACCTGAGAGAATGGTGGCTCCGAAACAAATAATCTGTCTTTGTACATCATAGTTATTTCAATACAAGAACTGCAAAAAGACAAAGGGGGTTCAACTTGGGAATTCAAACAAAGTTTGCACTCTATAGCAGGCATAGACTCTATGTCCATCTTGCAAATCAAAATCACAATTCTTGAAAAAAAAAAAAACATAAAAAAATGTTTTAAACATTTTTGATACTGTCCCTTTAACTGATATTACATTTCCCCTAACAAGAGAACTTTTCTCCACTCAAAATATTAGCGGAAAATCAGAATGACGGCTACGAAAACCATAGCTAAACTTATGGGGCAATTTTTTAAACTCCACAAATCTTTAATGTTATGGGCAAATTCTATAAAATAACCTTTCTGGCCCCCTCTACACCTCAGCGCTACGCTGAGGTGCCTACCTGATCCTTTCTGACACGGAATGAAGGGGTAACATGATCAACTCCTGAGTGAGGAAAATGCCATAAGCTGTTATCTGCAATAAAAAAGGCACCAAGTTACAGCGCGCACTGCGCCTAGAGGAAGGAGCTCCGCCCCTCGTGATGTCACAGCCAGCTCCGTATACGGACCGCGAGTGCCATATCAGCACAAAAAAACAAAGTTAACGACTGCACAAACCAGCAGTCTAAAACTTCACCTCCTCCTTGCACTGAAGGCAAAGAGAATAACTGGGGGTTGTGGGAAGGGAAGTGGTGCTCTTTGCCTCCTCCTGCTGGCCAGGAGTGATATTCCCAACAGTAATTGCTGATTCCGTGGACTCACTATGTCTTAAGAAAGAAAGGTGTTTTCAGAGGTTGGAGCTGTGATGTATTTTTGAAGCATTATAAGAGTTTCTGTAACCCAGTGTTAAGTATCTGCTACATGTTATAGCTGCCCAGAGCAGTAAAGCTCTGGCATAAGGGAAATCCATGTTTAAAATGTCATATTTGAAGCAAAAAAATGTAATTGAGATGATTATTTGCACACGCTCCACTGGAAGCACTTTAAAATATTATTTTCTGTAAAAAACATTTGCCTAGATTTAGAGTTTTGCGTTAGCCGTCAAAACCAGCGTATAGGGCTCCTATTGCTGCTTTTTACCGCCCGCTGGTATTTAGAGTTTACTTACCGACACTCAAAAATTTCCTAACGTTGAAATCCTTACCGACAACCCAGAACCAGGAGTTAACATCTACCGACAAAATAAACATCAACTAATCATAAAACAAATATTACACCAAGTACACTTACACTCATACAAACACTACACTATATTTATTTTTCATTTTTAATATTTTATCGTCAAAATAGAAAGGATCAAAGTTGCGAGATCTCGGGTGTTAAAAAAAAAAACACAAATCCATTTTGCCATTGACTTACATTGACAGACGGGAAAAGACACTCATATAGCTACATCTAACTAATAATATTATCACATACATACACTCATCGATACATACAAACAATATACACCACATTACATACACAAAGAAGAATTTTATTACAAATTAAATACGATTTAGCTACTTTTTCACACAAGACCATGACGTCACTCACTTTACGCTCAAAACCAGTCTTGGATTTTATTTACACACAATTTTTTAGCCTCCATTGACTTCTATGGGGAAGACGTGCTCGTGCACGAGACAGACAGATTTCCCTAACTGTCATGAACCAAGCCTCCAGACAAAAAAGAAAAGGTCTGGGAGGCATTCTGCTAAGAAGGGCTGTGTGGGGATTTGAACCTGTGGCTCTGTGGTTGCTATTTCTGTTTGCTTACATGTTGAGCCACAGCCAGTTCTAGCAATAGCATGGATCTTAAAAGATCTGATAAATAACTATTTGCCTTACTTGTTATTACACCTGTGCAACACACAGGTGTTCCCAATTCTGGAATTAATCAGAACCAACCCTGTGCAAAACCTCCCTATTTAAGGATGGCTTTTAGTCTGCATTTTTGTCTTCACATTGGATCTGTTTTGTCAAGTCAGAACCTGTTTCCTGTACTTCTTTGGAGAAAGATTTCACCTTTGCACCTGTTTACAAGGTATTACCAGGAGAAAGCCTTTACTTTTAAACCTGTTACCAATCTACAAGTTTGTTTCCTGCTTTATGCAATTCCTGCACTCAGCTATTGCCAGGAGACAGACTTCACCTTTGCACCTGTTAACAAGGTATTACCAGGACAAAGCCTTTACCTTTAAACCTGTTACCAGTTTGCAAGTTTGTTTCCTGCCTTCAGCAATTACAAGGAGAGAGTCTTTACCTTTAAACCTGTTACCAGTTTGCAAGTTGTTTCCTGCATTGTGCAATTCCTGCACTCAGCAATTACAAGGAGAGAGACTTTACCTTTAAACCTGTTACCAGTTTGCAAGTTGTTTCCTGCAATTGTGCAATTCCTGCACTCAGCAATTACAAGGAGAGAGACTTTACCTTTAAACCTGTTACCAGTTTGCAAGTTGTTTTCTGCCTTGTGCAAATCTTACATTTCAGTTATTACCAAGAGAAAGACTTTCCTTTTTGAATCTGCATCTCTGCTTACTGGTTTTCTTTATTTTCACTCCTGCTGTATGTGGTCTTAACATACCTGAGTAGCATATTTAAATATTCTGCAAGTATTTGCTTAAACAAAGTATTTTGTTGTTTAAATAAATTTGTTTTCATTTTCAATCAGTATGGCTTCTACTAATCTTCCTTTAAAGCAACTGTTCCAGACAATGAGGCTCTCACATGATATCCTGAGACTGAGCATGACACTAACGCACGCAAAAAGCGTAGACAAGAAAACTCTAAATACCAGCTCTAGAATTCGGAAAATAACTCATGTTTTTCTGCGTTAGCCCCGCTATGACAAATAGATCAAGAAATGGCTATTTCCCTATGGAGTGATGGATTTTACTTATGGGAAATTCACAACAACATTAAATTGTTTTATACTTTTACATTACATCAACTACAAATCACCATCACTAGTAACAAACATTTTCAACAATTACATCACATTTAAACGGACAGAAAAATAATTGCAACATTTCAGGATTCACAAACAGTAGACAATTGGAATCACCTCTCATTTACCTTTAGTATTGCATTTCATTTATTCAACTCATATGCTTGCAGCAACAGCATATCTACATAGGCTTAACACATGATCATGCATGGATGCACATACTTTACTTTTATCATTCACTCATACATGTGCATTCAAATGATGGGGGAAAAACACATTACATTCTCTCTATGAATCAGGAAACAGAAAATAGGGATTTTACTGTACCTTTAACATCACGATTCACTCAGAATAAACCATTAGGAATTACGTACAATAACAACATCATTAGAACAGATTACAGCTGTCACTTTTTGGGAAGGAACAACAATGCTAGACCGCTATATAGAAGTCAGCATATGTGGGACACAATCACAATATATACGTATATATGTACATAACACGCATCACGCAACCACAAAGCACACATTTATATTTTAATCAGCACACAATAACAATGTAGTAAAATACAACAACACAATGAGGATTTCATAACTACACAGGCAGGTTGATAATATGATGACGTCATTAGAAGATTCAACCATACACATTACAGCTTTAGGTCTGTACCACCCCTTTCAGAACTTTAGCACTCAATACTACAATACAACATATACGTAAGCAAGAGTTTGGAACATCATTATTATAGCGATTTTAATGGGACGCGTAATAAATATTGTCAGCTCGTAAATCACTTATATATACAATACTACAGATGACAGCCAGAAGTTCAGAATTATTATTGTGATTTTAAAGGGACGCGTACAATATTGACATCTCGCTAATCACTTATATATAAAATACTACAGATGGCAGCCGGAAGATCTTCAGTATTATTTCGATTTTAAAGGGACGCGTACAATATTGACATCTCGCCAATCACTTATATATACAATACTACAGATGACAGCCGGAAGTTCAGAATTTTTAGTGAGATTTTAATGGGACGCGTACAATATTTACATCTTGCAAATCACTTATATATACAATACTACAGATGACAGTTGTTACTTTATCGTTTACAAACTATATTGCAGCAACATTGATCGATCACATTCTATGCACACATTATACACAAGTATGCACTTTCATTCATGTTAGCCTGGATGTGTGCTTTTTACTATAAGATCGCGTTTAATAAATATTTATTACGCATATGAACAAACATTACGAAGATGCACTGTATGTCTAACATTTTACACTTTCACATTGCAATTCATTTGGGGAAAACAACATTTCAGCAAACACCTAAAAAAAACGCCCACTTTGAAAGCATTCGCGCCGCTCACATACAAACAAGTGAATACAATCAGCAATCATTACAAACTCACTACCATTTGACTAATTGCACTATAAATCCCCCAAACAACATGGCCAAAGTGTCCATGGTGATCAACATTGTATCAATTTGCTTCTGTGTTTTTGCATACCTTGTTACTCCTTGTGTTGTGTTTGCTCTGCTGTTTGGCTTCGTGCTGCTAAGCTTGGCAAATATGGATGACGATCTGATAGACGCTGCTGGTGTTGCTGTTGCCCAAGTAGCGGTTGATAGAATCAGGCAGCCTCGGCGGCTCTGAGTGAGACAAAGGGCTCGCCTGGTTAGAGGTCCTCGTGTCTACAGGGTAAGACCCACCTTGGAAAACATGAGTGACTTTGAGGTTTATGACAAGTATAGGCTCAATCGCGAACAGCTCATTGGCCTTTATGATGTTCTTAAACTTCATCTGGAGCCACGTATACAAATAAGGACTGCTGTCCCTGGCATCACTAAGATGCTAAGTTGTATATATATCCTGGCCTCCGGGAGTTTTCAATCAGGAGAGATGTACATGCATGGCCTGGCTCAAGGTACATTCTCGGTGGTGTTTGATCACTTTCTGGACGCCATTGTACGTATCAGTAAGCGTTACATAGGATTCCCTCAGAATGATGGTGATTTGAGGTGCCGGAAGAGGGAATTCTTTGCTATCGCTGAATTGCCCAATGTCTTGGGAGCAATAGATTGCACCCACATTGCGCTGCGTGCTCCAGCTGATGACTTGCCCTTCCGAAATCGCAAACATTTCCATAGCCTCAACGTGCAGTATGTTTGTGACGCACGGATGAGGATTATGCAAGTGTGTGCAAATTTCGGCGGGGCTTGTCATGATGCCCGCATCCTCTCTCTGTCCTCCTTGTGGCGGCAGTTTGAGGAAAGACAATTTCCCCCTGGTTATCTCGTTGGTTAGTATTTGTGCACAACATGGTTAATTAGTTAGACAATTGCCACTGTAGTCTTAAACTGTTGTTAGTGTAATGTGCAGCTATAGGATGCAATTTAACCATTTCTTTATCTTTCCGCAAATGTCTAGTTTTAGCTCAATACAGATATGTAGCATGTCTTACCTTAAATGGTCAAATAGAGAATGCAATTTAACCATGTCATTGTCTCTTTCCACAAATGTCTAGTTTTAGCTCAAATCAGATATGTAGCATGTCTTAGCTTAAATGGGCAGATAGAGAATGCATTTTAACCATGTCATTGTCTCTTTCCACAAATGTCTAGTTTTAGCTCAAAACAGATATGTAGCATGTCTTACCTTAAATGGTCAGATAGAGAATGCAATTTAACCATGTCATTGTCTCTTTCCACAAATGTCTAGTTTTAGCTCAAAGCAGATATGTAGCATGTCTTAGCTTAAATGGGCAGATAGAGAATGCATTTTAACCATGTCATTGTCTCTTTCCACAAATGTCTAGTTTTAGCTCAAAACAGATATGTAGCATGTCTTACCTTAAATGGGCAGATAGAGAATGCAATGTAACCATGTCATTGTCTCTTTACGCAAATGTCTAGTTTTAGCTCAAAGCAGATATGTAGCATGTCTTAGCTTAAATGGGCAGATAGAGAATGCAATTTAACCATGTCATTGTCTCTTTCCGCAAATGTCTAGTTTTAGCTAAAAACAGATATGTAGCATGTCTTACCTCAAATGCGCAGATAGAGAATGCAATTTAACCATTTTGTTTTTATTTTAGCAAAGGTCTTGTTTATCCGACATACGCATATGTAGCATGTTCTAGCTTAAATGGTCAGATAGAGAATGCAATGTAACCATGTCATTGTCTCTTTCAGCAAATGTCTAGTTTTAGCTCAAAACAGATATGTAGCATGTTCTAGCTTAAATGGTCAGATCGAGAATGCAATTTAACCATTTATTTTTTATTTTAGCAAAGGTCTTGTTTATGCGAAATACTCATAGGTAGCATGTCTTAGCTGAAATGGTCAGATAGAGAATAAGATTTAAATAGATTATTATTTTTAAATTAAAACATTTGTTATTGGATTTTCATGTAAACAAATAAATTTGTTTAATATAATTACATTTTTTGGGGATAAAATTTTCTTTTTGTTCTGTTCCTAATTTATAGGTGATTCTGGTTACATGAGCCGGCCTTGGCTCATTACGCCGTTACGTAACCCTACTGATGAGGCTCAGGAGCGCTATAATAGGGTGCATAAGAGGACTAGGGCTGTAGTCGAGAGGATGTTTGGGCTCCTCAAAATGAGATTCAGATGCCTTGACAGGTCGGGAGGAGCCCTCCAGTACAGCCCTCAGAAGGTGGCGAAGATCGTTATAGCCTGTAGCGTCCTGCATAATATTGCACAGCGTGCTGGGATGCTGCAGGCCATCCAGGCACCCCGACGCCTCCTCCAAGATGAGGAGGACGAGCCTGTTCTAGAGGGTCCATTCCGGGACGAGGGGCTCAATGTCAGAGCAGACATCATCAACCGCCACTTCAGACAGTAAATAATAGAAGTTAGATTGGAGTATTGTCAATAGATGTGAATTCTAGGGAAATGACAAGTAGAGAATTGTGCAAACATGTTAGGATTGTTCATCAAATGATAACAATTTTTACATTTATTAATATAGGTGATGCTCTGGTCATTGGGTCCTGTAACGAGTCTTTGCCACCTGGTTTTTAAAGACAACATCAGCTGGTAAGTATAAATGTATGGACTGTGGCTGGCAGTAATTTGGAACAAAAATACATCATATGGCATACATTTTCAAAACTAGTATTTAGTTGACACATTACTTAAAATTTGGATACTCAGAAAGGGATCCTCTAGCATGACTATGGTTCAAAGTCACACATTAGAGGTTCGGTCTGCTCAATATGACTCATCTTCACAGTTGATTGATAGAACATAACACAAGATGCTACACATGCTTAGTAAGCTAGTGACAGAAATCGTTTAAGAAATGGGGGGTGGGAGAGGGGTGCAGAAATGATAATATTTTTATTCACACTTTTTCTGCCATTAGGGAGATGACTTCATCTAAAGACTGAAAGTGAAGAATTCAAGACTGAAAGTGAAGAATTCCCAGACTGAAAGTCAAGAATCCAAGATTGAAAGTAAAGAATCCAAGATTAAAAGTGAATAATACCAATGGGATCATGTCTGGCATTGTCTTTCAAATGTGCTGACCTGGAAAACCATACAAAGACACGTTCACATGGTAAGTGGCAACAATTTGATGGATTAAGGCTGTGGAGGCATACTATTGGAGACACTTAGATAATTTTTTTATTTTTAGATGGTATTTCACAATCCTCCATTTTGGAAATGATGAATAAGACACCTATTGAAGATAAACTGTTATTTTCAAGAGAATTGACTTTCAAAGACCATGCATAATCCAGGTTGGTTTGCCCAATGCATGCTAGTTAAGAATCACAGGAGGAAGAATGTTAAAAATTAGGAAAACATACATGTCCTATATTAGAATATTTGTAGCTTACATACATTAACCCTACTTTGTGATACAGAAGAATCCAATTCTGAACAATCAGACAAAGGAATACATATTATCGTTGATATAGAGGTATTTGAATGGATATGAAATATTACATTTAGGTTCCGCATACATATATTTATTTTTATTATTTAAAATGTTATATGCATTATTTTGTATAATTGTAAATGCTGATATTTAAATGTAATATTGATTACACAATATAATGGTATTTTAAATGATGGATAGGTATATTTTTTTTGTTTTGTTTTTTATATACTAAAAAATATCTTAAGAAATAGTTTTCAAACGTTACTGCAGAGTTATTGAATATTTTAAGACATGTGTGTATGAAATAACTAATGTTTTTTTTTCGTTTTTTTTCTGAGTTTCATCTGTGATGAATTACACTTGTTCGATTTATTTTTGTTATAAAAAAAAATTGATAATAAATATTTTGTAATACGATACATTTTTTTTATTTTATTTAAAGAGCATCTTTTTAACAAACAGATTATAATAAATATATACAGCTTATCTGACAATTTAAAAAAACAAAAACTACCATGACTGGTAGTTGTCTATTTGACAAGCACATGCATGATATAAAATTAGGCCTCATGTATTGAATTCATTTTTGAAAATCCACTTATTCAGAGAATGTTAAAGTCAAGTAGCTTTTATAAATTAATTTGGGAGTGAAATCCATTGATGCTTTTATTGTGTAATTTATAGATGGTAAAATTTAAAAATATTTATGAGGATATGTAGTCAGAATTCGACATAACAACTTTGTTATTTTCAATTTTAAGAAGGGAAAGTGGTTAACTTACATTAAAGTGACAGTGTAGTTGAATGTTCAATTTGTTTTATAAGATCTTGTATCTTCCTTAGGTATACAAAAACATAATTCTAATCAAGATTTTTTTTATTTTTAGAAAATGGTAAGTCAGTTAATTTCATATTTAGCACAAGCTAGTTATTGTATGCCATATTGATTACTTTTCTGTTCTAGTAGAGTCATTTGAAGGCTCATTTAACTATAGCTAGTTTGTAATATAATTTAACAAAATTATTCATCTTACCTCTTGTTTAGATATCACATATCTATATGTATTTTCATTCCCCTTTAGTTTATTAATACAATGTTAAATCAACATATTCCTAATGGTTTGGTCCTTAAAGGGACATTCCAAAAATATAATGGTTATTGAATTTTAACCAATACAAATTAATTTTTAAAATGTATTTAATGTACTATTATCTAATTACATTCAGTCTTTAAATATCCTTTGATAAATAAATATAAATGCACATGGCTTAGATAATGACATAAGGCATCTATGTGCAACCAACAATCAGCATCAAAAGAGCCTATCTAGCTATGCTTTTCATCCAATAATAAAAATTTAAAAAAGCTACTGAGAGAATAAAACTAAATATGAAGTTGTTAATATTCTATTATCCATCTAAATCAGTAAAGAACATATAGCTTAATGTCCCTTTAAGCTGAAGACGGCTAAATACAGCCATTAGAATATATTTCATTCACAGTGGGGAAAACAATACAGAAGGTAAAATAAATATGCTTTAGTCACATGTTATACTAAGTTTGAGAAAGGGAGGTGCATAGGTTTATGATCTTTCAAGCATTATTGGTAAATGTCTCCTTAAAGGGACATGAACACAAAATATCCATTTGCGATTTAAAGAGTGTCTTTGACTTCTATTATCTCATTATCTTGACATACTTTTCTTGAAAAGCATATCGAGATAGGCTCAGTAGATGAAGATTGGTGGATGCACAGAGATGCCGTATGTGATTGGCTCAACCATGTGCATTGAAATTTATTCTGTTAAGGATATCTAAATCAAAAGATAAATTGAGTTACATTTTAAAGTATAAACATTTATTCTCTCTCCGGATCATTTTAATAAAATATTTTGTTGCAATGTTTCTTTAAAAATAAAGACGCCATTGCACACACAAAAACATATGTGAGCAGTTCAGACAAATAGAAGCTCGAGGTTTATTTACTAATAAGAAACAAACATGTATTTTAACATTTATAAACAGATTATACATGTTACGGACATTAGAACCAGAAATTACGCATTTCAGAAATGTTGCGTGGGAAACGTATCTTGCAACACGTGATTCGCATCTTTAAATATTCTAGTCTAATGTCTCGCAAAAGCACACAATCAATGTGCATTCTAAATACATTTAATAGAGCAATGTCAATACTTCACAATAAGTCACAAAATTGATGTAATGAACAATAAATACCTACAATGTAAAATTGTTATTAATAAAACGTATTTGTATTAAATAAACAAAACGATATTAAACATAGAAATGTATACAACATTTAATAATGTGACAGGATTTTATTTATGAAAATTCAAACATCAATATTTAATGGATTACGTATATTAAATATGCGTCACACATTTGCATAACAGCCCCATGAGTTACAAATAAGTCTACATGCAAAAATGTAGTAACAGCAACCCCAGGAGGTATGTGTATGGAAGTTACTAAGATATGAAACATTAAGGAACGGCCAATCAGAGTTCATCACACAAACACAACTTGAGTCAGGATGGTCTCACAGACATTATAACAATATTTCAAAGTTTTACCCAATCAGATGTACAGATACCATGTCCCATGGTGCATCTCATGTTTACTTCACCATATAAAAGTCCATTACATGTTGCCATCTTTGTCAGTTCTCTAATGCCTGCTGGTATATTATTATAATATTCTCTCTATATATATATATATATATACACACATTTCGGCAGGCATGACACCTCCCAGGTTCACCAAGCAGGAGAGTGCTGCACTGGTCCACGCCATCCAGGACTTTTATCCGCAGCTGTTTGGGAACAAGAGGAGGTCGACAGATGCGCATGTTAAGAAGGCCCTCTGGGCGTCTATCACAAATGCGTTTCAATTGGTATTGGGCGTCCAGAGGAGCCAGGATCAGATCATGCAGAGATTCGGAGATATGAGGTTGCGATTGCAAAAAAAAGTCAACCTCATAATGGAGTTGGTACAAGCCCGTAAGAGAGATGGGAAGAAAACTAAGCCCAAGCTTATGAGGTGACTTTATGTCAGCTCCTCAGTCTCCGGGTCCCCAGCAGATTTCGATCCTCTCCATCCTCGGCCTCCTCTTCTTCCCTCCCAGCTGCTGGATCTGAAAGTCCTGACCCGGGGGCCAGTGCAGCTGCTTCTCCGTCCGGTGGCCTGGGAGGAGCGGACAGAGAATCTGAACCAGGTAACTATCCAACTTCATATAATATATTAATATTTGATTAGACTTTTAAGAAATGTGTATATAGTCAGATATTCAACCTATATAGATCTCACAACATACGTTACATATGATGTTTAGATATCTGAATTTAGATTAGTCACACATGAAATAGGAATGATGTTTCGTGCGCTCTACAGAATATGCGTCACAGAGCGAAAAGGGAATTGCGCATCCTTGAAATCACTATCATCCGCCATTTCATACATTAACTATCGAATCCTAAGACAGTTAGAAATTTTCGTTGTTATTGTTCAATATTAACAAATATACCATTTGCATCTTGTAATACACCCAATTGCAAATATATTTGAAGTCTTTATGAAATGATACTCATCACACTACTCTATCCAAATTTATTTTGAGTCACGGATGCGTATTTCCGCTTTGAATAATTGCGCAATGATCACGAAAAATAGAATTGCACACACACACGTGAACATGTGTTTGCTGTAACTGGCATCGCTTTACACATGTTGGTCAAATCACGGATGCGTAATTCCGCTTGGAATCATTGCGCAATGATCACGAAAAATAGAATTGCGCACACACGTGAACATGTGTTTGCTGTAACTGGCATCGTTTTACACTTGTTGGTCAAATCACGGATGTGTAATTCCGCTTGGAATCATTGCGCAATGATCACGAAAAATATAATTGCACACACACGTGAACATGTGTTTGCTGTAACTGGCATCGCTTTACACATGTTGGTCAAATCACAGATGCGTAATTCCGCTTGGAATCATTGCGCAATGATCACGAAAAATAGAATTGCGCACACACATGAACATGTGTTTGCTGTAACTGGCATCGTTTTACACTTGTTGGTCAAATCACGGATGTGTAATTCCGCTTGGAATCATTGCGCAATGATCACGAAAAATAGAATTGCACACACACGTGAACATGTGTTTGCTGTAACTGGCATCGCTTTACACATGTTGGTCAAATCACGGATGCGTAATTCCGCTTGGAATCATTGCGCAATGATCACGAAAAATAGAATTGCGCACACACGTGAACATGTGTTTGCTGTAACTGGCATCGTTTTACACTTGTTGGTCAAATCACGGATGTGTAATTCCGCTTGGAATCATTGCGCAATGATCACGAAAAATAGAATTGCGCACACACGTGAACATGTGTTTGCTGTAACTGGCATCGTTTTACACTTGTTGGTCAAATCACGGATGTGTAATTCCGCTTGGAATCATTGCGCAATGATCACGAAAAATAGAATTGCACACACACATGAACATGTGTTTGCTGTAACTGGCATCGCTTTACACATGTTGGTCAAATCACGGATGCGTAATTCCGCTTGGAATCATTGCGCAATGATCACGAAAAATAGAATTCTGCACACACGTGAACATGTGTTTACTGTAACTGGCATCGCTTTACACATGTTGGTCAAATCACGGATGCGTAATTCCGCTTGGAATCATTGCGCAATGATCACGAAAAATAGAATTCCGCACACACGTGAACATGTGTTTGCTGTAACTGGCATCGCTTTACACATGTTGGTCAAATGTATATGTTAATTATTATATATGTGAAGAATACAGTATCCTTAATTTCAATCTTCTACATTTAAAAAAATATACTAGCAAAATCAAAAAAAAAAAAAACTATGTCCATCAATTGATGAGAATGAAATAACACAACAAATGAATTAAAGCTACAGTCAACAACATAACAGATTGAAAATAAGAGTACAGGATATATTTATGATGACATTAATTGAGGAAACAATTAACTCATGGGAATAAAAATAGATTATTAGTTTGTCACTGATTTGTTTTCAACATGGCCTGATTTGTATTAATAATATCCAATCCTCATTTAATATTTTACATATCTGGATGTTGGTGCTGGAACCTCAAGCCAGGGCTTGTCACAGTATGGTATGTCTCATTTTAATTGACATTTGTCTTAGAAACATGGACAGAACATTACATAATACATCCACATTGATCGATATTTATATGGATCCTCAATTTCAATTTTTAAAATATTTTAAATTAAAAATCAAAAAACAAATGTTGGATTACATTGTAATACAAATCTGACATTTGGACTATTTGAAGATATCCCTTCTATTCTTGATATCTTCATTTTACTGTAAGATTCTTTTAATGGCCAATTTATATTCTTCCCCTGTGTATTGCTTGATATTATTGGGATACATTTTGACCACATTCACACATTTTTGAATATGTTTCGAATTTGAAAATATACATTACATATTTTTTATTTTTGAGTCATTTAAGGGACATGACAACTAAATTTTACATTGAATGATTTAGACACGTGATTTTCACGATTTTTACAAACATTTGATTAGCTAAATTGGTTCAGTCTATTTATTTAGTTATTCTAAAAACATATCTAGGTCGTTTTAGGTTAAGCAATGCATTCCTGGGATTAACCGGCTGTTTTTTTATGCTTAAATTGGCCTATTTCCATATGTTCAAATCATGTGTTCAGATAACAGTAGTACATAGTTGCTCCTTTCAAAAAAGATTATAACACAATGAAGCAAACAAGTCCAAAATAAGTCTATTATCAATTATTTACAAATCACATGCTTGATTTTAATGGAAAAAGTATACAATTACACATTTGGAGCTTCATGTCCCTTTAAGAGAGGATAATTAAAGATTCTGGAGGATATCCTTAACTAACATATTAGATTGTAATTGCATGCTCCATCCCATTCATTACATCAACAGTCAATATGGCTGATTGGTTCAGCCAATCGGATTGAACTTGAATCTGATTGGCTGATTCAATCAGCCAATCAGATTTTTCTACCTTAATTCCGATTGGCTGATCTTATCAGCCAATCGGAATTCAATGGACGCCATCTTGGATGACGTCATTTAAAGGTACCTCATTCCTCGTTTAGTCTTCGTGCCGGATGGATGCTCCGTGGCGGAGGAGCGAAGAAAGAAGATTGAAGATGCCGCTTTGCTTGAAGACATCGCCGGGTGGAAGAAGACATCGCCGGATGGAAGAAGACTTCACTGTCGCTTGATTGAAGACATCGCCGGATGGAAGAAGACTTCACTGCCGCTTGAGTGAAGACATCGCCGGGTGGAAGAAGACATCGCCGGATGGAAGAAGACTTCACTGCCGCTTGATTGAAGACATCGCACGGATGGAAGAAGACTTCACTGCCGCTTGATTGGACATCGCCCGGATCGGATGAAGAGTTCGGCCCGGCTGGGTGAAGACAAGGTAGGGAGATCTTCAGGGGGGTAGTGTTAGGTTTTTTTAAGGGGGGTTTGGGTGGGTTTAGAATAGGGGTATGTGGGTGGTGGGTTGTAAAGTTGGGGGGTGGTATTGTGTTTTTTCTTTACAGGCAAAAGAGGTGTTTTCTTTGGGGCATGCCCCGCAAAAGGCCCTTTTAAGGGTTGGTAAGGTAAAAGAGCTTTGAACTTTTTTAATTTAGAATAGAGCAGGGAAAATATTTTTTGGGGGGGCTTAGAATAGGTGTAATTAGCTTAAAAATCTTGTTATATTTTTTTTTATTTTTTGTAATTTAGTGTTTGTTTTTTTTGTAATTTACTTTAGATTATTTTATTGTATTTTAGTTTACATATTTGTAGTTTATTTAATTTATTGATAGTGTAGGTGTATTTGTAACTTAGGTTAGGATTTATTTTACAGGTAAATTGGTAATTATTTTAACTAGGTAGCTATTAAATAGTTATTAACTATTTGCGGATGACGTTACTCTATTTCTCACAAACCCACTGGGCTCCTTGCCGATACTGCTGGATCTTCTTTCCAAATTCGGAACATATAGCTATTATAAAGTTAACGTCTCTAAGACCGAGGCCTTGCCGCTTGACATCCCTGCATTTGAGTTGGATGTTCTACGAACATCTTACTCTTTTCAGTGGTCACGTACCACCATCCGGCATCTTGGGGTACAACTGGGCCCTGATCCGAAATCTGTGCTTGCCATCAACTATTCCGATATAATTCAAGAGGTCACTGAGCTCACCACTTCCTGGAGCCTCAAAGAATTGTCATGGCTGGGTCGTATCGCCTCTTTTAAAATGACAATTCTACCTAAAATTCTCTATTATTTCCGATGTATTCCCCTCAATGTACCCAGTGCTCTGATAGACACACTCCAATCTATTGGCCAAAAATACATATGGGGAAAGTCTAGACCTCGAATTGCTGCGAAAATACTGCAGAAAAAATATGAACGAGGAGGAGTGGCGATGCCTAGCATACGTGGGTATTATGAGGCAGCCAGATTATCACACATCACAGCGTGGGCAGACAAGGGGGAACCTCAGGGATGGAAGAATATAGAAAATTCTGAGCTGCCCAGAGGATTGACCTTGGCAGATTTGCCCTGGATCCCTGAATATCAACTAGACAAACTGGGAATTAAAAATGTTATTGTCAGGGAAAATCTTAAAATGTGGCGTACTCTTAGAAACCTACCTGAGGTGGCCCCCCATCCATCCCCTATACACTCCCTACCCGCTTTGCTTACAGCCTTACCAGATACCCATGTTCAGCAATGGAGACACTGGGATCTGAATTTGGTCTCGCAACTATACCCCTCGGGTACTTTGGCCACTCCAGAAGATATCAATTCAGTTATACAGGACCCTCCCATATGGGCTATATTTGAATACTCCAGGCTATATGCCTTCCTGATGTCTTGGGGGTTTTCTAAGGCTTCCCTTAGACCATTGACCAACTGGGAGAAACTGTGGCAGCTGCAGGTTAAGACCCCTAGAATCATATCATTCCACTATAACCTACTGCAATCATCTACTAACAAAGAAAGACCCTGGCAACTTAGAGCTTGGGAAGGAGACCTCTCCAGACCGATCTCTGACAAACACCTTCATCTTGCTATGACACTAACTAAAAAGACTCTCCACTGTGCGAACACTCTTGAGTCATATATGAAACTATTTTTGAGATGGTACTATACCCCCTCCAGACTATCACAGATGTTCCCTGCAGCTTCCTCTTTATGCTGGAGAGGATGCGAGCTGAGAGGCTCAGACTTGCACATATGGTGGGAGTGCCCTGCCTTGAAACCCTTATGGCTCCAAGTAGCTACCCTTTGCCTCAATCTGGGATTGAAAATACCGCTAACCTCTGACATGGCTCTATTGCACATATTCCCAAATAGTATCCCTACACCCTTAACTAAGCTGATAATTTTCATACTAGCAGCCACTAAACTGGCAATAGCTAGAGACTGGAAACAGACCCTGCCCCCTGACATGGCAGCTATCACATCTATAATACAGGTCTATGCCAAGATGGAACAGGGTTACTACTCCAATGCTGATAGAGAGGACCTTTACTGGCAAATCTGGGAACCCTGGTTCCACTACCAGGAAGATTGTAGACAGACGGTCTCAAGAGATAGGACCATCAATCGCGAATAAATCTTGCCCCTAGAGTAGGGCTCTTCCTCTGCCCCCACAGATCTTTATTTGTTGACCACCATTCTTTCTCCCCCCACCTTGCTTATTATACCCTCCTCCTACTCTCCCTCCCCCCTCCCCTTTAACACTGAGTCCTACTGCCCTTCCCCTTCCCCCCCCCCCCTATTACCTCCCCCCCCCCCTTTTTTTTTTTTTTTTTTTTTTTTCTTTCTCGTGTGACTATCCGCCCTACCTGGAGATGCACGCTACAAAAGATCGGCTGGATTGGGGAATCGAACATGGTAATAATTTTTTCCAACAATTGAGGTTTGAAACCCCTCTGTGGTTGAGTCCATATCTAAAATCATCATAATATTTTAAGTATAGTAAATAGACCTACCTTATATATATCTACTGTGACCCCTGTCCAGAGGTCTATATCTGCTCTCCTCGGTCTGTGCTTCATGGCTTGGAGTCTTCTCCCCTACTATATGTTTTTCCCCTTCCTACTGTTCATACCCCCCTCCAATTTTTGCTTTCCCTTCCTTAGAGGTTCTCTACCTCACTCGGAGATATATGTCTCGAATGACCCCTTAAGTAGTTCAGACTAATTTGGTGAAGGATCTCATTCAGTTGATTGGTCAATGTTAATATGCTACCTGCTTCACATTTGTAATATGATACCACATCAATCGAAACAGTCAGGTATGGCTAAAACTGCTTGTTCATTGTGTTTTCCTTCATATCCCGGAAAAATATGTTATATATCTGATATTCCTTATAACTGTTCATGGAGATACTTTTATTATGACGTCTGTAATATCTGTATGTACAAAGTGAATTGATTACTCTATATTTGTCATTGTCAAGCTTACTTTAATTTGAAAATAAAATAAATATTATTTCAAAAAAAAAAAAAAAAAAAAGATGGAAAAAAAAAAAAAAAATAGTTATTAACTATTTAATAGCTATTGTACCTAGTTAAAATAAATACCAAGTTACCTGTAAAATAAATATAAACCCTAAAATAGCTGCAATGTAATTATTAATTACATTGTAGCTATCTTAGGGTTTATTTTATAGGTAAGTATTTAGATTTAAATAGGAATATTTTAATTAATAATATTAATATGTATTAGATCTATTTTAATAAGAATTTAGTTAGGGGTGTTAGCGTTAGATAGGGTTATTATACTTAATATATATTATAATAACCATATTAACTATATTAACCTTAATATAATTAGGGTTAATATAGTTAGTATATATAATATAATAACTATATTAACTATATTAACCCTAATATAATTAGGGTTAATATAGTTAATATAGCTGGCGGCAGTGTAGTGGGATTAAATTAGGGGTTAATATTTTTAAAATAGATGGCGGCGGTGTAAGGGGCTCACTTTAGGGGGTAGGTAAGGTAGATGGCGGCGGGGTAGGGGCTCACTTTAGGGGGTAGGTAATGTAGCTGGCGGCAGTGTAAGGAGCTCGCTTTAGTGGGTAGGTAAGGTAGCTGGCGGCGGGGTAGGTGCTCACTTTATGGGGTAGGTAAGATAGATGGCGGCGGGGTAGGGGGCTCAGTTTAGGGGGTAGGTAAGGTAGCTGGTGGCGGGGTAGGTGCTCACTTAAGGGGGTAGGTAAGATAGATGGCGGCGGGGTAGGGGGCTCAGTTTAGGGGGTAGGTAAGGTAGATGGCGGCGGTGAAAGGGACTCACATTAGGGGGTATGTAATGTAGCTTGCGACGGTGTAGGGGGATCACATTAGGGGGTTATACTTTTAATGTAGGTGGCGGCAGGGTCCGTGTGCAGCAGTTTAGGGGTTAATAACTGTATTAGGGATTGCGGCGGGGGATCGCAGTTGACAGGTAGATAGACATTGCGCATGCGTTAGGTTTTATTTAGCAGGTAGTTTAGGGAGTTACAGGGCTCCAATAGACAGCATAAGGCATACTACGGCTGCATTTTGTGGCGAGGTGAAAATGGAGTAAGATTTCTCCATTTTCGCCACGTAAGTCCTTACGCTGTATATTGGATACCAAACTGCGCTGGTTTGGTATACCTGCCTATGGCCCAAAAATCTACGGCGACGGCAGAAATATACGGGCGTAACTTCTATGTTATGCCGTATATAGGATACCAAACCAGTTCAAATTTCGGTGTCGCCGGCTTTTGCAGGCGACGCTGCATATCGGATCGGGCCCCAAATCTGTTTGGTATTGTGATCAATATGTGTTGTGTCCTAAACAAGATTACTGTACATTGCACAAATAGCTCGATGTGCCACATGTCTTTGTTTATATTTGTCGACAGTTGTTATTCCAAATGTTGTTTGTGTGTATTCTTTGAAGAACATTGATCAATGGGCATATTTAGATATGCAATAGAATCATATGAGATGAATTTGATGTCTAATATAGTCAGAAATTAAACATATGTTAAATACATCATTTTATTCATAATCCCCTTGATTCAATCATGCATTTTTTCTTCTGATGACTGCTCTATTCTTCACATTTCGAAGTTGATTATTCTTATAAATCGATACAGATGTGATTTAGTGATGTCCAAACTGTGTTCACTAATATATATCTATATCATTCATAGAGAGAGTTGTTGTGGGGAGCCCAGAGGGATCCAGCACTGACACTGAGCTGCCTTTGCAGTCTTCTGGTAAGTCCATTGACTCATTTATATCTCATTGAAGGTGTATTGGTAATCAATATTATGAGCATGATTCTGATGAAGCATTACATTTGAATCAAACATATAATTTACTCCTCTGATTATATATCAATTTTATTTTAATATTGAAAGATTAAGATCTCAAAGCTTCTTAGTCTACACCTTTGTTATTCAGAAGAGGGAGAGCATATGTTTGTTTAGATTTTCAATTTTGACAACAATCATCAAGTGATACACACATGAGAACTCTTAAATGTTCCATGTACTCTGCTTTTATGATTTCAAAAAATATACAGAAAATAAATAGGAAATATGAATCATTGAGAATAACAAATCTAATGTAATTTGTATGCTCCATCAAAATGATGTAAATCATAACTTTGGATGTGTATATCTTTAATGCAACATTGATGTGTGTCTTTGAGCAACAGTAACATATGTTATCATTTCTGATCTTAACGTGTACACAACATGTTATGTTTTACAGAGATTGATTTAACATGTGGGATAGAGGAGGAAGAGGCTCCCTTGGAGTCTGATGGTATGTGAAATATATCTAACATGTATCCAACATGTTTTTTTTATTTGAAAACATTTTATTGCAGAAAATCAAAGTCTACAGCTTTTGCACTTTAAAAAGGAATATTCTTTTTCTTTTAGAATACACTACTGCCCCCTTTCTATATCATGCAGCATGAACATATGCTTTGATTATTCTTTCATTTTTGTCTGATTTGTAATTCATGCCATCATGATGTCACATGGATATTCAAGGCCAAACCACAATAATCATTTTCGAATTGTACAGACAGTCATTGCTATTCATCTGAGTGCCTATATGCATACCATATCCTTATGTCATCATTGTTTGGAAATTCAAACACACTTCTAAGTATATTGAAAACATAATCAAGTTGAAATGACTTGATTTGATTTCATGATGTATGTTAATATATTTTTATTATATATTTCAGATGGAGCCTCCACTTCTGGGCATCATTTTTCAGCCCCTGCCCAGTGCCCTGCCCAGTCCCCTGTCCCTTCACAGGCCCCTGCCTCTTCACAGGCCCCTGCCCAGGCCCCTCCACAGGCCCAAGACCCTCCCGGCCCTTCCCATTTTGCCTGTCCCTCCCAAAAAAACACCCCTTAGCCCCCCTTCGCCGCTCTCCCCGTATTTTGGCCCGTACAGCTCCCCCACCTGCCCATCCCCCAACTCACCACTCCCCAGCTGTACGGGCTACCCCAGAGCAGCAGTCCATCCCTCCCCTTGTCTCAACCTTCATTGTCCTGGGTGTCGGATTGTCCTTCCCAGGCACAGCTGTAAGTATCATTCAAAATCAACATTATAAGATATTTAAAGGTACACTGAAGGCAAATTGTTTCTATTGTGATTCAAATAGAGCATGCAATGTTAATCAAATTTAGAATTTACTACTCTTATCAATTCTTCTTAGTTCTCTTTCTATCTTTATTTAAACAAAGAAATGCATACAATTTGTAAAAATATTCAGAACTCTGGACATAATTTTTTTATTGTTGGATGAATTTATCCATCAATCAGCAGGGACAACCAAGGTTGATCACAAAAAATGGCCTGCCATATAAACTTACATTCTTGCATTTAAAATAAAGATAGCAAGAGAATGATAACATTTTAAGAATAGGAGTAAATAAAAAAACTTGATTTAAATGTCATGCTCTATCTGAATCACAAAAGAAAATATTTTGGTTCAGTGTCCCTTTAATTTGATATCACTACATATACCAATCACCACTACTTGAATCCACCAATTTCTTTTAAATTTTTCATACATTATCTCTTGTATAACCCAGTGGGAATGTAATTTCTTCTGGTTGCTATGTTTACACAGCTTGGCCTCAACACCAAAATGTTTAAGGATAGGTGTGGATACCACAGTATAACTAAACGATTTAAATTGCCAATGTAAGTACAATGGAAATCCTTTTACAACATTTTATATACTCATGTAAAAGTGGATCATTGAAAACCAATTAAAGGGGAGAACATGTTTGAGTAAACTGTCCCTTTAATGGTTTATGTCTGAATTATTTAATGTGTAAATAATAAATTTCAACAAATTAATTTAAAGAATGATTTGTCTTTATGATGGCAATGTATCTTTGCTCATTTTTTATTATGTTGTGTAATTATCATTAATATTTTTTATTTTCTTTATTTTAGGCTGTGACTCAACATGGCTCATGCTAGAAGCTCTAGCACGCATAGAGCAGGCCGTGTTGAGGAACGCAGTGGTCCTGATAGGGATGAACGACAACATGCATGCCCAGCTACAGGTTCAGCATTTGACTCTACAACGTATGATGCGTGTAGAGTCAATGCTTGAATCTGGAGCTGGACAGGCACAGGAATATGAAGGGGATGCCCAAGTAGAGGATCTGGAGATGCTCCAAGGGCGCAGATAAGAATCTTCCGTCCACATGTTGCTGTTATGTTTTTTATTGTTGGCATTTGGTCTTTTTTGACTATTGTTGTGCCTGTTGCACTCTTTTACCTTGTCAATGGCTCCAATGGGGCTGTGCTGGCCTTTGTTGGCCCTTGTCAACTCCCTCCAAGGACTGTGATGCACTCTTTTACCTTGTCAAATGGCTCCAATGGGGCTGTGCTGGCCCTTGCCAACTCTCTCCAAGGACTGTGATGCACTCTTTTACCTTGTCAAATGGCTCCAATGGGGCTGTGCTGGTCCTTACCAACTCTCTCCAAGGACTGTGATGCACTCTTTTACCTTGTCAAATGGCTCCAATGGGGCTGTGCTGGCCCTTGCCAACTCTCTCCAAGGACTGTGATGCACTCGTTTACCTTGTCAAATAGCTCCAATGGGGCTGTGCTGGCCCTTGCCAACTCTCTCCAAGGACTGTGATGCACTCTTTTACCTTGTCAAATGGCTCCAATGGGGCTGTGCTGGCCCTTGCCAACTCTCTCCAAGGACTGTGATGCACTCTTTTACCTTGTCAAATGGCTCCAATGGGGCTGTGCTGACCTTTGTTGGCCCTTGTCAACTCTCTCCAAGGACTGTGATGCACTCTTTTACCTTGTCAAATGGCTCCAATGGGGCTGTGCTGGCCTTTGTTGGCCCTTGTCAACTCCCTCCAAGGACTGTGATGCACTCTTTTACCTTGTCAAATGGCTCCAATGGGGCTGTGCTGGCCTTTGTTGGCCCTTGTCAACTCCCTCCAAGGACTGTGATGCACTCTTTTACTTTGTCAAATGGCTCCAATGGGGCTGTGTTGGCCCTTGCCAACTCTCTCCAAGGACTGTGATGCACTCTTTTACCTTGTCAAATGGCTCCAATGGGGCTGTGCTGGCCTTTGTTGGCCCTTGTCAACTCCCTCCAAGGACTGTGATGCACTCTTTTACCTTGTCAAATGGCTCCAATGGGGCTGTGCTGGCCTTTGTTGGCCCTTGTCAACTCCCTCCAAGGACTGTGATGCACTCTTTTACCTTGTCAAATAGCTCCAATGGGGCTGTGCTGGCCCTTGCCAACTCTCTCCAAGGACTGTGATGCACTCTTTTACCATGTCAAATGGCTCCAATGGGGCTGTGCTGGCCCTTGCCAACTCTCTCCAAGGACTGTGATGCACTCTTTTACATTGTCAAATGGCTCCAATGGGGCTGTGCTGACCTTTGTTGGCCCTTGTCAACTCTCTCCAAGGACTGTGATGCACTCTTTTACTTTGTCAAATGGCTCCAATGGGGCTGTGCTGGCCCTTGCCAACTCTCTCCAAGGACTGTGATGCACTCTTTTACCGTGTCAAATGGCTCCAATGGGGCTGTGCTGGCCTTTGTTGGCCCTTGTCAACTCCCTCCAAGGACTGTGATGCACTCTTTTACTTTGTCAAATGGCTCCAATGGGGCTGTGTTGGCCCTTGCCAACTCTCTCCAAGGACTGTGATGCACTCTTTTACCTTGTCAAATGGCTCCAATGGGGCTGTGCTGGCCTTTGTTGGCCCTTGTCAACTCCCTCCAAGGAATGTGATGCACTCTTTTACTTTGTCAAATAGCTCCAATGGGGCTGTGCTGGCCCTTGCCAACTCTCTCCAAGGACTGTGAAGCATGCGTACAGCAGGCCGTGTTGAGGAACGCAGTGGTCCTGATAGGGATGAACGACACCATGCATGCCCAGCTACAGGTTCAGCATTTGACTCTACAACGTATGATGCGTGTAGAGTCAATGCTTGAATCTGGAGCTGGACAGGCACAGGAATATGAAGGGGATGCCCAAGTAGAGGATCTGGAGATGCTCCAAGGGCGCAGATAAGAATCTTCCGTCCACATGTTGCTGTTATGTTTTTTATTGTTGGCATTTGGTCTTTTTTGACTATTGTTGTGCCTGTTGCACTCTTTTACCTTGTCAATGGCTCCAATGGGGCTGTGCTGGCCTTTGTTGGCCCTTGTCAACTCCCTCCAAAGACTGTGATGCACTCTTTTACCTTGTCAAATGGCTCCAATGGGGCTGTACTGGCCCTTGCCAACTCTCTCCAAGGACTGTGATGCACTCTTTTACCTTGTCAAATGGCTCCAATGGGGCTGTGCTGGTCCTTACCAACTCTCTCCAAGGACTGTGATGCACTCTTTTACCTTGTCAAATGGCTCCAATGGGGCTGTGCTGGCCCTTGCCAACTCTCTCCAAGGACTGTGATGCACTCGTTTACCTTGTCAAATAGCTCCAATGGGGCTGTGCTGGCCCTTGCCAACTCTCTCCAAGGACTGTGATGCACTCTTTTACCATGTCAAATGGCTCCAATGGGGCTGTGCTGGCCCTTGCCAACTCTCTCCAAGGACTGTGATGCACTCTTTTACCTTGTCAAATGGCTCCAATGGGGCTGTGCTGGCCCTTGCCAACTCTCTCCAAGGACTGTGATGCACTCGTTTACCTTGTCAAATAGCTCCAATGGGGCTGTGCTGGCCCTTGCCAACTCTCTCCAAGGACTGTGATGCACTCTTTTACCATGTCAAATGGCTCCAATGGGGCTGTGCTGGCCCTTGCCAACTCTCTCCAAGGACTGTGATGCACTCTTTTACCTTGTCAAATGGCTCCAATGGGGCTGTGCTGACCTTTGTTGGCCCTTGTCAACTCTCTCCAAGGACTGTGATGCACTCTTTTACCTTGTCAAATGGCTCCAATGGGGCTGTGCTGGCCTTTGTTGGCCCTTGTCAACTCCCTCCAAGGACTGTGATGCACTCTTTTACCTTGTCAAATGGCTCCAATGGGGCTGTGCTGGCCTTTGTTGGCCCTTGTCAACTCCCTCCAAGGACTGTGATGCACTCTTTTACCTTGTCAAATGGCTCCAATGGGGCTGTGCTGGCCTTTGTTGGCCCTTGTCAACTCCCTCCAAGGACTGTGATGCACTCTTTTACCTTGTCAAATAGCTCCAATGGGGCTGTGCTGGCCCTTGCCAACTCTCTCCAAGGACTGTGATGCACTCTTTTACCATGTCAAATGGCTCCAATGGGGCTGTGCTGGCCCTTGCCAACTCTCTCCAAGGACTGTGATGCACTCTTTTACCTTGTCAAATGGCTCCAATGGGGCTGTGCTGACCTTTGTTGGCCCTTGTCAACTCTCTCCAAGGACTGTGATGCACTCTTTTACTTTGTCAAATGGCTCCAATGGGGCTGTGCTGGCCCTTGCCAACTCTCTCCAAGGACTGTGATGCACTCTTTTACCGTGTCAAATGGCTCCAATGGGGCTGTGCTGGCCTTTGTTGGCCCTTGTCAACTCCCTCCAAGGACTGTGATGCACTCTTTTACTTTGTCAAATGGCTCCAATGGGGCTGTGTTGGCCCTTGCCAACTCTCTCCAAGGACTGTGATGCACTCTTTTACCTTGTCAAATGGCTCCAATGGGGCTGTGCTGGCCTTTGTTGGCCCTTGTCAACTCCCTCCAAGGAATGTGATGCACTCTTTTACTTTGTCAAATGGCTCCAATGGGGCTGTGCTGGCCCTTGCCAACTCTCTTCAAGGACTGTGAAGCATGCGTACAGCAGGCCGTGTTGAGGAACGCAGTGGTCCTGATAGGGATGAACGACACCATGCATGCCCAGCTACAGGTTCAGCATTTGACTCTACAACGTATGATGCGTGTAGAGTCAATGCTTGAATCTGGAGCTGGACAGGCACAGGAATATGAAGGGGATGCCCAAGTAGAGGATCTGGAGATGCTCCAAGGGCGCAGATAAGAATCTTCCGTCCACATGTTGCTGTTATGTTTTTTATTGTTGGCATTTGGTCTTTTTTGACTATTGTTGTGCCTGTTGCACTCTTTTACCTTGTCAATGGCTCCAATGGGGCTGTGCTGGCCTTTGTTGGCCCTTGTCAACTCCCTCCAAAGACTGTGATGCACTCTTTTACCTTGTCAAATGGCTCCAATGGGGCTGTACTGGCCCTTGCCAACTCTCTCCAAGGACTGTGATGCACTCTTTTACCTTGTCAAATGGCTCCAATGGGGCTGTGCTGGCCCTTGCCAACTCTCTCCAAGGACTGTGATGCACTCGTTTACCTTGTCAAATAGCTCCAATGGGGCTGTGCTGGCCCTTGCCAACTCTCTCCAAGGACTGTGATGCACTCTTTTACCATGTCAAATGGCTCCAATGGGGCTGTGCTGGCCCTTGCCAACTCTCTCCAAGGACTGTGATGCACTCTTTTACCTTGTCAAATGGCTCCAATGGGGCTGTGCTGACCTTTGTTGGCCCTTGTCAACTCTCTCCAAGGACTGTGATGCACTCTTTTACCTTGTCAAATGGCTCCAATGGGGCTGTGCTGGCCTTTGTTGGCCCTTGTCAACTCCCTCCAAGGACTGTGATGCACTCTTTTACCTTGTCAAATGGCTCCAATGGGGCTGTGCTGGCCTTTGTTGGCCCTTGTCAACTCCCTCCAAGGACTGTGATGCACTCTTTTACCTTGTCAAATAGCTCCAATGGGGCTGTGCTGGCCCTTGCCAACTCTCTCCAAGGACTGTGATGCACTCTTTTACCATGTCAAATGGCTCCAATGGGGCTGTGCTGGCCCTTGCCAACTCTCTCCAAGGACTGTGATGCACTCTTTTACCTTGTCAAATGGATCCAATGGGGCTGTGCTGACCTTTGTTGGCCCTTGTCAACTCTCTCCAAGGACTGTGATGCACTCTTTTACCTTGTCAAATGGCTCCAATGGGGCTGTGCTGGCCTTTGTTGGCCCTTGTCAACTCCCTCCAAGGACTGTGATGCACTCTTTTACTTTGTCAAATGGCTCCAATGGGGCTGTGCTGGCCTTTGTTGGCCCTTGTCAACTCCCTCCAAGGAATGTGATGCACTCTTTTACTTTGTCAAATGGCTCCAATGGGGCTGTGCTGGCCCTTGCCAACTCTCTCCAAGGACTGTGATGCACTCTTTTACCTTGTCAAATGGCTCCAATGGGGCTGTGTTGGCCCTTACAATGGAAATCCTTTTGCAACATGTTATACACTCATGTAAAAGTGGATCATTGAAAACCAATTAAAGGGGAGAACATGTTTGAGTAAACTGTAACTTTAATGGTTTATGTCTGAATTATTTAATGTGTAAATAATAAATTTCAACAAATTAATTTAAAGAATGATTTGTCTTTATGATGACAATGTATCTTTGCTCATTTTTTATTATGTTGTGTAATTATCATTAATATTTTTTATTTTCTTTATTTTAGGCTGTGACTCAACATGGCTCATGCTAGAAGCTCTAGCACGCGTATAGCAGGCCGTGTTGAGGAACGCAGTGGTCCTGATAGGGATGAACGACACCATGCATGCCCAGCTACAGGTTCAGCATTTGACTCTACAACGTATGATGCGTGTAGAGTCAATGCTTGAATCTGGAGCTGGACAGGCACAGGAATATGAAGGGGATGCCCAAGTGGAGGATCTGGAGATGCTCCAAGGGCGCAGATAAGAATTTTCCGTCCACATGTTGCTGTTATGTTTTTTATTGTTGCCATTTGGTTTTTTTGACTATTGTGCCTGTTGCGCACTCTTACCTTGTCAATGGCTCCAATGGGGCTGTGCTGGCCTTTGTTGGCCCTTGTCAACTCCCTCCAAGGACTGTGATGCACTCTTTTACCTTGTCAAATGGCTCCAATGGGGCTGTGCTGGCCCTTGCCAACTCTCTCCAAGGACTGTGATGCACTCTTTTACCTTGTCAAATAGCTCCAATGGGTCTGTGCTGGTCCTTACCAACTCTCTCCAAGGACTGTGATGCACTCTTTTACCTTGTCAAATGGTTCCAATGGGGCTGTGCTGGCCCTTGCCAACTCTCTCCAAGGACTGTGATGCACTCTTTTACCTTGTCAAATAGCTCC
Organism: Bombina bombina; assembly: GCF_027579735.1. Lineage (NCBI taxonomy): Eukaryota > Metazoa > Chordata > Amphibia > Anura > Bombinatoridae > Bombina > Bombina bombina. Next base: position 292,615,285 of record NC_069503.1, on the reverse strand, counting down.
AATGGGGCTGTGCTGGCCCTTGCCAACTCTCTCCAAGGACTGTGATGCACTCTTTTACCATGTCAAATGGCTCCAATGGGGCTGTGCTGGCCCTTGCCAACTCTCTCCAAGGACTGTGATGCACTCTTTTACCTTGTCAATTGGCTCCAATGGGGCTGTGCTGACCTTTGTTGGCCCTTGTCAACTCTCTCCAAGGACTGTGATGCACTCTTTTACCTTGTCAAATGGCTCCAATGGGGCTGTGCTGGCCTTTGTTGGCCCTTGTCAACTCCCTCCAAGGACTGTGATGCACTCTTTTACCTTGTCAAATGGCTCCAATTGGGCTGTGTTGGCCCTTGCCAACTCTCTCCAAGGACTGTGATGCACTCTTTTACCTTGTCAAATGGCTCCAATGGGGCTGTGCTGGCCCTTGTCAACTCCCTCCAAGGAATGTGATGCACTCTTTTACCTTGTCAAATAGCTCCAATGGGGCTGTGCTGGCCCTTGCCAACTCTCTCCAAGGACTGTGATGCACTCTTTTACCATGTCAAATGGCTCCAATGGGGCTGTGCTGGCCCTTGCCAACTCTCTCCAAGGACTGTGATGCACTCTTTTACCTTGTCAAATGGCTCCAATGGGGCTTTGCTGACCTTTGTTGGCCCTTGTCAACTCTCTCCAAGGACTGTGATGCACTCTTTTACCTTGTCAAATGGCTCCAATGGGGCTGTGCTGGCCTTTGTTGGCCCTTGTCAACTCCCTCCAAGGACTGTGATGCACTCTTTTACCTTGTCAAATGGCTCCAATGGGGCTGTGTTGGCCCTTGCCAACTCTCTTCAAGGACTGTGATGCACTCTTTTACCTTGTCAAATGGCTCCAATGGGGCTGTGCTGGCCTTTCTTGGCCCTTGTCAACTCCCTCCAAGGACTGTGATGCACTCTTTTACCTTGTCAACTGGCTCCAATGTGGCTGTGCTGGCCCTTGCCAACTCTCTCTAAGGACTGTGATGCACTCTTTTACCTTGTCAAATGGCTCCAATTGGGCTGTGCTGGCCCTTGCCAACTCTCTCCAAGGTCTGTGATGCACTCTTTTACCTTGTCAAATGGCTCCAATTTTAATGATCTTTCAACATTTTTTTTTAAACGTTGTTTATGTTTTATGACATAATAATAAAATACATGTCATTCCACGATTCTTTGTCCTCTTTATTCATGTCATTGATTGAAATCTCTAGTTTATGTGGTTAATCCTTAAAGGGACCAGAAACCAAATAATGGTCTTTCCGGAATCATATATGTAATACAATTGTAAATGACTTTAATATTTACATCTCCAATTTAATTTGATTCATTTTCTTGATATACTTTTCTTAAAGCTTTATCTTTGCAAGATTATGATTAGCATAGTAATGATTATATATATGTATATATATATATTGATGTTTGTATATATATATATATATATGTGTATATTTGTAATTTCACATCCATGTGTTCATTTGTAAACTCTGCGTTAATTGATGCACCTTTAACAAATGATCCCAGGATTGATACATTGAGATAATCTCTGTAAAGTGTTATTTTTATGTAAATAGTATCCTCTCTGTGAATCCTGATTTTTTTTTAATTTGGTAATTCATGTCCCTTTAAGTGATGCTGACCACAATTGTTAAGGAATGGATCTGCATTGCTAAATCATTTTTGTCCTTTTTACATGAACAAGGACATATAATCTTATTTTGAAAAAATCTTATTTGAATGTTGACAGCACATGTATTCCAATTTAAATTATATCTTATTGTAGTAGTGTAACCAAATCAATCAGGGTGTGTAATGCGCATATTTTAGATGATGAATATCTTTATATTAATATTTTTAAAAATTAATTATCCTCCGATATATGGCTATAGGTAGGCTCACCATATTTCAACTTGAATAAGTGACACGTTTGATCAATACATGTGTCATTATTGTTATTCAAAAAAAATATAAACATATCTGAAAACATCAATGACATATGTATTTATCATGTGTACCTTTTAATGTTAAAGGTGGACACCATAGCTATAGTTAAAGGGACAGTCAAGTCCCAAAAGATGATTCATGATTTAAATAGGGCATGCGAGTTTAACCAACTTCCTAATTTACTTTTATCCACAATTTTGCTTTGTTCTCTTGGTATTCTTATTTGAAAGGTAAAAATAGGAGGTTCATATGCTAATTTCTTCGACCTTGAAGACTGCCTCTAATCTGAATAAATTTTGACTACTATAAGGCATTATTTCACATGTTTCATATAGATAACATTGAGCTCATGCACGTAAAGTGACCTAGGAGTGAGCATTGGTTGGCTAAACTGCATGTCTGTCAAAAGAACAGAAATAATGGGGCAGTCAGCAGAAGCTTACATACAAGATAATAACAGAAGTAAAAAGTATATTAATATATAACTGTTTGTTGTTCAAAAATGAGTAATGTGTAATAAAGGGATTAGCTATATTTTTAAACCACAAATTTTATGGGGTTGACTGTCCCTTTAACATATAATATATAACACATCCCTATTTTCAGAATGCATCTCCTAGCATTAATTCGCAGTTAAAGGGACATGAAACACAATAATCCAAAGATTTTCATTTATTGTTACAATGTATTTCAAATTGCAATGTCGTACATAATCGTGTAACCTTAAAATATTGTTTTCATGTCTATTTAAAACATGCTGCTTGCTAAATAGTTTAGTTAAAAATCCTCTGCTTCTAATGAAATATCTCCTTATTTTCAATAATGGATTCTATTTCATATATCACAGTATTACATTATCTAGCGTGACATTCCTAGCTAGCAATATAGACACATACTAGTTTCTAAAATATAAATACGTTTCTTATTGATATGCCAAGCTATCAACTGAGTCCTTGTATTGGCTGAGGTTTTTCCTCAATCTCGGATGCGCCATGTTGCTTAAGACGTCACCTGCCAGGCTGTCCAATGAGTCCTTGTATTGGCTGACGTGTTTACGGGATCAAGGATGTGCCTTTTATTGGATGGCGTATTTACACGATCAAGGATGCGCCTTTTATTGGATGGCGTTTTTATGCGATCAAGGATGCGCCTTTTATTGGATGGCGTATTTACGCGATCAAGGATGCACCTTTTATTGGATGGCGTTTTTACGCAATCAAGGATGCGCCTTTTATTGGATGGCGTATTTACGCAATCAAGGATGCGCCTTTTATTGGATGGTGTATTTACGCGATCAAGGATGCGCCTTTTATTGGATAGGGTATTTACGTGATCAAGGATGCGCCTTTTATTGGATGGCGTTTTTACACGATCAAGGATGCGCCTTTTATTGGATGGCGTATTTACGCGATCAAGGATGCGCCTTTTATTGGATGGCGTTTTTACACGATCAAGGGTGCGCCTTTTATTGGATGGCGTATTTACGCGATCAAGGATGCGCCTTTTATTGGATGGCGTTTTTATGCGATCAAGGATTCGCCATGTTAATTAAGACGTCACATGCCAAGGTGTATAAACCGTCTGATTATATTACGTAGTCCCGCAATATTAGATTTTGCACGTAACACACATTTGTGAATGAGAAGACAAGTTTAAAACCATGGCGAGTATGGATTGTGTGAATCATGTAACATTGTTGACCCATAGCTGATAAAGAACAAAACATTCTCTTTTGATGGCTGTCTTGTTGAATAAACGAATTAAACCAAAATGTTTTCCTGCATAAGATATTTTGAGGCAAGTGCAAATCCATGAATATAGTCCATCTTGTTTAATATGTTTGTCAACAATATGTTCCTTTTTATGAATAATGACTGTGCTGTGTTTAATTTTCAACATATCGAATTCCGAAATATGCGCGATTGTATTTGAATCAAGTAATCAATATGCATTTATCTTTATCATATGCTAAATATATGAGATGACTACTTCTTCTCGATGTTATGTCATTGTATATTTTATTAAAGGGTCATTATACACTCACATTAAAAACACAAATATGTTTTTTATCTCGATTTATATAGTCCGTTTTTTTATCAAATACATGTCTAGTTTTGCTTATGTTCAAATAACATTTCAGTAATTTTCTGACTCCTCGCCAAGCCTAAAAGTTTGATGTGAGTACCATCAGCTACCTTCTCCAGCTTGCTCCTGTTTGTGTAAAGGGTCTTTTCATATGCAAATGAAGGGGTATTGTCTTATTTTCCACTTGGAATGGGCTTTCCAGCTATCTTTTCAATATAGATAAACCGAATTTCTAAGAAAGTGTTTAAACCTTTTTCTTATGGATTTTGATATCAGTATGTGGTCATCTTGTTGTTTCTAGTAGTGTCTATTACATGCAGTTCTCTGAAAGAGATTGCATACTGTCACTTTAATGCAAATGTTGATTATTGTGTCATGTATGAGTTCCACATTGGTTAATCTCCAAATATATTATTGTGAGCATATATTTGTTTATTCACTCATAAAAGGACTTGAAACCATATTCCATGTAAATAAAATGTCTTTCTAAAATAATTCAAACACAATAATGTCTCTTTAAGAAAATAGACTTTATTTAACACGTCAATAGAAATCCTATTCCAATATTTATTGTTGAAGAAGTACATGTAGATATACCAACAATCACAAAATAGTAGTATATGTTAGCATATGTCATTTTTTAAAGGGACATTCTAGAAAACAAATAATGATTTGCATTATGAAAAATGCAATTTTTAAAATTCAAATTATCTCAAACGTTTCTCACCAATTTATCATAGTTCTCTGGTTATTCTTATTTGCTAGCTAAACCTAGGAGGTTCGTGTGCTCATTTCTTAGAGCTTGAAGAGTGCATGTAATCAGAATGCATTTTGACCACTAGAGGGCATTTTGATAGCATTTTGATATAGAAAAACTTGAGCTCATACAGCATATTTACCCTGGATTGATCATTGATTGTCTAAAATGTTGTTATGTCAGAATAACATAAATTAGTGGTCATTTTTCATAGGCATAGATACAAGGGTAAGCACATAAGTCACACGTGTATTTCTCCTTGTTTTTGTTTCAAACTTGATAATGCGTAATACAGTGTTTTCTTTGTAAACAATAATGTTCTGACTGTCCCTTTAAGCTGTGTTATTGGCATTCAAACAGTAATATGCCATCATGTATAATTGTAATGGTCATTTTGTTTGAGATTAGGGAAACAGTTTGGACATCATATCACAGAAGCCAATCAATATCATGAACAAGGATAGGTATGTGATGATGTGGTGTCCACACACTTGTAACCCACACTCTGCAAACAATCTGCCTCCATGGACCCGGTCCCATAGAAGCAGATTATATACAGAGTGTGGTCCACAAGTGTATGAAAACCACATCATCACATACCTATCCATTACACATTAAATAAATACAAAATAAACATCTCCAAAAATACTTACTTCCTCTTCCTTCCCCTCTTCCCATGAGACTGAGGCTCTGGGGGGGGCAACTGCCCCCTCCAACGAGTTCTCATCGGAGATGTTGTGTGAAGAGGGGAAGGAGGAGTACTGGGATGACCAAGGTGAGGAGGAGATGGAGGAGTACCAAGAGGAGATGGCCCAGCAGCAGATGGCCCAGCAGCAGATGGCCCAGCAGCAGATGGCCCAGCATGCGCCTCCCGGAAGAAATTCAACATATTTTCTTGAATCTGTAAACTCCGGATTTGTCCTTGTTCAATTCTTGTAAGGATCTCTATAATTTCTCTTTGTCCTTCTCGAATGCCACGAAGATCTTCGGTCATCTGAGTTCTAGTTTGGATATTTTCCATCCGGGAGGTACGCATCTGTTGGATGTAATCGAGTAACACCTGCACCTCAGCTATCTCCTCCTGTTGTGCACGGTGACCTGCTTGTGCACGGCAGCCTGCTGGTGCACGTTGGCCTGCTGGTGCTCGGCGGCCTGCTGGTGCTTGAGGGGCCTCTTCTTCTGCTTCAAGGGCGGCCTCTCTGCTTCAGGGGGGGCCTCTTCCTCTGCTTCAGGGGGGGCCTCTTCTTCTTGTGCAGGGGGGCCTCTTCTTCTCTCCGAGGTGGCGAGTCATCTCCACCACTCTCATACCTGGGAAAATGAGGAGCCTGTGGTTGCTGTGCTGGCTCCTCCCCAGGCTCTGTATATTGCAAAAAGATAGAAATGTATATATTAGCATATTTCCAAATAAAGATGTAAATGCTTTTGCTTCCAATTGAATTACAAATGCAGCCTCCTTAATCCACTTTGTAATCTAACAATCAATGCGATTTCCGCATTTTCAAAACCGTGTTTGTGATATCTATCTGGTCAATCTGAATGTTTTTGCGTTTATTTTCAGTCTGTTTAAATGCACACCTAACCTGTAGCCTAGATACTAATGTAATCGCAAGGTCATTGTGAATGCGTTTATGTAATAATGTGTTAAACAGCGTAATAGCATTAATCATATCCTTAAATACATTTTTTATTTTGGATGTTAATAGATTCTTAAATGAGCTTACCTTCAGATGAGAGTGGCAGGTTCCCGGACCCCGGTATCGATTCCTCCGATCCCGACTATGGCCACCTCAGAGATGCTGGGGCGCAACATTTTCTCCCATCGGGAGTACTCAATGGTCAGTGCAGGCCCGCCACCGGTCCCTGTGGCATGTTGGTACTCCCTGGTTATTTTCTTTTTAAGGTCCATCTTGCAGTCCCGGCAGCGATGTTTAATAGAGTCCATATCTCTGTTATGGCCCCCCAGTGCATTAACTGCATCCCTTATCTCCCGCCAGAGCTTCCTCTTCTCACTCGGGGTGGTCTTCTGAGCCTGCAGCCTCTTATACCTGCCCATATACGCTTCTACGAGGACCTCCTTCTCCTCCATAGTATACCTCGCCTCCCTAGTCAGCTTGGCCTTCCCCTGTGATGTGCCCTATGTTTCCCGAACTGTGAAGCCCTACTCTGTCCGCCACTGGGCCCAGCCACTTGTCCATCTTGAACCAAGTGGCTGGGTCCACCCACCGCTTCCTGCCCCCCTTCCTGTCCTGTTCCTCTCCCTCTCCTCCCCCTCTCCCCTGACTAATCTCCTGCCTGCCCTCCTCTTCCATCTCTTCCCTAAACTAAGCCCTAACTACTCAAACAAAAAGTGACTGTGCACAAATGAAAGGGGGTCAAAATAAATAAATAAAAAAACAAAAAAGTGCTCAAAGTGTGAAAGGGATATAAATAAAAGAGGGTAATGAGTATTTAACCAACCAAAATGTATAAGAAGACTAAAAGGAGGATATGTAAACTAAATGTAACTAGGGGATATGGATGGGATTAGAGGGAATGGGGTATGGGATTAGAGGGAATGGGATGAAAGGGAATGGGACTACAGGGAATGGGGTATGGAGTGTAGTATGAGAGGGGATGGGGTATGGAGTGTATGTAGTGTTATTGATAACTGTATGTATGTATTGAATGTGTTTGCATGTAAATATGTTACGTATACAGAAAAAGCACTCGCACGCTCACCCAAACCAACTGTCGCTCACTACCGCTCTCTTACTAACTGACGCTCCCACTAACTGACGCTCCCACTAACTCATACTACCACTAACTCACACTACCACTAACTCACACTACCACTAACTCACGATAACACTAACTGACTCACGATAACACTAACTGACTCTCTCACACTACCACTAACTCACTCACGATAACACTAACTGACTCTCTCACACTAACACTAACTCACTCACGATAACACTAACTGACTCTCTCACACTAAAACTAACTCGCACTAACTCTCACAATAACTCACGAAATCTCAAATCTCCAAAAACCCACCAGCAACACAGTCAAAGAAGCCATGCTTGTGTGGTGCTTATATACCCTGTGTAAATTAATAATGATGTACCGGTTTGCCTTGTAAATTGTGTTCAGGTGTGCTTTCTTAGTAATTAGTATGCGTGTAATGTGTATTAGTTGTGTGAATTTGTGCATGCTCATTTTGAGTTAGTATTTGTGGAATGTGTAGAATGCGATGATGTCATAGTGCTCGTTTTCTATAACATTGTCCAATAGTATTATGTGTAAATGTTAATTGGTGATGGTGTCGTATTTGTGAAGTGTTGTATATGTATGTTTGTCCTAATATTTCGTAATGTTGAATGCGAGTATTTTGCCTGTGTATGAGTGTGCATTTATTTTTCCTTTTTGTTATTTTCCGTATTTCCGTATCGTAAAGTATATGCGTATTCCTCGTTTATTTATATATTTTTTTTCCCCGCTTCTGAATGTGTAAGGCGTGTGTGCTCTGTTTTGTGATTGTTGTTATGACATTTGCAGTGTGTTATTGTTGTGCATTATGTGGTATACATCATATGACCGAGCAGTACGTATTTCTTGCGAGATCGAGTGTTAAGTGAAAAAAGCGTGTTTGTTTGATTTGCCATTGATCTCTATGGGAGACTGTCTAACGCGGGCGTGATTACGCGTATTAAATATACGCGTTAGGAGTCGCGTTAGAGGGTTGTTTTTAAACTCTAAATACCAGCGTTAAAAACACTGTGCGTTAGAAAAAAAAGACGCGTAGCTAACGCACCCCTTCTAACGCAAAACTCTAAATCTAGGCGATTGTAAATGTGCAAATAAATAACAATAACATGCCATGGAAGACAGAAGAAGGTCACAGAGAGAAGAGATTTAACACTCTTGGCAGCAAATATCTCATACAGCACCTACTTACAATGTTTATATCACTAACCCTAACATTTAACCCTCTTTGCGCCAGTAACAAATAGAGCAATGATTTCCCCACTCTGTTTGCTATTATGCTCCCAGTTTGTGCCAGTTACATACAGCAGTGGTGTCATCCCCTTGATGGCTATCAAAAAGAAATAGGGACATTATTAATCCTCTTTTTGCCAGCAACATATTTTAGGTAGTGATATTCTTCTGTCATCTCACATCATTTCATGCTTCTGTTACATACATTCCTTTATGAATTTGGCACTGGGCTTTGACAAACTTAATTGTAGCTCAGGGCCAATGATTACAAATGCCCTAAACACATACTTGGAATTACTGTCCTGATCTTGAGGTTATAGTCACTTGTAGCCCCCTAGCAATACCATTAACCAATAGACATTACACAGAGATATTATTTGTTCAACTATGGAGTTTAATAACAAGGGATTTTGAAAGCAACCATATGTAAAAAAAAAAAGAGGAACTGACATTTATCAGCATGTAGAGAAGACAGAAGGAAGAGAGAAATAAGGAAAATCTTTGTAAGAATTATACAATTTTGGGTATTTTTTCTGCAGCTGGGTTGGTTTTAAAATAGTATTTCTGTTAAAGGCAAACAAAAAGCATATTCAGCTAGATTACGAGTTGAGCGTTATGAGTTAAATAGTAGCGTTATGGCCCATCATTTTCCCTAACGCAGCCATTACAAGTCTTGTCGGTATAGCTGAACCGCAAGCCTTTTAGCCTGTAACGCAACGTCAGTACCGCACACTTAAAAATTACTTTTTTTAAAGGGATTTCCATATCGCTGGTATTACGAGTTTTTCGTTCTGGCTAAAAAACCTGCGTTACAGCCTAAAACGACAAGATCTGTAACGCCATCTAAAAGCAGTAGTTATGAGTTTTACGCTACAAATCTGTAACATAAAACTCATTACTAAACTGCTACAAAGTACACTAAACACCCATAAACTACCTATTAACCCCTAAACTTAGGCCCTCCCGCATCGCAAACACTATATTGAAGTTATTAAGCCCTAATCTGCCACTCCCGTCATCGCCGCCACTAAAAAAAAATAATTGAACCCTATTCCGCTGCTCCCCGACATCATCACTACTATAATAAACTTATTAACCCCTAAAACGCCGCCCTTCCGCTTCGCAAACACTATTTAAATATTATTAACCCCTAATCTGCTGTCCCGCCCACATCGCCCCCACTATACTAAAGTTATTAAGCCCTAAACCGCAAGCCCCCTACAACGAAATATACTAAGGTAAACTATTAACCCCTAAACCGAAAGCCCCGCACATCGCAAAAAACTAAATTAAACTTGTAACCCCTAAACCTAACGCCCCCCCTAACTTTATATTAAAATTACAATTAAAAGAACTAAGTTTAAACAAACAATTAAACTAATATAACTATTAAACTAAAATTAAACTAACTATTAAATAAAACTAAAATACACATTTAAAAAATCCTAACACTACTCTAAAAATTACAAAGTATCTAATTACAAAAAATAAAAATAAATAAATTACAAAACATTACAAACACCAAATTACGAAAAATAACAAACGAAATTATCCAAAATAACAAAGAATTACACCTAATGTAATAACCTTATCAAAATAAAAAAGCCCACCCAAAATAAAAAAAAACCTAGCCTACAATAAACTACCAATAGCCCTTAAAAGGGCCTTTTGTAGGGCATTGCCCTAAGTTAAACAGCTATTTTACCTGGAAAACAAATACAGACACCTCCAACAGTAAAACCCACCACCCAACCAACCCCCCAAAATAAAACACCTAACTCTAAAAAAAACCTAAGCTACCCATTGCCCTGAAAAGAGCATGTGTATAGGCATTGCCCTTAAAAGGGCATTTAGCTCTTTTACAAGCCCAAACCCTAAACTAAAAAAAAAAAAAACCCAAAAAACCTTAAAAAAATTAACCCCCAAAGATCCACTTACAGTTTTTGAAGTCCCGCTTGAACGATCTTCATCCAGGCGGAAATAAGTCTTTATCCAGGCAGACTCTTCTATCTTCATCCAGGCAGCAAAAAGTCTTCATCCAGACGGCCTCATCTATCTTCATCCAGGCGGCATCTTTTATTTTGATCCCAGCGGCGCAGAGCGGATCCATCCAGAAGACGTCGGGTGCAGAGCATCCTCTTCATACGGTCGCCGCCGTACACTGAAACTTCAATGTAAGGTACGCAATTAAAATCAGCCAGTAGGATTTAAGCAGCTCTCATTCTATTGGATGATGAATCATACAATAGAATGAGAGCTGCTTAAATCCTATTGGCTGTTCAAATCAGCTAATAGGATTTAAGCAGCTCTCATTCTATTGGATAATTCATCATCCAATAGATTGAGAGCTGCTTAAATCCTATTGGCTGATTTGAACAGCCAATAGGATTTTAGCAGCTCTAATTCCTATTGGCTTATTCAATTTTTTCAACCAATAGGAATGCAAGGGACGCCATCTTAAATTGCGTACCTTGCATTGAAGATTCAGTGTACATCGGCAACAGTATGAAGAGGATGCTCTCTGCCGGATGTCTTCAGGATGGACCCACTCTGCACCGCCGGGATCAAGATAGAAGATGCTGCCTGGATAAGGATAGAAGATGCCGCCTGGATGAAGACTTCTCGCCGCCTGGATGAAGATCGTTCAAGAAGGACTTCAAAAACTGTGAGTGGATCTTCGTGGGTTAGTGATAGGTTTTTTTTAAGGTTTTTTTTGGGTGGGGTTTTTTTTTTAGTTTAGGGTTTGGGCTTGTAAAAGAGCTAAATGCCCTTTTAAGGACAATGCCCATACAAATGCCCTTTTCAGGGCAATGGTTAGCTTAGGTTTTTTAGATAGTTTTTTTTATCTTGTGGGTTTGGGGGGGTGGGGGTTTGTAATGTTAGTTTATTTTCCAGGTAAAAGAGCTGTTTAATTTAGGGCAATGCCCTACAAAAGGCCCTTTTATGGGCTATTGGTAGTTTATTCTAGATTAGTTGTTTTATTTTGGGGTGTTTTCTTTTTTTAAATGGGTATTAGAATAGGAATATTTTTTTTATTTTTGATAATTTGTTATTTTGTATAATGCATTTTTTTTGTTTTGGGGTGGGTTTTTATTTTTAGATTAGGGCTTGGGCAGCAAAAGAGCTAAATGCCCTTTTAAGGACAATGCCCATACAAATGTCCTTTTCAGGGCAATGGGTAGATTAGGTTTTACTTTGTATTTTGTGGGTTTGGGGGGTGGGGGTTTGTATACTGTTAGGGGATGTTTGTTTTTCTTTTGTAGGAAAAGAGCTGTTATCTTTAGGGCAATGCCCTACAAAAGGCCCTTTTAAGGGCCCACAAAAAGCCCTTTTAAGGGCCCTTGGTAGTTTATTATAGATGGGGGGGGGTATTTTGAACAGTTTTTTTTTTTTTTTTAAAAGTGTATTAGAATAGGAATCATTTTTATTATTTTGTATAGTTTCGTTTGTTATTTTTTGTAATGGTAGGTTTTTTTATTTTTTGTAATTTTAGTGTTTTTTATTTTTTGTAATGGTAGGTTTAAGTGTAAGGTAGCTTAGGTTTTATTTGACAGGTAAGTTTGTATTTATTTTAACTAGGTAGTTAATAGTTAATAACTGTTTACTAACTAGTCTACCTAGTTAAAATAAATATAAACTTACCTGTGAAATTAAAATAAAACTATTAGTTATATTGTAGCTAGCGTAGGTTTTATTTCGTGGGTAAGTATGTATTTAGTTAATGATTGTAAGTTTAATTTAGCTCTATTTTAATTATGTTAAAGTTAGGTGTTGTTAGGTTTAGGGTTAGGGTTATGTTAGGGTTAGGTTTAGGGGTTAATATAGTTTAATTTAGGTTGTTGAGATGTAGGGGGCTGGCGGGTTAAGGGGTTAATAGATTAATTTAGTGGTAGTGATGTGGGAGGCCAGTGATTTAGGGGTTAATAGCTTTATTTAGTTGTGGCGATGTCGGGGAGCGGCAGAATAGGAGTTAATAGATTTATTATAGTGTGGGCAATGTTGGGGTGCAGGGGAATAGGGGTTAATAACTTTAGTATAGTGGTGGCGATATCGGAAGCGGCAGATTAGAGGTTAATAACATTATTTAGGTGTCAGCGATGTCGGGAGCAGCAGATTAGGGGTGTTTAGAAGTGGAGTTTATGTTAGGGTCTTTTATTTTCCCCATAGACATCAATGGGACTGCGTTACGGTCGCAGATGTTAGACTTTTTTATGACCCGCTCTCCCCATTGATGTCTATGGGGAAAGTGTGCACAAGCACATCAAAACAGCGCTTGTTTTTGGTGCGGTATGGAGCTTAAAAGCACCATATTGCACGCACAAGCCGGGTTTTTGAAAACTTGTAATGGCAGCACTATAGGGGATTAAATAACGCCACTTTTGTTGCGTTCATTAATTTCCCTATAGCGCGCATAACTCGTAATCTAGCTGAGTAAAAATTATACAAAAGAGAAAAGTCTAAAAGATAAGCCCTTGAACAATACTCTTAAACAAAAATACATTAATACAGAGGAAATCTTGTAGGAACTCAAACACTGAATTTAAAGGGCCATAATACCCAAATGTTTAAACACTTGAAAGTGATGCAGCATAGCTGTAAAAAGCTGACTAGAAAATATCTCCTGAACATCTCTATGTAAAAAAGAAAGATATTTTACCTCAAAAGTTCCTCAGTAGCCACCTCCCATTGTAAAGGATTTCTAAGCAGCATATTAGTATGTCTGTCCTAGGACAGCTGAAGGGATGAGCATTGTGCACTCTCATCTTATTTCACCAATCAGGTAAAGGAAGTTTACAATGAAATCTCATGAGAGTCAAGTCAAATCTCATGAGATCACAGTAAAAGTTCATGACCTCAGCACTGCTGATGCTGATTGGCTGCTGTTCATTTATTCATTATAATTTTATTTTTTTTACCTGCAGCTGAGCAGTAACTGAGTATAACTTTTTACACAGAACTTACTCTGCTGAGCTGAGGAGATTGTGAGATAAAATATCTTCCTTTTTTACATAGAGATGCTCAGGTGATATTTTCCTGTCAGCTTTTTACAGTTATACTGCATCAGTTTCAAGTGATTTAGCATATGAGTATTATGTCCCTTTAACTTTCATTAATATAAAGTAAATAGGAGATCCATACCCCTGGTGATAAAACATGCAGACTAAAAAAATATATACTTCATATATACTTAGTGCAATTTCAATATTTTAACATATAGTATAACATTACTGGTTAACAAATTATAAATAAACATCTAAAAATCTAAGGCCTAGATTTAGAGTTGGGCGGTAGCCGTGAAAACCAGCGTTAGAGGCTCCTAACACTGGTTTTTACCGCCCTCTGGTATTTGGAGCCAGTCATTAAAGGGTCTAACGCTCACTTTCCAGCCGCGACTTTTCCATACCGCAGATCCCCTTATGTCAATTGCGTATCCTATCTTTTCAATGGGATCTTTCTAACGCTGGTATTTAGAGTCGTGGCTGAAGTGAGCGTTAGAAATCTAACGACAAAACTCCAGCCGCAGAAAAAAGTCAGTAGTTAAGAGCTTTCTGATCAGCCAATCAGATTGAGCTCGCATTCTATTGGCTGATCGGAACAGCCAATAGAATGCGAGCTCAATCTGATTGGCTGATTGAATCAGCCAATCGGATTGAACTTGATTCTGATTGGCTGATTCCATCAGCCAATCAGAATTTTCCTACCTTAATTCCGATTGGCTGATAGAATCCTATCAGCCAATCGGAATTCGAGGGACGCCATCTTGGATGACGTCCCTTAAAGGAACCGTCATTCGTCGGGAAGTCGTCGGAAGAAGAAGATGGGTCCGCGGTAGAGGTCTTCAAGATGGAGCCGGTCCTCATCGGATGAAGATAGAAGATGCCGCTTGGAAGAAGATGGTTGCCGGTCCGGATCTACTCTTCTTCCCGGATAGGATGAAGACTTTGGAGCCTCTTCTGGACTTCTTCAGCCGTCGCTTGATAGAAGACTTCAGCCGGATGATGGATGTCTAGCCCCCGCTTGGGCTTGGATGAAGATTTCGGAGCCTGGAACGATCAGTGATACCTGGCATGGTGAAGACAAGGTAGGAAGATCTTCAGGGGCTTATTGTTAGGTTTATTTAAGGGGGGTTTGGGTTAGATTAGGGGTATGTGGGTGGTGGGTTGTAATGTTGGGGGGGGGGTATTGTATGTTTTTTTTTTACAGGCAAAAGAGCTGAATTCTTTGGGGCATGCCCCGCAAAGGGCCCTTTTAAGGGCTGGTAAGGTAAAAGAGCTTTGAACTTTTGTGATTTAGAATAGGGTAGGGCATTTTTTTATTTTGGGGGTCTTTGTTATTTTATTATGGGGCTTAGAGTAGGTGTAATTAGTTTAAAATTGTTGTAATTTTTTTCTAATGTTTGTAAATATTTTTTTATTTTTTGTAACTTAGTTCTTTTTTATTTTTTGTACTTTAGTTAGTTTATTTAATTGTATTTATTTGTAGGAATTGTATTTAATTTATTTATTGATAGTGTAGTGTTAGGTTTAATTGTAGATAATTGTAGGTAGTTTATTTAATTTATTTATTGATAGTGTAGTGTTAGGTTTAATTGTAACTTAGGTTAGAATTTATTTTACAGGTAATTTTGTAATTATTTTAACTAGGTAACTATTAAATAGTTATTAACTATTTAATAGCTATTGTACCTGGTTAAAATAAATACAAAGTTGCCTGTAAAATAAATATTAATCCTAAAATAGCTACAATATAATTATAATTTATATTGTAGCTATATTAGGGTTTATTTTACAGGTAAGTATTTAGATTTAAATAGGAATAATTTATTTAATAAGAGTTAATTTATTTTGTTAGATAAAAATTATATTTAACTTAGGGGGGGTGTTAGTGTTAGGGTTAGACTTAGCTTTAGGGGTTAATACATTTATTATAGTAGCGGTGAGCTCCGATCGGCAGATTAGGGGTTAATTATTGTAGGTAGCTGGCGGCGACGTTGTGGGGGGCAGATTAGGGGTTAATAAATATAATATAGGGGTCGGCGGTGTTAGGGGCAGCAGATTAGGGGTACATAACTATAATGTATATTGCGGCGGTGTAGGGAGCGGCAGATTAGGGGTTAATAATAATATGCAGGTGTCAGCGATAGCGGGGGCGTCAGATTAGGGGTTAATAAGTGTAAGGTTAGGGGTGTTTAGACTCGGGGTACATGTTAGAGTGTTAGGTGCAGACGTAGGAAGTGTTTCCCCATAGAAAACAATGGGGCTGCGTTAAGAGCTGAACGCTGCTTTTTTGCAGGTGTTAGGTTTTTTTTCAGCTCAAACTGCCCCATTATTTTCTATGGGGATATCGTGCACGAGCACGTTTTTGAAGCTGGCCACGTCCGTAAGCACCGCTGTTATCTAGAGTTGCAGTGGCGTTAAATTATGCTCTACGCTCCCTTTTTGGAGCCTAACGCACTGAAAACCCAGCCATTCTGTGAACTCTAAATACCAGCGGTATTTAAAAGTTGCGGGAGAAAAAAAGCACGCGTAGCTAACGCACCCCTTTGGCCGCCAAACTCTAAATCTAGCCGTAAGTCAGACTATCACTAACTACTACTTCCAATGGCATCATTATTGGTGACTGTTAGCAATTAACAAGTTGGCCACTATCTGGTCTTAAAGGGACAATCTACACCAAAATTTGTATTGTTTAAAAAGATAGATAATCCCTTTCTTACCCATTCCCCAATTTTGCATAACCAACACAATTATATTTAGCTTTCAACTAAGGATGCCAAGAGTACAAAGCAAAATTGATGATAAAAGTAAATTTAAAAGTTTTTTGAAATGACATGCCCTATCTGAATCATGGAAGTTTATTTTTGACTAGACTGTCCCTTTAATGAACAAACCTAATATATATGAAAAAGATTAAATTTAAAAATTACACACACATATATATACAGTATGTGTGTGAGTATGTATATATATATATATATATATATATATATATATATATATATATATATATATATATAAATATAATATATATATAATATATATAAATATAATATGTTTTATATTTCTTGACTGATAACAGGTTAGCCCCCCACCAAATAATTAAAACCACTTCTTGTATACTAGATATATATATATATACTGTACCTTTGAGTCCTTCCCTATCTAACACCTTGACATATACCATATCCCTTTAAAACAATGTGAACATTTTTTTGTTTTGTTTTTTTTAAAATACAAATCCTTGAAATTGCATTGTTCTTCACTCAGAAGAAAATGTTGTTTTCATGTTTATATATACATATAGATAAATAGATGATAGATAGATAGATAGATAGATAGATAGATAGATAGACAGATAGATTGATATAAATATATAGCTATATATATATATATATATATATATATAAAACATTTTCTTCTAAGTGAATAGTGCAACTTCAGGTTAACATGCGAGCAAAAGCCGGAACATGGTTTTGTAGCATGCACCTGAGAAGTATATGTCGAGAGATAGCACACACACACTATCTGACTTCCAGTTGTTAACATGCCTGAGACTTTTGCTAGAGCAAAAACGTATTACTTTAAACTTGTAATATCAGTGCAAGAATCAGAGAGCTATTGATTTAACTTAGTAGTACTAATATTTTTCTTGCTCCATTTGTAATCTAGACCTTACTTATCAGTTAGCATTGCAATCATTTATTATTAAATATAATCTTTTATCAGTATAAATCTAAAAATGAAGTTTCCAAACTTTATAGTAAAGTGTAATAAAAAATACCCCTTTTCACATTAATTATAACTTTAATAATTTAGAAACCTAAAATAAATCCTGATTTATTTATTTATTTAAGAACATGGGATATTATAACTCTAGGTGCTTTGAAAAAGACCAGGAATGGAAAATTGTTCAATTCAGTGGGATTTAATAAAATTAATCTTTAACCTTTTTTTTTTTTAATAAATATTTTATACTATGTTGTTTATTACAGAAATAACTCCAATGTCTTACAACTGTCATTACTGGGACACTTTATAGTGTTCTCAACAAGAGAGGAAAATTATACCATGGTGTAATACAGAACCAAGCTATTGTTATGAATAGTTCTATTGAAAGTAAAAGTATTAGGTCATAGGTCTGGTGTTATTTTAAAGGTGTGTGGGGGATAAAGCAACATATGATTAGCTTGGTATTCTTAGGAATGTTCCATACTTCATACACCATAGAAATACCACACAAATAGCATTTGCAACATAATGTGAAATGAAGTTATGTTTAATAGATAATAAAACCATATGTATGTTTTTGTAGTTTTAATGAAAGGGAGTGAATGTGCAATACCTGCCCTTTTTAATAAACTTAAAACACTTTAAGGAATTTAAATCCCACCTATAAAATATAAATAATGAGGCATAATTCTCTATTCTACATGCTGTCATTTGTTTAGCTGTTAGTCATAAATTGCAAGTCATAACAAGATACTCAGCTTTCTTATTTTTCTTATTAAAATACAGTGTTTGGTGAATAATAATAATAATTATTATTATTATTATTATTATTATTAATATTATTATTATTTGTATTAATTGGTTTATTGTTTTAGATTTTAATTGCCCACATGTAAAGAAAAAAAATGTTTAAATAAATAACATTGTTTAAAATGTTTGGATCCAACAAATATATATATATATATATATATATATATATATATATATATATATATATATATATATATATATATATATATATATATACTGTACTGTATATATATATACTGTATATCAATCGCACAGTGCATTCCTTAGCAGTTTCGTCACTACTAAATTTGGTCTCTTTAGAAAAGTTGGGAAAGGCTTAAAGGTAGAGGTAATATTAAAGGCTTAAAGGCAGAGGTAATATTGGTAGTGTATATGTATGGGCCAGTAAAAGTTTATATCATAAAAGAAAATCTCTCTTGAATAGTGGGTGAATATGGGTAAATTAAGCAGTTTGATTTTTTTCTAAATTTGCCCAAAATGTATCCTTATCTTGGAACAGGTAGTTACTTCCTCAGTTCCTATATAATATGTTGTTGCATTATTGCTAAAATATCTTTCCACAAGTGGCAATTGAATGTTCTGCCAATGCTTAAAGGGGCACTTTGCTATAAAAAATATTTTTGCTTATTGAAACCACAACTAATTTTCCTTGAGAACATGCCCGCTCAATTGGTCTTAGCTTGCAAGAAAAGCAGGCCTCCTTTACGTTATTTCTCTCTAAAAAAATAAAGACGTCCTTATCTTATCTATACAACTGAAAGCTTCATTTTCATGTGCCAGATTAAACCTTAACTTGTAGTTTCCATGTAATCGGGAAGACATTAAAGGTACAATGTACTTGTCAAGTAGCTGATAAGAGTTTATTGTATTCCAACCAGCTACACATTCCAATTCATTATAAGCACATCTGTTTGTGTTAGATGTTTTGTATGAGATAAGGAACATGTGTATTTCCTACAACTGGATTAGGTAAACAAATAAAACCCAATAGGAAATGCCTTTTTTTCTGCCCTTTTGCAAGTGTTTTTCAGGCCCTCAAGAATCAAAATATAAGCAACGGATGCAGAAGAAAAACATATCCAGTAAATGATTCAAAACATGATGACTTCCTTATGTGTTTAAATGTTGATGTTATTTTGTTTTACTGTACTAATACTATCAATTCATGATATATGCATTTTCATAACATCCTGATCCAAGCACTTAATTGCAATCATGAATGAAAATTCAAACAGATTTAATTTCTGCACATGTTTTAAAATAGCAATATAACATATTGAAAATGTTTTAAAATTTAATGTCTTAACATTTTATCTTAAACAAGGAAACAATTATGCTCCAATTCAATTTGACATAAACATTTGACACAAAAAAATGTTTATTATTTAACGTTAACATTTGCCTGGGGTTTTTACAGGCCTTCAAAGACGGAAATTATAATGACTGATGAAGAACAGTGCATTATCACAATGTTTAACAAATTTAAAACCATTTAATTAAAATAATTTTACATATGTGGTTCGAAATTGGGGAGAAATGGCAGACTGCCCCGCTCACTTTATCAGATGCATTGCATTTTTACAGAATTATTATTATTATTATTGGTTATTTGTAGAGCACCAACAGATTCCGCAGCGCTAGTTATGCAATTAATTGAGATGCAGAGGCAGACTGACCTATCGTGTTAATTTTAGGTGGTGTGGTGGACGTAAACTGGGTTGGGTAGGGATGCCTTTGGTTGATATGTGAGAATTGTGTTGAGGTGATCCAGGCAGTAAGGGGTTTATTAGTGGTGGGAGGAACCAGAGTCATTTTACATCCTGTAGGTTTAAAGGGACATAAAGCCCAAAGTTTTTCTTTTATGACTCAGATGGAGCATATAATTTTATACAATCCAATTTTCTTCTGTTATCAAATTTACTTCATTCTCTTGGTATCCTATGTTGAAGAAGCAGCAATGCACTACTGGGAGCTAGCTGAGCACACCAGTAAGCCAATGATAAGAGGCATATGTGCAGCCATCAACATTTTCAACTAAGGATACCAAGAGAACTAATCAAATTAGATACTAGAAGTAAATTTGAAAGTTGTTTAAAATGATATGCTTTATCTGAATCTTTTTTGGGTTTTGTGTGCCTTAAAAAGTGGTAGAATGTACAGGGTTAATTGCGGTAGACAGAGGTTGTGGTTATAGTTAATGGCAATTGTAGGGTGCAGGAGGTAGGGGGTTAATTGTTATTGTCAGCTGTTGTAATCCTCCCTTAAAAAGGCTAAACCCTAGCGTATAAATTTAAAGGTACAGTACTTACTCTAAAGCCTTACATTCAAGGGGGTCATACAGATACACTGTTGCAAAATAAAATAACATAAAATATTCAATACAATGTTTCAATCTGAGCACACTGAAATTAACACAAAAAAGAACATTAAAGGTGCTGTTAGCAAACTTCATATGATATAAATATAAATATATAAATCTACATATATATATATATATATATATATATATATATATATATATATATATATATATATACAGGAAGTCCTTTGGGTATAAACATGAACTCAGATGTGAAATTGTATATAGGCAATTAGGATATGTTCTTTCCATTAAAATCCAGTATTAAAATCTATCAGCTATTGAAACTATTAGTATTTAGAAAGATTACTTTTGATTTAGGATTATAACACACTGTGGGATCTATCTAAATATAATATTTTGATATCGGAACAGGATGAATTTTGATCTGTAATTTACTATATAAGTATTTGTTATATTGTCATTATCCATGAATTGTTGGAATGCTTTATATATTAATTGCAATCAATTCTTAAATCAGTATATCTTTTTGTTGGTGTGTAATGAGTTGTAAGATGTCTGAATAATATATATATATGGAGATTTATATTATAGGGGGTTAACTGAGGTAGGGGCCTGGTATTATTATAGTTAATTGAAGGGGTTGTTGTATGGCTTAACAACAGTTAGGGGAGAAGTATATAGGTATGGGGTGGGGGTTGTGTGGTTATGTATGACATGTATAATGCACATCTGCATTGTAGACAATTTGTTACAATAGCTTAAGGGTTAAAAAAATATCCAGTTTCCTGTCAAATAGATCTCAGAAAGCTCTTGAGTCTTACCCATATTAATATACAGTTAAAAGTGGATTTCTGATTTCTTAGGCTGCCAGTACTGTAATAGGATTATGTCATACCATTTTACACTTTTGTAATATGGAATGAATTATAAAGATGTTTCAAACTTTTACCAGCAAACTTTAAAATGTGTATGTTTACTTTGGCTTCATTATGCATTTTCCCAGAAATACATTATGTCGTATAGTCTATGTATAATCTGGCTATTTTTAATAGAATGACACTTTTATACATTTATATTTAAATGTTCTTGGAAAATATGTGTTACAGATTTGAATTCTAGCACTATACAAAATATTTGCATTTAAAGGGACATTTAAAGTATGGTTCATATAGGGCATGCAATTTGAAACAACTTTCCAATTTACTTTTATCATCATCAGATTTATATATTTATATTTATATCATATGATTGAAGTTAACTGTTAAGGAACTTAAAACGTGGTGGGAAATTGAATTTTTACAACTATACATTACTGAAGACAAAATACCAAGGGGACTCAGAATGAAAAAGTATCCAGCAGCAGAGAAATTGGATGCTGATTTCATGAGAGAGTGGAATCAGAACTTAACAAATTGCTCTGTGATTCTCATGAAACAACTGTTAAAGAGGAGAACACAAGAGAGAGAACAAATTCTGTGTGAGCTAGCTGAACTACAAACTCAGATTGATGACCTCAAGGATGATGAGAGATTTGATGACTATACGAAACAACTGAAGGATACCACAGAAAGGATTGACAATGAAATAGTAAATAAGAAATTAGGAAAATATCAAAGAGACTGTAAAGATTACGACTTGGATGTCGTTTATAGTTGGAATACTGGGATGCAACATAATACCACCAATAAAAATAAAAATAAAAATAAAAGAAAGAATCAACATAGTAAAAATAAAGGAAAGAAAATGGATTCACAAGGAGAAGTATTTAACAAAGAAGAGCAGAGAAAAGTGACATTTTCAAGTGCTGAGGGGAGCACATATGCCTATAGCCCTAAGTCCTCTACTCCAATCTGCAGTAGTTATGAGAGTGATAATATGGGAGCAAGACCTAAGGATAATGCAGGTCATAGATCTCTTGTCGATCTGGGGATTACACCTAATATATCAAGCAGTGAAGATAAGGTAAAAGATGGAGATCCAAAAAGAATAAAAAAGAAAAAGGAGGAGGAGCCAAAAGCAAAATACCCAAGCAGGCTGACCAGGGCTACAAAAGAGAAGAGCAACTAAATGTTGTCAACTTATCATCATATCCACTAACTAAAGTACAAGAGACTGCCCTTTCAAAAGGGATGGGCTTCTCACCGGATAAAAATATGAATTTGTTTGACACTATAATAGATCTCAATAAATTTGTACGGAAAATTACCTTAAAGAGACATTTCTTTAATGAGGAACCACAATCTATTGAAGAAAATGTTACTAATGTTAATTCTAATGAAATGCTCAATAGTGAAGCCTTTAAATATCTAGAAACCTTGTCATTTGAAGAATTATGTGACACTAATAGCTTGAGGGTACTAGATAGTGAAAGTTTAAGATACAATCAGCGTAACCTATGTATACCCGGTTCACAATGTAAGATAGGCCATACTAGTCACTTTTATCCTGTACATGCGAGAGGGGATCTTATAGAAGTGTTTCATACTGTAGTAGAGGAGGAATTAACACAACTCTATAATACTAAAGTCAAATGTGAAAATAAGAAAAGAAGCTGGGATAATTTATCATATCATGAAAGAGCAGCACTTAAACAAATTAAAGATAATAAAAATGTGGTCATATCAAAGTCTGACAAAGGGGGCACTATTGTGGTGCAAGACAGAGTAGCTTATGTCCAGGAAGCTGAAAGACAGTTGTCTGACAGGGAAACATATCGCAAGCTTACATTTAACCCCACTGAGAAATTCAATAGGGAACTTAGAATGCTCTTAGATGAAGGTATCCACTTAAATTATCTTACACAAACACAGGCAGAGTGCTTTATTAATGAGAGTCCAACGATATCAGTTTTTAAACATTTACCGAAGATCCACAAGTCCAGGCTTAATCCGCCAGGAAGGCCGATAATTTCTACCATAGGTACTATTGGAGAAAATCTAGGTAAATGGGTAGACGATTTCTTACAACCAGTGGTTAAAAGTTTACCAGGATACTTGAGTAGTACCAAACATTTACTTAGAAAATTGGAACATCTTGATTGGTCAGATAATCTTACTTTTTTAACTGTAGATGTGGTATCTTTATATTCTTGTATACCTCATGGAGAAGGTCTTGTGGCTCTCAGGGAAATGCTACATATTCATACTAATTTTGAATCTGGCTTTATAGATTATATCGTGGATATTGTGAGGTTCCTTTTGAGCCATAATTATTTCTTATTTGAGGGGACTTACTATGTCCAAAATCAGGGCACGGCGATGGGGGCGAAATTCGCCCCCTCGTATGCTAACCTTTATCTTGGCTATTTTGAACTTAATAAATTGTTTACATGTAATAATCCATTTCTATCTAGGATTTGTTTCTATACAAGATTCATAGACGATCTTCTGATCGTCTGGAAAAAGGATATAACCAGTATAGAACAATTTATACAATATCTCAACGATAATAACAATAATTTAAAATTTACATACTATAACTCTCATGTAAGTGTAGACTATCTTGACTTGACACTAGTAGGGAATAGTATTAAAAGCTGCATAAATACTAGGACTTTTAGGAAAAAAACTTCTGGTAATACTATACTAAGGGCTGACTCAGGTCACCCCTATTGTGTAAAGAAAGGAATTCCTAAGGGCCAATTTATGCACCTTAGGCACAACTGTAGTGACAAGGAGAGTTATTTAGATCAAGCTAACAACTTAGTGGACAGACTGAGTGTCAGGGTTCAGCCTGGAATTGAACCTGGGACCTGTCTCTATTTCTGAGTGTAATTACACATTCCAGTCTTCAGCATATGCAAGTATCCTGTCTGTTATACAAGCTCTGTTTTCCTGCCTGATTCTACTCAGCTCCAGTTCTACAGCATATGCAAGTATCCTGCTTGTTATTACAAAGCTCTGCTTTCCTGCGTGTAATTTCACTGTTCCAGTCTAGAGCATATGCAAGTATCCTGCCTGTTATTATTAAGAACTGTATTCCTGCCTAATACAACAACTTATAGACTTTGTCTTATCTAATTGCATAACTCTGCATTGCTTTATCCTATAAATAAAAATCTCCTTTATTTCCTAAAACCTTGTACCTGTTTAATTATGCCTAAAAGGAAAGACTCACACAGACAAAACACAACATTAACCCCAAAACCTGACACCTCTGCACAACAGCTCCTTACTCCTGAACCTGCTCCCTTGCAGAGTATGACACTGAGTGATAGGGGGTATAGTAAGAGGGATCTAATTAAAACCATGAAAGAAGTTAATGAGATGGATAGACAGACTTTATTAAAGGATAAACCTAGGAAGGTAAATGGAGACATTGATAGGTTGAACTTTTCAACTAAGTATAGCAGACAGTATCAGGATATATGTAGAATTGTACAAAGATTTACTCCACTGTTAAAAAATGATCCAAAATTGAAAGCGACTATAGAAAAAGGAGTCAGATGTGTCTCTAGAAGATAAGAAACTATAGAGAATAGTTTGAAACGGAATTTTGCGGATAAATTTACAACTCAGACTAAAATGTGGTTAAGAAAAAGTAATGGCAGATTTAAATGTGGAGGTGTACCCTGTAAATCATGTAGTTATATGAAGAGAAGTGATACTTTCACTTCGACGGTTACTGGAAATACATATAGGGTTAATCATCATATAGATTGTAACTCAAGATTTGTAATATATTTGATTACATGTAAATTGTGTCAAAGTCAATATACAGGTAGAACTACAAGAATGCTCAAGGATAGAGTGAGGGAGCACTTGTTGTCCTTGGAAAATGATATACCAAAAACCCCTGTGTCTAAGCACTTTGCACTACATAGAAGAAATTATAATTATAATAAACAAGAATTGGAATATATCAATACACTTTTCTCCTTCCAAGGCATTGATCTGATACCTAAACAAAATGTTGGGGGCAATAGAGTTCAAGCTCTCAATAGGAGCGAAGTTTATTGGATATATACATTGAAAACAGGAAGTCCTTTGGGTATAAACATGAACTCAGATGTGAAATTGTATATAGGCAATTAGGATATGTTCTTTCCATTAAAATCCAGTATTAAAATTGGCTTAAGGTAACGACAACACTTTGGTTACTTTGTTAGTGCATTGGCAACTAATCTTACTACTCATAAAATCTTACATATAATACATAACAAATTTCAAAATATAAAATACAAAAAACAATACAATTTACATGAATTTGATAAAAACATGATTAAAAAACTCGATGTTATGGGGGCGGAGCCAGCTATCCAAGGACAGAGACGTGCCTGTGTTAAGCTCCTGACTAAACTTTGACATAACTATGGGTATCTCTATCAAAATTCGTGTTTTGAACACCTACAATAGCATTTAACCATGTCTGGATAACTTTGGTGGAGTTGTGGGGGCTGACTGAGATTGGACTGAGCCGGAGAGCAAAACAGCAATACTACCATGCGGAAGGCCGCGACCATGTGGGAGTCAGAGATGGCGCAGCTCCTTCACAGCCACTTCCACAGTCTCACACAAGCTCTTCATGAGGCTTTTGGGAATAGCGCGCCCTTCAATGAAAACTGTGAGCAAATCACTGCAAATACAAGTTCCTGCTTCGACGCCACAGACTTGGCCACGGACACTGAACAATGTGCAGACGCGTTAACAGCCCCACAGGTGGAAGCCGACAGCGGGCGGCTAGCCTCTACCCCTCTAGCAGCAGCAACTCGTGATAGCATCTTAGAAATGGGGATGGATCAGCCAGTCGCTGAGGATGATTGTGCAAAAGCAATACGGGCTCTAAACCCACTACAACCTGCTGCGGCGAAGCCTATGTTAGACTGCCCTAGCTTGGACTGCGTGTTGGAGGTGATTGCTGGTCGGACCCACAGAGTCTCGGCCCCTAAAACGAATGGGGCATGTGTAGCACTTGGAGCTGGAGCACGGGCTTTATTGACTGTGGAAGCCATCACATCGGCTCATGCAGCGGCGGTTACTGCTGAAGCCGAAAAAGGTCATCTCACTTTATTGCGACCCTGGAGTGGCGATATTGATAAGGCCCGACCGGCACTTACATCAACCCAGGCATATGGGTGGGACACACCCGGGAGGGCTCACGCTGATGAGCTCTCTCATAACCCGGGAGTGTCTGCATCTAATGCCACGCTGCATCCAAAGGCTGTTCACTTGCCTGGGACTCTGACTTGTCCATGGGAATTTAAGCTCCGGATAATCGATACTCGCAGCAGCTTGAAAGCTGGGGTAGGATAGAGTCACTGCTCCTATTACCTCCTAGTGGCCTAAACCTATCCACACTGAATGTTAGATTTGATTTTAGACCGCAGAGAGACACTGTTAAAAACGTATTTGACTTGATAGTTCTTGCACTGATATATTATTAATCACTCACTATGTATGTCTGATATCGTGTCTAGCTCTTAGACTACATATGCTACCTCCTATATTTCTATTTGTGCATTTTGTTTATGAGTGGAGTATGTTCTGTGCTTTCCCCTTAGTCAGACTGGGAAATACAGTTACCCAAGTTTATACCTTGACTAATTAACTGTTTAGCATGCTTCGTTATAGTTAAGATAAACGCTGTGTTCATTCTCCTTTTCATTTACTAATTACCTTAGGTACCCATTCATACTAATCTACATTATGTTATGTTGGCAAAATGTTTTCTCAAACACCCACTATATGTGTTTAACTATATATTGCTCTACCGGGCATGTCTTTTGAATCTGGATATTCATCTACATTTTATTACAGTATACTATGCTAACAAACTGCTATTTAAAGTTTAATATGCAGACAAGCTCCTACTTAATTTATTTGCATCATCTTTAGGGATGC
This sequence comes from Bombina bombina, assembly GCF_027579735.1. Taxonomy (NCBI): domain Eukaryota; kingdom Metazoa; phylum Chordata; class Amphibia; order Anura; family Bombinatoridae; genus Bombina; species Bombina bombina. Next base: position 292,587,824 of record NC_069503.1, on the reverse strand, counting down.
GCGGGGTATATCTATTTTCTTACATGTTACTTGTTATTAATAGTGAATAAGCTACAACAATTTGGGCTATTAGGAATGTATGTCTAGTCATTGCCTTAAAACCTGGTTCATCACACTTGCTAAAGTACAGCTAAACTATCATCTCCCTATTTATCTCTGAGCTTCGGAGTTGAGTACTGACCCCTACGTATGTCCCTTGGGCTTCAGTATAACTACTAGACATGGCGTGTGACTGCCTGCGGCCGGGGCGGCGTGACGCCTATACTCCACAAATGCACAGCTCAGGGGAAATATTACAGTTATAGCCTTGTACCGCAGTGCTTACCAAATTGTGCAAGCAATGTTTATAATGTACTTTGCGGCAAGGCTCTAGATATGCTATCTATGCTACATTCCGTACATATTTAATCTCACAAACTTAAATCTGCTGTGAGGCCCTTTGCCTCCTTAGCTTGCCAAAAAGAATGGGTATCCTTTTTTTACCTTATATTATATGCCTAATACTACTAGAAAGATGCTCCCATAGTAACCTTCAAATCTTTAGTTGCCAACATACAGCATAAACCCTTGAGGGCTGCCCTATTTATCTACAGTTGATACCCTACAATTCAACAGTCTCCTGCGTTATCTATATTTACTAATAGTTTTCAACCCACCACCTCCCCCCCCCCCCCCACTGTATATAATATGCCTCCTAATTCAGGGGGATTAACTATGTGGCTTATCTTGCCCATGCCACGCAATCAATACCTCCCTAACACTCTACTTTACATATTACCACAGAGATGGCTCTAATCACTACATATTCTTCAGCAGGTCTGATTATCATAACTTTTCAGAAGAGTCTCTGATTGTTTGCTTCAAGATGCTATTTCCATTTGGGAATATTACCTTTGTTGTGGTTATCACTTGGTATGTTAATTATCACCCTAAACAGGTCCAATAGTGGCCTATTGCATTACAGTACTATAAAAATAAAAAATGAGGTTTATAAGATGTGGTCCATGAGTGGCCTATTCATCCCCAGATACCTTCTATAAATAAGTATTATCACTCCAACATCTGAGGTCCAAATGTGGCCTGCTTAATTCATTTTAGAGGGTTTATAAGTAGAATAATATCCACCATTAATGATGAGCACCGCATTTTCTCTCCTAACCTGTATCGAGCAATACTACTTATCCAAAGATTACTGTTATTTTAATATAATGTACGCATAGCCTTCTAACTGTACTGCATACATATGTTGTATTTTTTTTCTTTGTGTGCTCATCGTATATTTTTTGAGTATATGTTTGCATTTAAACCTCAATAAAATATTTAAAAATAAAAAACTTGATGTTATAAGAAACTCAATGTTATAAAAAAGCAACATGAAATAGATATACACAATTGACATTGTAGTGGCCGATGCTGCATCAATAGTTCATTTCATGCAGACATTGTAATTTCATCAAATCAGCTGATGCACTAACAAAGTAAACAAAGTGTTGTCGTTACCTTAAGCCAATCAAATTAGGAGTATTGAACCAGGCCCCCAATTGGGGCGGACTTGGTAACTAACATACGGGTATAAGAATGTAAGATTCACATAGCCCGACATCCGTTTGTTCATCAGGTCCCCTTGATAAAGCCCGGCGATCACCGGGGGAGATGCGTGGGGTATCGTTGTCCAGTCCAGAGCCCCTGAGAAGGAAGCGGAACAGCTGAGGGCGGGCAATCCGGAAATACCCGCCGCAGGCTAAATCCTGTGTATTTGAGACCTTCCAGCTGACAACTGCTTTCAGAGCCGGGTGCTGCTGATGGACTTAAAGCTGACTTTTTAACATTGTGTATTGTATCAATAAAGGCATTGTTTTATACTAACTCTGGTGAGTAGAATATAATTGCGCTTTACATGGTGTTTGGAAATTACACCTGAATCTCTTTTTTTGCGCTTTTGTCTTTGCTTTTGGGTATAAGCTTTGGATCCTGGATCCTACAAATTCTGGAGGAAGAGGAGTTTTAAACGAGCAGCAATAAAGAGAAAGAGGAAAAACTTATTGGAAAAGCTAACACTATTGGATATCATTTGTTTATGCAATTTTTTAACATTGGAGATTAAAAAGGTAGTTTGGAATTATTTCATCACTTTTTTCCAGTATTACAGGAATATGTATCTAGAGGACATTGTAAGAATTTGATAACTCAATAGTATTATATATATTTTATATCAGGTGTAGTATTTTATCCTAGCGCTAAACAGTTTCTCTTTGTGTGATGCAGAATCTGGTTTTAATCCATAAAGGGCATAAATCTCCTAACATTCCTAAATTGTTTGGAATAACGTGCTTTAAAACATCAGGTATGATGTTGTATCGATCAGGTAATGTAAGGGTTACGCCCGCTTCACAGTGACAGACCAAACTCCCCGTTTAACGCACCGCAAACAGTCCATTTGCACAACCACGAGATAGATAGATTTGATAGATACATAGATACATAGATTAGATAGATAGATCAATAGATGCAATATACATTTGATAGATACGATAGATAGATAGATTTGATAGATAAATAGATAGATTTGATAGATATATAATTTCCCAGACAGAGAATTACAAGACGTGTGGCCTGGGACCCATGGTAAGGTTCCCAGAGGCAGTTGTGGCGCCAGGGGACGTGTATATGGCATGGATTTTAGGAACCGGGAGATGGAAAAAGATGCTTGGTCGGTCCTCCTACTTCAAATTTGGGGCACTGCGCGTGCAATCTACTGTGCCACCAGATATGAGTGGTGTGTTAAGTAGTATTATTCTGATCAGTTTAATACCTGTTACTCCCCCTAAAGGGGGAGGTGTCTATGGCATGGATTTTAGGAACCGGGAGATGGAAAAAGATGCTTGGTCGGTCCTCCTACTTCAGATTTGGGGCACTGCGCGTGCAATCTACTGTGCCACCAGATATGAGTGGTGTGTTAAGTAGTACTATTCTGATCAGTTTAATACCTGTTACTCCCCCTATCGGGGGAGGTGTATATGGCATGGATTTTAGGAACCGGGAGATGGAAAAAGATGCTTGGTCGGTCCTCCTACTTCAAATTTGGGGCACTGATGCTTGGTCGGTCCTCCTACTTCAAATTTGGGGCACTGCGCGTGCAATCTACTGTGCCACCAGATATGAGTGGTGTGTTAAGCAGTACTATTCTGATCAGTTTAATACCTGTTACTCCCCCTACTGCGCGTGCAATCGTGGCCGGACTTTTTGCCGACGGCCATTTGTCCGACGGACATTTGGCCGAAACACAAGTGGCTGTCACAAAACAGTCCGGCCACGAGATAGATAGATTTGATAGATACATAGATTAGATAGATAGATCAATAGATGCAATATACATTTGATAGATACGATAGACAGATAGATAGATAGATAGATAGATAGATTTAATAGATAAATAGATAGATTTGATAGGTAGATAATTTCCCAGACAGAGAATTACAAGACGTGCGGTCTGGGACCCATGGTAAGGTTACTTCCTTTTGCACAATCGAGTACAGGTTGGGGATTGCCTTTTGTGCAAAGAAATTTCGGCCGGGTACCTTCCACTGCGGTGTCCCCTATCAGGGGAGGTGTATATGGCATGGATTTTAGGAACCGGGAGATGGAAAAGATGCTTGGTCGGTCCTCCTACTTCAAATTTGGGGCACTGCGCGTGCAATCTAATGTGCCACCAGATAGGCGTGGTGTGTTAAGTAGTACTATTCCTATCAGTTTAATCCTGTTAAGTGTCTTTTTTTTGGTTTTGGTTTTGAAGCCACAGTGCAGCACCAGAGGCCAGAAAAATTTGGCATGTGTCACCAACTCCTCCTCTGCAGAGCCACGCATTCCATGCTTGGCAGCCATCAGCAGGTTTACCCAATGTGCAGTGTAGGTGATATACCTGCCCTGACCATGCTTTGCAGACCAGCTATCAGTGGTCATATGGACCCTTGCCCCAACACTGTGTGCCAGACATGCCATTACTTCCTTTCGAACAATCGTACAGGTTGGGGATTGCCTTTTGTGAAAATAAATTTTGTCCGGGTAACTTCCACTGCGGTGTCCCAATAGCTACAAATTTTTTGAACGCCTCAGACTCCACCAGCTTGTATGGTAAAAGCTGGCGGGCTAAGAGTTCAGACAAGCCAGCTGTCAGACGCCGGGCAAGGGGGTGACTTTGTGACATTGGCTTCTTACGCTCAAACATGTCCTTGACAGACACCTGACTGTGGGCAGATGAGTAGGAACTGCTCCGGAAGAGAGACGGAGTGGCGGATGGTTGAGAGGGGGCAAGGAGGACAGCAGTGGTTGACGTGGCTGAAGATGCTGGACCAGGAGGAGGATGGCGGCTTTGAGTTTGTGTGCTGCTTCTACTCATGTGTTGATCCCATAGGCGTTTGTGATGTGCGATCATGTGCCTTCGCAAAGCAGTTGTACCAAGGTGGGTGTTGCACTTCCCACGACTCAGTTTCTTTTGGCACAGGTTGCAAATAGCATCGCTGTTGTCAGAGGCAGACACACAAAAAAATGCCACACTGCTGAGCTCTGCGATGACGGCATTCTGGTGGTGGCAACAGCATGCGTTGATTGGCGTGCTGTCTGGCTGACCCCGGGTGCCGATGCATGCTGTCTGACTGTGCCACTAGCTCCTTGCGATGACCTCCCCCTGCTTCCAACTCGTCTCCTCCTCCTCCTCTCTGTCTCCCGATCTGAACTTTCCCCCTGTTCTTCTCTTCTAGCGGGCACCCACGTGACATCCACGGACGCATCGTCATCATCAACCGCTTCACTTGTATCTGACAAATCAACAAAGGAAGCAGCAGCGGGTACAACATCATCATCATCACACCGTACATCCATGTCTGTAATGCTGCCTGACTGAGACATATCACTGTTATCTACATCCTCTGTCAATGATGGTTGCGCATCACTCATTTCTTCCAACTGATGTGTAAAAAACTCCTCTGACACATCACGTGAAGCGGCTGTGGTGCTAGTGTTGGTGGTGGCAGCAGGCTGGCGAGTGGTGGTAACTTGAGAGGTGCCCGAAGATAAGCTGGAGGAGGACGGTGCGTCAAGGTTCAGAGCGGAAACTATAGAAGATTGGGTGTCCTGTGTTAAAAAGTCAACTATGTCCTCCTCAGAACTTTTCGAGTTCATGGGACGTGGCCTCTGAACACTGGGCATTACTCTATGGCCAAAGGGAATCACAGCACCACAACCACGACGGCACCTGCGGTGTGGCCGGCCTCTACCTGTCATTTTTTTTAAATGTACACTTACACTACTATTAAACAAGATATGCGTGGTGGCACTGGGAAGTGGGCACAGTATAAGCTGTGAGCCTGACACAAAAAAGCAGACTGATGTTTGACAGTCCAAAAAGTTTTTATTTTTTTAAGTGTACACTTACACTACTATTAAACAAGATATGAGTGGTGCCACTGGGCAAGTGGGCACAGTATACGCTGTGAACCTGGCACACCTGATTACACAAGCAGACTGATGTTTCACAGTCAAAAAAGTTTTTGTTTTTTTTAATTATTTACACTACTGTTACACCAGATATGAGTGGTGGCACTGGGCAAGTGGGCCGGGCACACACGTTGGCAGGCAGGCAGGAAAATGCAATTAGAATTACACTAGCAGACTGATGTTTCACAGTCAAAAAAGTTTTTTTTTTTAATTATTTACACTACTGTTACACCAGATATGAGTGGTGGCACTGGGCAAGTGGGCCTGGCACACACGTTGACAGGCAGGCAACTGCAATTAGATTTCATTAGCAGACTGATGTTTCACAGTCAAAAAAGTTTTTTTATTTTTAAATTATTTACACTACTGTTACACCAGATATGAGTGGTGGCACTGGACAAGTGGGCCTGGCACACACGCTAGTAGGCAAGCAACTGCAATTAGATTACACTAGCAGACTGATGTTTCACAGTCAAAAAAGTTTTTTTAAAAATTATTTACACTACTGTTACATCAGATATGAGTGGTGGCACTGGGCAAGTGGGCCGGGCACACACATTGGCAGGCAGGCAACTGCAATTAGAATTACACTAGCAGACTGATGTTTCACAGTCAAAAAAGTTTTTTTTTTAAATTATTTACACTACTGTTACACCAGATATGAGTGGTGGCACTGGGCAAGTGGGCCTGGCACACACGCTAGCAGGCAGGCAACTGCAATTAGATTACACTAGCAGACTGATGTTTCACAGTCAAAAAAGTTTTTTTTTTAAATTTACACTACTGTTACAACAGATATGAGTGGTGGCACTAGTTGGCAAGTGGGCCTGGCACACACGCAGACAGGCAGGCAACTGCAATTAGATTACACTAGCAGACTGATGTTTCACAGTCAAAAAACTTTTTTTTTTAAATTTACACTACTGTTACAACAAATATGAGTGGTGGCACTAGTTGGCAAGTGGGCCTGGCACACACGCTGGCAGGCAGGCAACTGCAATTAGATTACACTAGCAGACTGATGTTTCACAGTCAAAAAAGTTTTTTTTTTTTAAAATGTACACTACTGTTACAACAGATATGAGTGGTGGCACTTAGCAAGTGGGCCTGGCACACACGCTGGCAGGCAGGCAACTGCAATTAGATTACACTAGCAGACTGATGTTTCACAGTCAAAAAAGTTTTTTTTTTTAAATTTACACTACTGTTACAACAGATATGAGTGGTGGCACTAGTTGGCAAGTGGGCCTGGCACACACGCTGGCAGGCAGGCAACTGTAATTAGATTACACTAGCAGACTGATGTTTCGCAGTCAAAAAAGTTTTTTTTTTTTAAATTTACACTACTGTTACAACAGATATAAGTGGTGGCACTTAGCAAGTGGGCCTGGCACACACGCTGGCAGGCAGGCAACTGCAATTAGATTACACTAGCAGACTGATGTTTCACAGTCAAAAAAGTTTTTTTTTACAAAATTTACACTACTGTTACAACAGATATGAGTGGTGGCACTAGTTGGCAAGTGGGCCTGGCACACACGCTGACAGGCAGGCAACTGCTATTAGATTACACTAGCAGACTGATTTTTCACAGTCAAAAAAGTTTTTTTTTTTTAAATTTACACTACTGTTATAACAGATATGAGTGGTGGCACTAGTTGGCAAGTGGGCCTGGCACACACGCTGACAGGCAAGCAACTGCTATTAGATTACACTAGCAGACTGATGTTTCACAGTCAAAAAAGTTAGTTTTTTTTAATTTACACTACTGTTACAACAGATATGAGTGGTGGCACTAGTTGGCAAGTGGGCCTGGCACACACGCTGGCAGGCAGGCAACTACAATTAGATTACACTAGCAGACTGATGTTTCACAGTCCAAAAAGTTTTTTTTTAAAAAATTTACACTACTGTTACAACAGATATGAGTGGTGGCACTAGTTGGCAAGTGGGCCTGGCACACACGCTGGCAGGCAGGCAACTGCAATTAGATTACACTAGCAGACTGATGTTTCACAGTCAAAAAAGTTTTTTTTTTTTAAATTTACACTACTGTTACAACAGATATGAGTGGTGGCACTAGTTGGCAAGTGGGCCTGGCACACACACTGGCAGGCAGGCAACTGCAATTAGATTACACTAGCAGACTGATGTTTCACAGTCAAAAAAGTTTTTTTTTTTTAAATTTACACTACTGTTACAACAGATATGAGTGGTGGCACTAGTTGGCAAGTGGGCCTGGCACACACACTGGCAGGCAGGCAGGCAACTGCAGTTAGATTACACTAGCAGACTGATGTTTCACAGTCAAAAAAGTTTTGTTTTTTTTAAATTTACACTACTGTTACAACAGATATGAGTGGTGGCACTTAGCAAGTGGGCCTGGCACACACGCTAGCAGGCAGGCAACTGCAATTAGATTACACTAGCAGACTGATGTTTCACAGTCAAAAAAGTTTTTTTTTTACAAAATATACACTACTGTTACAACAGATATGAGTGGCGGCACTAGTTGGCAAGTGGGCCTGGCACACACCCTGGCAGGCAGGCAACTGCTATTAGATTACACTAGCAAACTGATGTTTCACAGTCAAAAAAGTTTTGTTTTACAAAATTTACACTACTGTTACAACAGATATGAGTGGTGGCACTAGGTAGCAAGTGGGCCTGGCACACACGCTGGCAGGCAGGCAGGCAACTGCAATTAGATTACACTAGCAGACTGATGTTTCACAGTCAAAAAAGTTTTGTTTTACAAAATTTACACTACTGTTACAACAGATATGAGTGGTGGCACTAGTTGGCAAGTGGGCCTGGCACACACGCTGGCAGGCAGGCAACTGTAATTAGATTACACTAGCAGACTGATGTTTCACAGTCAAAAAAGTTTTTGTTTTTTTAAATTTACACTACTGTTACAACAGATATAAGTGGTGGCACTTAGCAAGTGGGCCTGGCACACACGCTGGCAGGCAGACAACTGCAATTAGATTACACTAGCAGACTGATGTTTCATAGTCAAAAAAGTTTTTTTTTACAAAATTTACACTACTGTTACAACATATATGAGTGGTGGCACTAGTTGGCAAGTGGGCCTGGCACACACGCTGACAGGCAGGCAACTGCTATTAGATTACACTAGCAGACTGATGTTTCACAGTCAAAAAAGTTTTTTTTTTAAATTTACACTACTGTTATAACAGATATATGAGTGGTGGCACTAGTTGGCAAGTGGGCCTTGCGCACACGCTGACAGGCAGGCAACTGCTATTAGATTACACTAGCAGACTGATGTTTCACAGTCAAAAAAGTTTTTTTTTTTTAAATTTACACTACTGTTACAACAGATATGAGTGGTGGCACTAGTTGGCAAGTGGGCCTGGCACACACGCTGGCAGGCAGGCAACTGCTATTAGATTACACTAGCAGACTGATGTTTCACAGTCAAAAAAGTTTTGTTTTTTTAAATTTACACTACTGTTACAACAGATATGAGTGGTGGCACTGCAGGCAGGCAACTGCAATTAGATTACACTAGCAGACTGATGTTTCACAGTCAAAATTACACAGGCAAAAAAAAAAAAAGACTTATGTTCTAGCCCTAAAAAGGGCTTTTTGGGGTGCTGTCCTTACAGCAGAGATCAGATGAGTCCTTCAGGACTGTAGTGGACACTGAATACACTAGCCTAGCTATCAATTTCCCTATAAAATCAGCAGCAGCTACACTATCCCTCTCACTAAGAATGCAGAATCAGAATGAATCTAAAATGGCTGCTGTCCAGGAGCTGGGAGGGTCTGGGAGGGAGTGTCTGCTGCTGAAATGTGTCTGCAGACTGTGAGATACAGGGTCAAAGTTTACTCAATGATGACGAATAGGGGGCGGATCGAACATCGCATATGTTCGCCCGCTGCGGCGAACGCAAACAAGCTATGTTCACTGGGAACTATTTGCCGGCGAACAATTCGCGACATCACTAAATTAACATGCTTATTGTATATAATAATTTCTCAGAAGCAATTTCTGTTTTGTACTATAGTTAGATAACAAAATGTCTGACATGCACTAACAAGAGTCGTGGTCAGTAAATAAGTTTTCACGAATTTGGATCTGGGTGCTCACACTAATAGTGAAAGTACAATTCACATAATATTAACTAAAGAAAGGCGGAACTAGTTTTATAGGATCTCAATACAGTCACAAATTCCAGACGGAATAGGAGCTTAGGGGAACTTAGGGGTCACTCCCGCCCCCCTATGGACAGCTATCTATTTATATTTTTTCTTAGGGCACATTAAAAAAAAAAAAAAAAGTCACTGATAGAAACACATGGATAAATATATCACAAACACTAAAGTTAACCCCCGGCCATGTCTGCCAAACAAAAGGATAAAAAAAGCGCGGACATCTGAAACACATTTAGACAATTCTAATGAGCTAGTACTGCATAAAATTGACATACAACCACTAGTAACTCAGATGTCTGAGATTTTTTTACCACAATTTGAGTTGTTAAAAACTCAAATGACAAGTATAATAGTGGAGCTAAGACAATTTTCTAATCGACTCACAGAAGTCGAAAACAGAGTATCAGGTAATGAAGATCTACTATATAAACAAGAACAGAATATAGATGATAACAGCAAAACACTGAGAATATTGCAGGACAAAGTACATGAGCTAGAAGATTGCTCGCTGCGATATAACCTTAAAATCATAGGTCTCCCAGATAATGGAGATTACTTAGACCTAATGGCTTTCGCTAGCTCAACACTACCCCTGGTTTGGCATGGTACAAAACAATCTACCAATATCAGTTGAAAGGGCCCACAGGTTGGGTCCAATTAGAGACAATCAAAGAGACAAAAAATATAATAGACCAGTGATGGTTCAATATTTAAACTATCAAGATAAAATGAACATACTAAAACTCTATAGAAAGATGGGAAGCTTATTTATAGGTCAATCTAAAGTATAAATTTTCCAAGACTACTCTAGCGAAACCTCACTTAAAAGGAAAGAGCTAGCCCCTTATTGCACTAAATTAATTAATGCAGGCTTTAAGGCTAGACTTATATATCCTGCTAAGATAATAGTCGAGGAACAAGGTGGCAATGTTACTATAAACAATGAGACAGACCCAGAGAATTCTGTAAAAATAAGAAAGTACTTTGTTTTGAAACTAGGAAATTACCAACCGTATTTCAATCACAGGTGTGCCATGGGTCTGTGTGTTTTAATTTATGTGTTCTCTTTTCCATTTTTGTTTTTCTCAGGTAAATGTTAAAATGATATTTTTAACATACAAAAAAAAAGGGAAATGGCTTAGTTATTGGATTCTGGAACATATTAGGAATACACAACTGTAGTGGTGCCTGCTCTACAGTTGCTACTGTTGGATTAATTTGAGACATGACGAGAGGAAAATTTAATTTTTTATATTTTTTTTTCCCGTCTCCGCCCTGCCTCCTTACTATCTCTAATAGTTGCCATCATCTATAAGGTTCTTTAAATTTAATAAATCTAGATGAGGAAAGATAGGATTAATTGTCTTTTGTGGAATATAGGTGGGATAACGTCACCTAAAAAAAGAAATTAATAATCAAACAACTTGCTAAATTTAAACCCGATGTATTATTACAGGAGACTCATTTAAAAAAAGCGGAGGCGGAAAAACTCAAATGTAAATGGGTTGGTCAAGTAATAGCATCAGATTGTTCCAGGAGGAAGAAAGGAGTCGCTTTTTTATTAAATAAAGATTTGAATTATAGTATCCAGAAGATACAAATAGATCCCAATGATAGATGGATAATTCTTTCAATTGAGATTTTAATTGTTAAGTACATATTTTGCAACATATATGGCCCCAATAATGCGGATCAGTCCTTTTGGGATACTATCACGGTCAAACTCTGCTTAAAATCAGAGCAAAAAATTTAAAGTTACATGATATATGGCGTATTCAGCACCCAGATAGTAAATGAGTCTCGGTCGCATAGATCTTTTTCAAGGATCGACTTTTTTTTAGTCTCTGACTCTTTCCTTAAAGATGGTACTAAGGCAGAGATAAATGATATTGTATTATCGGACCACGCTATAATACTATTGGAGATTGGAGCCCAACCTGTCTCGACGGGTACAGTAAATAACTTCTATTTCCCAAAGCATTTATTAAATAATATATCATTCCAAAACTGGCTACAAAATAAGTGGCGAGAATATAGCGCAAATAACTATGGTTATGCAGATAAATCAGAGGTGTTCTGGGAAGCCGCAAAGGCGTATTTTAGAGGTGAGGTAAAAGCCTATATGATTACGGCTAAAAAGAAATTTAGGGCACGTGAACTACAATTGGCAAACACCGTTACTAAGGCCTATAGAAAATATATAAAAACTCCACTTAAAAAAAATTGGGATAAATACAAAATAGCCAGACAAGATAGAGATCTTTTTCTTTTTTTTTAAAATTATTTTTATTGAGAGCCAACATATGAGTACAGTAATCAACAGTTCAATACAGTATCATGAAGTTTACATCCATTAATATAGTAGATATACCATTCTTTGAGAGGGGATATTATTCAGAACATAGTAGAGATTCAGTATATCAGTACAACACAGTTAAGATATTCCGGATGCTAATGACAATTGACATTGTTGGTGTCTACATATGTTTAGCCCACACATTTTACATTTTCATCCCCAACAAGTCCCCGAGCCCTCCCCCCCAACTCCAAAACAGTAACCACTTTATAACAGTAAAAAAAAAAAAAAAAAAAAAAAAAAAACAAGAGGAAAAGGGGTGAATCTCTCCCTCCATCCCCTCCACCCCATCCCCCACCCCCTCCCCCTTCTGATCTAGAAGAGCATCTCTTCACAATTACCAGTCTCATCTCGAGATTCCATATAGCTGTCTAGGCATTGCCACTCCCCCTTTAATATAGCTGCCAGCACAACCTCCTGGTGCCTGAAAGGCCTCAGTACCTGTCGCTGCAGCGGCGGAGCCAGTGTGAGAATAAGGGGTCGCCACTTTTTAAGGAAGTGGGGGAGCCTTCGCTCTGTATCTAGCTTGGTGTCATATTGTTCAACAAACAGCTGTTTCATTAAGCTCCGTTTGAATTGTGCAATGGAAGGGGGCTGTCTATGAATCCATCTAGTTAGTATGCAGCGCCTCGCCAGCAAAACACATAACGTTAATAGTTTATGTAAATGCTTGTAGGAGTCCTCCCACTGAAAGAGAAACACCTTGCCTATGTCTAAGTTAAGGGAGAGTTGGAAACTTATTCGTACCCAATATTGAAAATGACCCCAAAAGCGTCTAATTAGTGGGCAAGTGAAAAGATAGTGTCGGAAAGAAGGGGAATCTTCTCTACATTTAACACATCTGTTAGGGCACCCCGATTTCCATTTAGACAATCTGTTAGGGGTGAGGTAGTCCCTATGCAACAGCCTAATCTGCGCTTCTCTTAGTGGTATATCTAGAGTGGCTGCTCTAGCCATTTCCAGACTTCTACCCAAGTCTTGGGTGTCCAATTGTGGAGAGATGTCGGCCCTAAGCCTTTCTAATACTTGTGTCTGCATCCCCTCCTCCCCTCTTCTTATCAATACTTTATAGAGGTTGGAGATAGCAAAGATCCCTATCTTAAACAGGGTATGTGTGACAGCAAAGGGTGAAGCATTCCAGAATGTGGGGTTGTCTCCTTGGAGTCCGGTGATATAATGCCTAACCTGTAGGTACGCATAGAAATGTTTGTGCGGGATGTGAAATCTGTCTCTAATGTCTTGGAAGGATCTAACGGAATGTAACAAGGGATCCAACAAGTCACCCACAGTCCGTAGCCCCTCGGCGTTCCAGAGGCGAAACGGTTCACAATCATTACCCGCTGGGAATTCTTGATTACCGACAAGGGGGATAAACCTAGGAGATGGGTAGGAGACACCCATAAATTTGTTAAGCAGAGTCCACGCTCTTAGAGGGTCCCTATACAAGAAATTATGACGAATTTGTACCGGAGCGTCCTTTAGTCTGACATAGGGCAAGTAGGATAAGGCCAGTGGGGCACATCCTGCCTCCTCCAGGTGCGACTCATAAAAGTGAGCAGTGTTAAGCTGCCAATCTGTGACAAGCCTTGCTAGAGCGGCCCAATTATATAATTTTAGATTGGGGAGACCCAAACCCCCACTGAGATAGGGCTGGCTAAGTTTGTGGACCGCTATACGTGACTTCCTCCCTCTCCAAATAAAGTTGATCATTGCCCTGTTAAGCATGGTTAAATCCTTTTTTGTCACAAGGAAGGGCAGCATCAACAGGGGGTACATTATCTTAGGCAAGATCGACATTTTTACCAGGTTAATACGTCCAGACAGCCCCAGAGGAAGATCAATCCAGCCCCGGAGCTGAGTGGACAGTGCTTTACACCTGTCTGATATATTAAGGTCATAAATCCTTTGAGGATCCTTGTGAAGCTGAATTCCCAGGTATGTGAGAGAATTGACCATCACCTTAAATGGGTATGCGTGAGGGGAGTTAGGATGTTTGTGCAGCCACAATATTTCTGATTTGGATGTGTTGACTTTATACCCCGAAAAGCTGCCGAAATCCGAGATAGCCTGTAATATGGGGGATATGTATAGAGTCGGTGATTCCACGAACAAAAGCATATCATCAGCATATAATGCCAGATGTGTAGGGACACCCCGTATCCGCATCCCAGGAAAGACTTGCTTTAGCTTGAGTGCCAAAGGTTCCAATGCCAGGTCGAACAGCAGAGGGGAGAGTGGGCAGCCCTGTCTGGTCCCTCTCTGTAGAGCAAAGTCAGGGGAAAACAGGCCATTAGTCAGTATTCTAGCAGTTGGGGAGTCATAAAGTTTGTGGATAATATTGAGAAAGGGGCCGTCGAATTTAAACTTGGTCATGGTATTGGTTAAGTGTGTCCAGTCCACTCTGTCGAAAGCCTTTTCTGCATCGAGGGAAAGCAGAAAGGCCTCCTGTCTGTCCGTACCCCCACCCTCAGTCTCCTTCGTCCAGTAGTGATTGATAGCATGGAGAACCCTGCGTAAGTTGACAACAGAGGTACGCTTGAACACAAAGCCTGTTTGGTCAGGGTGAAGTAGGGATGGCAATATAGTTTTCAGTCTGGTGGCCAGGATTTTCGTGAAGATTTTGTAGTCGGTGTTTAGTAATGAGATGGGGCGGTATGACTCTGGCATGGAAGGGTCTTTCCCAGTTTTAGGAATAAGGGTGATGTGGGCAGCGGCAAAATGTTGCGAGGGTAACACGTCTTCCAAAAAGTAAGTGTTATATAGTTTAGTTAAAGTCGGTGTAATCTGCGCATGTAGAATCCGGTAGAATTCAGATGGTAAACCATCCGGGCCCGCCGCCTTACCCAATGCCAAGGACTTTAGGGTGAGCGTGACTTCATCTGGGACTATGCGAGCATTCAGAAGGTCTGTTTGTTCCCTCGTCAGCTGCGGGAGATTAATGGTCCTCCAAAAAGAGCTCTGCAGCTCAGGGGGGCCTGGTTGTTGTTTAAGATATAATTGGGAGTAATAATCCGCAAAGCACCTAACTATGCCGTCAGGCGTACGGAATGTTTTGCCCTGAAATCGTAATGCCACCACATTAGACCTAGTAGTCTTTGGTTTTGTGAGAGTCGCCAAAAGCTTACCCGATCGAGCCCCAAAACGGTAATATTTACTGGCCGTTCGAAGCAATCCCGATGCAGCCTGCTGCCCCATAAATGCATCAAACTCTGACTTTACCGCCACATAAGCCTCATAGGTGTCTCGCGTCTTAGATTGACGGAACGCCAGATATGCCCTACCCAGTTTCTTACTAAGGTCGTTATGTCTCTGTCGTGTTCTATGTCTGAGATTGGAGGTGTAGGAGATGATGGCACCAGAAAGTACTGTCTTAGCCGCTTCCCAAAAGAGTTGGGGGTTGTCTAAGTGTGCTATGTTATCCGAATAATAGTCTGTCCAGGACTGTGTTAAAAACTTAATAAAATTTGTGGAGGATGCAAGGTAGGAGGGAAATCTCAAGGTGTTTCTATTAGGGCACGGTCCCCTAGCTCCCATCACCAATTCGATTGGGGCGTGGTCCGATATGACTATATCTCGTATACGACACATCTGGACCTTGCTAGTTAGAGAGTTAGGAATTAAAAAAAGGTCAATTCTAGACAGAGTGGATTTAGCTCTAGAAAGACAAGTAAAATCCCTGCCCTCTGGGTGTAGCAACCTCCAGATATCACACACATCTAAAGATGATTCGAGCATGTTAAAGATCTTAGTTTCAAATCTAGCCTTATAATTGATCTTGGGGTCCCCTCTAGTCGGGTTTTCAAGCCATAATCTGTCCAATGTGTGAGATGGGGCAATATTAAAGTCACCTCCGACTATAAGGTTCTCACCCATATGGGGGAGTAAAAATTTTGTTAAGGTCTCCCAGTAATCCTGGGATCTATGATTGGGGGCATAGATGTTACATAGTGTGTAGTCAAGGGAATTAATCCGTGCTTGCACCAGTATAAATCTCCCCTCAACATCAGTCTGTACCAGATTAACTTGAGTATCCAAGCGTTTACCAAAAACTATGGCCAGGCCCCTACTAGCGCTAGAATGAGACACAAATTCCACATGGCCCACCCAATCTGATCTAAGCTTAAGGTGTTCTACATCAGTTAAGTGTGTTTCCTGCATGAGCGCTACGTCTGCCCCTTGTCGTCTCAGATGGGTAAGTATAGCTTTGCGTTTTATGGGGGAGTTAATACCCCCCACGTTCCATGAGACAAATTTTAATGACATTTTAAATCACCAGAGCACAGAGTACACCCGGGGCATCCCGGGAGTAGCGAGGGACAGGGGGAGGAGAGAGAGGGGGAAGGGAAAAAAAAAACAAAAAAAGAAAAACAAAAAAAAAAGGAAAAAAAAGAAAAAAGAAAAAAAAAAAAAACCCTTAACAAAAAGGAAAACTACAAAGATATGAGATCTGAAAAAACATACTGAGTGATATAAATAACAAGTATAGACCATCCCTGAGATCTCTTGAGAGAAAAGAATCATACATTGTGTAGGACATAAATACTCATACAATGATATAATCTGCATTGCCCCATTACGTACCAGCATGTCAATGGCATTAAATATTGTAGCTAAACCATCAAGAACATCCAGGGGTACAGGAGGGGGGGCGGCCGCAGGCAGCCCCACATCGTAGTGTGACATAGCAGTAATAGCTTGAGTTTTACCCCCCCCCGAGCCAGACAAAGTCCGTCCACGAGGGAGAAAGGAATGCACACGGCCGCCCCCCCATAGAGCCCATGACATAAAATTGGACAATACCTGCGAACAAATGGGTGAGGAAAGTAAATACAACAACAAAAAAAGGCAGAACGAGTGATAATGAAACCAGCAATAATACAACCAATAACAATAGCAGTGACAGTCCCAACAAATCAGCAAAACCTCCTGCCACCCCCCCCATCCCTGTCTTTTTGAAAGTCAAGAACCACCCTGGTTTCCTGGGTTTCAGAGGGGGGCCAGGCGCCCCTAAGTTATTGCCGAGCAACAAAACCTCAAAAGAGGCTAGGAGTATGCCCCTCCAGGGCCGCCCGTAGGCAGCCCAGGAGGGACAAAGGGTAATCTGCGCCCATCCCATCAGGAAACCCAGCAGATGACAACAAGTAGAGCCTGCACAAAAGGAAAACAACAAGAAAAGTTTAACAATAACAATAACATTTTGTATTTTTTCATGTAGTATACTCATCTGGGCCTGGAAGTCCACATAGAGGGGGAGCAGGAGGCCCCCGCACAGCGTCCTTTCCCCAAGTGAAGTGCCCCCACTGAGCACAAATCCCTCTCCCCTTGAGAGCCAGGAGGGGGGTGAAACATGTTGAATAGAGAGGTAGAAGACCTCCATTTGCGTGTCCTATTTTGACAGTAATTGTCACTTAAATTGACCCTCCAGGGGTCCGATCATGTGGGGGGTTGGTGATCCTCCGTAGCAAGGTAACTCTGAAGTGCTTGAGGCGTATGGAAGAATTTAATCCCATGAGGAGTATGCAGGCGCAGCTTAGCTGGATAAAGCAAGGCCACCTGACGGCCCCGCTCGTGGAGCTGTGAACAAAGAGGGGCGAAGTCCCTTCTCTGCTTAGCGACATCCGATGAAAAGTCTTGGAAAAGCAACAGACGGGAGCCCTCAAAGCTAATTTCCTTACGGGCTCTGTAGGCTCGAAGTATCCTGATCTTCTCCTGGAAATTTAAACATTTAAAGATAACCTGTCTAGGTTTTGAGTTGAGGTGTTCAAGTGTACGTTCAGGCCCAATCCGGTGGGCTCTTTCAACATCAATGGGGAGGATATCGGAGGGGATCCCCAACATTCTCGGGAAGGTCAGAGCAGTGAACTCTAAGAGGTCCTTCCCCTTGACAGATTCTGGGACGCCAATGATGCGTAGGTTATTACGCCTGCTTCTGTTCTCCAGGTCGTCAACCCGATCCTGGAGTAATTTGTTTTGTTTAACCAATTGCTTGAGAGTAATCCCCTGGCTATTCTGTCGATCCTCCACATCAGAGATGCGCAACTCCGCCGTGTTAAGTCTTGAGGAGAATTGTCGCACCTCAGATGTCAGGGTATCCACCCCTGATTGTAAAGACTCTATTTTTGGGAGGAAGAACGATTTAAGCTCCTGCAAGAGGGAGGCCTGATCTGGGATCTGAATTATGGGGTCCCCCATGGGTTGCTGATCATGTTGTAGTTCCACAGGTTGTTTTTGTTTTTTTTCTGCATTTTTCACTCTGTGACTCATGGCGGCAGAAGTAGCAGGGGACAGTCTTTGAAAATATTTGTCAACTTTCATGTGGCCCCACTAGACCGGTAGTCAAGCAAACTCAGCCTTGATGACAAAGAGGCAGTATGTTGTCAGCTCCAGGGTAGAGCCCCCCGCAGCAAGTGGAATGAAGCCAGAATGAAAAAGAGGTGTGCAACAGCAAGGATGAGGGCAGCTAGTGAAGGGCTTTATACTTTTTAAAGAAAGGTGACTTGTTTCCCTTCGAGTTTCCCCTCCGCTAAGATATGTGGCAGCGCCAAGCAGGGCCTCCCTCTCCCCCTCCGTTTCAGAGGTAAATCAGTTCTATAAGTGTAAGCCCCCTGTATGGTGAGCAGGGGCAGCACCCACAATAATAATGCCAGTCTTTATGAGTCCCAAACGTGTGGCTCAGTATCTGCCCCCTCCACACCTAGTAAGTCTCTAAGGCCAGGTCTCAGGGGAAAAGGTAATCACGTGAGGCCCCCAGGCCCCGGGTCATTCCTCCACTTGTCTCCTAAATGGCTGAGATTATAAGGCAGCAGTTACACGGGTGCGGTAGAAGCAAAGCCGCTCCGTGAAGATAGGATGTTACCTGCCCTCCGATATTCCGGCAACAGCGTGGTGTGTGTGGTGCGGCCCGCCATGCTGGAAACAAAGATGGCGATGATGCGGCCGGAGCGCGATGCGTCTCAAGGCTCCCGGTTGCCAGGACTGATGGTATGTCCTGCTCACTTAGGGTCGATGGCCGGCGCAAGTAGTCTCCCACCCGGCAAATCAGTTGTGAGAGGCAGGGCAGCGTCGTAATAGCAAGCAAAGGTACTTAGTTATCCGCTGGCTTGCGGAGCTCCATCTAAACACGTCTGCCCTGTAAGCCTGCCCACCGGAAGTCTCACTTCGAGATCTTTTTCTTAACTCAAAAATGACAAATGAGGAGGTCAGAATGAATGCATTATATGCTGGCCGATTTGGTAAGTCTGTTAAATATTTAGCAAGACTAGACAGGAGTAGGAAAAAGAATAATACAATTGAGCATATCGTTATGGGAGGTCAGAATTATACAGAACTTACCGATATTAAAAATATTTTCTTCAATTACTACCAAAAGATATATGCTGCCAAACCGATAGATGTACAGAGTATTTTGACCTTTTGGAATAAGATTGTTTGCCCTGTAGTCACATTAGAGCAGGCCGAATTAATTAATGCGCCTATATCGCCAGATGAAGTTCTGAAGGCTATTGAGGAAACTAAACTTGGCAAGGCTCCTGGTCCGGACCAACTCCCGGTGGAGTTTTATAGATTACTTAAGCCAGAGAATATTCTTACACTTACTTGTTTATTCAACGACTATTTTATTAAAAAAAAAAACAATGTTGCGATTCTTCTCAGCATCAATCATCACTCTTATCCTCAAAAAAAGATAAAAATCCGTCAGATCCTGGGTCATAAAGACCTATTTCCCTACTAAACACAGATTATAAATAACTTACTTCTATTATTGCTAATCGATTAAAAAAACCACTGCAAGAAGTTATACATCCGGACCAATCCGGGTTTATGACTAGTAGATCCTCTACAAAGAATATACGTAAGACATACATGATACTTGAACATTTTTGGAATAAGTTACATCGAGATAAAGTAGCATTTAAACAAGACTTTGCTATGGTCATGGTGGATGCTGAGAAGGCTTTCAACTCTATAATTTGGGAACATCTATACAATGCTCTGGATAATTTTGGTTTCTTTGGGAATCTGATAAATTTTATCAAAAATATATATAATTTCCCAATCTCTGCTATCTTGGTCAATAGCAGTCAAACATATTTTTTTTTAAGTTAGAAAAAGGGACATGACAGGGATGCCCTCTTTCTCCTCTTCTCTTCAATGTGGTCATAGAGCCCCTAGCAATTTATCTTAGACAAGAATTAGAGGGAATAAATCTTGGGGCCCAAAAATGTGTTCTCTCACTATATGCTGATGACTTGCTACTATATTTTTAAAATACTAGAAAAAATATACCAAAAGCTCTGAGGATATTGGATTTAACACTAACACTACAAAGTCAGAAATTCTCTGGATATATAGAAATAAAGATAGCCTTAGACAACATAGTTTTAAAGAGGTAGAGAGCTTTAGATATCTTGGAATTAATTTACATAAGGACCCTAATATCTGGTATAAACTTAATTATACACCCTTTTTCTCACATATAATGAAATTACAGCGCTGGAGTCTCTTCCCGATCCCACTATCGGCTAAGGTGATGTTGATTAAAACTATCCTCTTCCCTCAAATATTATATATTATGAACAGTTTACCATTATTTATTCAGGATAAGGATATTAAGATCTTTAATCGGGCATGTGCAGATTTCTTTTGGAAAAAGAATAGACATATGCTCTCTATAGTAAAACTTTCTCAGTTTAAGGAATTTGGAGGTTTGGCATTTCCTGATATTAGGACATATAATATTGCCATATTGGCACGATATGGAGTCGATTGGCTCCTATCCTCTAATTATTTGACTAATACAATAATTGAAGAGAATCTTATACAACCGATATCCCTTAAAGCGATTTTGCATTGCCCACATGCACAACTTCGGGGCAGTATTAAAACAATAATCAGTATTTACAATGTGGTTAAAGAATGGCAGGAATTATGCTCCCGCTTGAAGATTAATTTCCATATTTCAGCTTTCCTACCAGTTAGAGGCCATCCTGAATTTCAACCAGGATTCCAGTATAAGATATTTAAAAGGTGGGCTAATAAAGGCTTAACAAGGATAGCACAATTCCTCGATGAGTGGTCTAGTATGAGAACTTTTGAGAATATTGCCTCTGAATATAATTTATCCAATAAGAGTTTCTACGCATATCTCCAACTTCAACATTTTATAAATAAAAAATTGCAGAAAGGAACTTGGTCGGAAAATTTTGAAATAATTGGTGATTTTATCAATCTATATAGACAAGGGAATCACTCAATATCACTATTATACAAGATCTTATTGGCAAAGCAAGGACAGTTAAATCTGGACCAGTTTTTATCATATTGGCTCAAGCACTTTGAAGAGATCAACATCGATAACATTAAGAAAGGTATTAAATGGTTAAGCGACGCTCCTCTTTTCTCCTCCTGGAAGGAATCTCATCTAAAACTCCTTAATAACGCCTATATTTCACCAAAAAGATTAGCTTCTTGGACACCTGGACAACAAGGTTTCTGCTATAAATGTCATATACCTGCAGCGGACTTGCTGCACTGTTTTTGGTATTGTCCAAAAATAAGACAGCTATGGCAGAAAGTAAATTTCTGGCTAAATAAAAATATATCAGAGCATTTTTTTTTTAGCCAAGAAGTATTTTCCTCCTAACCTCAGATGAACAGAGCCAGGATCTGATCAATACTGTTATCTTAGTGGTTCGTAATTTGATCTTGAGAAATTGGAAAAATAAGAAACCCTCCTCTTTTAGAGTATTTATTGAGACAATTAAATTACAGATTATCTTTGAACAACATAGCATACCCAATATACATAATAAACAAATACAATGTTTTTTTTAACAAATGGATGAAAATTATTCAGTCCTACTCTATATCTACACAATATATACTTACTAAAGTGTTTCATAGGTCTGAATATTTTGAAGGTTTAATATTAAGAGAGTTATTTCCAGTAACCTGGTACTAAAACTAAAAAGTATCCTTATGGAGATACAGAGGTAAGGGTGTTGGTGGGAAGGAGATGGTAATCCCCTTCGGGGGTTTTTTTTTTTCTTCCTCTCTCTTGAAATATATATAATTTTAGTATATCCTCTCAAAAGATGTATGTTCTTGTTTTCTCTTCCTATATATAAATTGCTAAAAATGTCAGTGTATTGATATAATCCTTTTATGTATTTAATCAAATGTGTTTTGGATTATACTTCTCGTTTATGTACAAACTATATTCAGCCAATTATGGTTTAGATTGTGTATTCTTATCTACCCTGCTAATGATAAATAAAAATTAAAATATATATATATATATATATATATATATATATATATATATATATATTTCATAAATTATTTCCTGCATATTTATACATACTAAAAAAATCTGATTTTTATTTAAAGGGACACTCAAACTTTCAAGATTCAGATAAAGCATGACAATTTAAACAACTTTCCAATTTACTTCCATTAACAAAATGTGCAAAATGTCTTTTTATAATTACACTTTTTGAGTATCCAACTCCTACTGAAAATTCTCATGATACAGGAAGAGTGGAAATACATGGGTACAATTCATTTAAATACAACAATGATCTAAAACTTGTAAGAGACAAGACAAAAGTTACAAACACATACAGGAAGAATTGAGGGCCCTATTCCCGTGGGAACTTACAATCTAGAAGGGTAGGATATTGAGAAACAGGAGGTGAGAGCTGCAAGAGTGAGAAAGAAGTTAATACAGAGTTAGATGAGGGAAATATTAGCTAAAGGGAATTAATTTACAACAAAAAAGACTTCAGGGAGCATTTAAAAGAAGAAATATTAGGGGAAAGCCTGACATGATGAGGTAAAGTGTTCCAGAGGGTAGGTGCTGCACGACAGAAGTAGTGCAGTCTAGCATGGGAAGAGGTGATAGTTAAAGATGCAAGGAGCAGGTCATTGTTGGATCTTAGTGGGCAGGCTAGAGTATACTTGTTTATTATAGAGGATAGGTAGTAGTGAGCGGCGTTGGTGAGAGCTGTGTATGTAAATTTAATTCTGCTGTGAATGGGGAGCCAATGAAGGGACTCTCAGAGAGATACAAAGCGATGGGAAAGGTGGATTAGCCTGGCAGAGGCATTTAGGATGGATTGAAGGGGAGAGAGGCGGGAAAGAGGAAGGCAAGTAAGCAGGTTATTGCACTAGTCAAGTCGGGAAATAACAAGGGAGTGCATTATTTCCTTTGTGGTGTTAGTGCTCAGAAAAGGTTGAATCTTGGAATATTGCGTAGGTGGTTGCGGCAGGATGAAGAAAGTGATTGGATGTGGGAGATGAAGGATAGATTTGAGTCAAGTTTAACTCTGAGGCAGTGGACTTGGGGCGATAGGGAGATGTGATGCCATCATCATGGATAGAAAAGTCAGAAGTTGTTGTAGAGCTAGAGCCTGAGGGGGGATTAGAAGAAGCTCACTCTTGGACATTTTAATTATTAGGTGTTGAGAGGCCATCCAGGAAGAAATGCCAGATAAGCAGTTGCTAGCATGAGACAGGACAGAGGGAGAGAGAGCAGGGGTGGAGAGGTACTGGGTATCATCAGCATAGAGGTGATATTTGAAGCCATAACTGTTTATAAGTTTACCCAGTGAAGAAGTATAAATGGAAAAGAGTAGAGGACTCAAAACAGATACTGAGGGTACTCCAACAGACAGAGGCATTGGAGAGGAGGAGGCGCCGGCGAATGACACAGGAAAAGACCTTTAAGAAAGATAAGAGTGAATCCAAGAAAGATTATGCAAATTTCCTATATATACAGGTCCTTCAAATAAATGTTTTAAGAGTGATGTATATGGATATTGTATATGTATGAAAGAAATCTGTGTGAAAACAGGTTCTTCAATATTAATCCTCAACAGAGAAGTTTGAGGAGGGTGCACAGTGCCAACTAATTATAAGTAAAAAATGGAAATAAAAGATGCACCATAAAGAGCACTTGCTTATAATAGTTACAGCGAGTAGATAGAATAAATGACAAAAATGTTGAATATTAAAAATTAACTTTTAATAAATATATCTTAATAAAATATTTCAAATAAAAAATATTATATTTTGTATTACAGAGAAAAAGAAAAAACAAAAACAAATTACACAACGCTACCTGTATGCACTGGGTATAGGAAATACCGATCGTCCATACAACAATTTTACATACAGACCCACCCCAAAGGCAATTATACTAAAGCCAAGAGGAAGAAATACTGAATTATATCTCTAATAGTAAGGGACACAGTCCCCAGTATATCATCAGTGCCAACACTCTTAGTAATAGAGAGATGAGTAGTAACGTATAAAGTCCTAGTCATATGTGGAACAATTTTCACACATATGATAGGGCCAGCTACACCGGGTAACAGATGCTTGTTAAAACAAACAAACACACACATATAGGTTTAAAAGAAATGAATAATGTAACCTGCGTATACTGAATTGCAAATAGTTATACTAAAAGCGAGTCTGGGTGCATGAACCCTAAAGCCATAATACATGAAACAATAAAGCTAAGAGGGTAGGGAAAATTACCATATAATCAAAGAGGTCACGAACCCAAGTATATCACAAATACCAACCCCCTTAGTAATAGAGCTATAAGTTATGCTATCGCATTAGTAATAGGTCATACGTGGAACATATTTCACACATATCTGAGATCAGTATACATCAGGTAGCGGTTGCCTGATGTGCATTTTGCCTCAGCTTCTTCAAAAGGCTACTTGAATATCACTTCTCCTATCTTTAAAAGTACTATGTTAACCAATCGTGAGGCAGTGTGGTGTACACACCTCTCCATTAGCCTATCCGATGATATGAGCCGCGATGAGCCCGTTACAACGGGTTACATGGTAAGGTCACGTGATATGCCTTATTGTGACAGGATCACTCATACACACCCCCGAGATCTCATTGGACATTTGCCATCACTGGCATGGAAAATTTGTATTTTTGGTAGAACAATGTATTGACAGATTAGAGCAACAATCTTAACATGTATTAGCTGCTATTCTCTATTCCAAATTATAATCTTTTATCTAAATCGCTCTGTGACACAGGGGTACACGTTCCCAAATAGGCATTCCGATATTGATTATGCAAAGTCAGTTGTTAATTTTGTATGTTTGAAACTGACTAATTTAACAGTTATTCCCAGTTTCAGGTACTACTGAGATAACAACTAACAATGTTAAAAATGTCATGAATGCTTGTTATTTTAGAGTTACATATCAGTATGAATCCAAACATTATTATTATTATGACAGTGTACATCAGTATTAACCTATCGAACACTACCACTTGGTAAGCATATTCTCAGTTGAAGGTATGTGTCCAGTATAATAGTATCATGATAAATATCAGGAGAAATTATAACCTGTAAAGGCGCAGTACTATACAGTGAACTGTGTATTTAACCTTTGTCTTAGTCATGGTGATATTAGACATAATCGGTTAATAAGTTGATATCCTGATATTAGGTCTGTTTTATCTAAAACGTGTATAAGTTTAATGTCAGATGCAAATTAATATCCAAAGTCACTTATTGTAACGTCAACAATAAAAACTAAGTCAGTATCTGATCTGAGTGACAGCCTTTTTTTGTTATAATCCCACAGGACATTTTGGTAAAGTACCATCCATGTTTGATAAAGTTAGTAATCCTATTTTAAGGATATTAAAGTAATGAGAATATTATTAAAAACAGGTCAAGAGGTAATATGCTAATGTTACCCAATACGGTGGTTATGATTATTATGGTTACTGAGGGGTTCACAAGATCAAAATCATAAAAAGGATCAATAGCCTGAATTTTCATTCATACCATTTGGAGCCATTGAATTTAACAAGAAAATCCATTCACTTTCAGACTTTTATAGTAGCTGTTCTATGTTCCCTCCTCGTATGCCTGTTCTTATTACCTGAAAGTGTTGAAAGTGGTGGCGCTGTGTCACCTCCAGGGAACCAAGCTGCCCACGTCCCCTTAGTCAACCTTGTTGCTTTCACTTCCAAAATAAAAGAGATCACAATAGTGTAGTAGATATCAGACAATGTGGTAGGCGCACAAACTGGTTATACTCATGAGATTGCAGTTAAAATATGCCTTTTATTAAAATCATCACAAAGGTGTCTTTAGGTGCAGCTACAGGTTTTATTTAAAATACAGCTCAACGCGTTTCGGCTAAAAGAAGCTTTTATCAAGAGCATAAAGTTAAAACAATTTCTGGAACAAATGGTTATAACAAATGGTTATTTTAACTGCAATCTCGTGAGTATAACCAGTTTGTGCGCCTACCACATTGTCTGAAATCTGCTACACTATTGTGAGCTCGGTTGACTCAGAGGACATGGGCAGCTTGGTTCCCTGGAGCTGACACAGCACCTCCACTTTCGACACTTTTTTCTTCTATACACGGTTTGGGAGTACCGGGGCTGGCAGCGAGCACCTCAAGGGAAGTGCTAACATTGCTTCATACTTTATCCTTTCTAATACGTTCTGTTCTTATTACCTGTAAGGCTGTCATTCTTACATCTGGTTTTGCCTTATGGTGGTGCAAAAAATGTCTTTCCACTAAGGTCACGGCCTTACCCCTTCTATTGTCATCTATGCTGTTTTTAATGTTGTTTATATGCTCACCCAATCGGGTGCATATTTCCCTTGCTGTTATACCTACAAAGGTCTTGGGGCATTCGCATTTCAGACAATATACTACGTTTTTGGTCCTACAATTTGCATAGTCCATCAGCCTCTTAGTTGTACCTTTTGGAAATGTTTTAATTTCCTTCATGTTATACATGTATTTACAGAAAGAGCATGACCCGCATCCATATATGCCCATAGTAGTTCTGCGTCTTTGTTTCCTTACAAAGTGACTTCTGACAAGTTTATTACTTATTGTGGAAGATTTCCTCCAGCTTATTGATATCTAATCACCCACTACTTCTTTCAGATCGTCATCAGTCCTTAAAATGTCACAATGTTTATTCAAGATTTTTGTGATCTCTCTGTGTCTCTCATTGTAGGTCGTCACAAATCTCACTTTCTTGTCAATGGTATTAGTCCTTAGGATATGGTATATGACTGGGAAGGGCTCAATGGTATATATATATATATATATATATATATTTTATATATATATATATATATATATATATATATAAACTTTTATTAAAAACTTTTATAATAACATAAAAAGAGTTCCCAAAACACAGTTTTTACCCTTGAAAAGATAATACTGTGTTACTGCAACGTGTTTCTCACCTGCAATCAGCCATTTCATCAGGCTAACTTGTATCTCACAAAACTGTTTGAATTTAGTATTGGTAAAGAAAGAAAGGTCTTGCTGTGAAAAGGAAATCATATATGACATGCATTTTAGTTTATATAGAAAAGAATTCAGTACTAAGTGTGCATGCACTTCTGTGCAGTATTATAAACACAATGATATGAAGTAAAGTTAAGTCCCACTTCTTCAGGTGCAAATATATATGTAAATACAACAAGGAAGATTTCCCTTTGCTTCAGTGCACCCTGAGCTATGCTCGTGTCCCTTAGTGACAATACGGTAGCTGGATAGGGAGCTAGATACCTTTGCTTTCCTGCGCCAGGTGCTTTAAGACTTCAACGTCCTCACCTGTCATGGCATCTAGTCACGGCGTATCCATCCTCTCCAGGCTCCTCTCACAACCGCATCAAGGATGCTGACGTCATCTGGGACAGTGGGGTATACAAGTCATCAGAGTGGAAGACAATCACTCACAGCCACAGCAATAAAGCTGACGGTAACCAGGACCAACAGGTAACAGGGTAATATGAAGAAGGAAACAGTCCGGTTCCGTAAAACATCGAAATTTATTGGACAATTTTAAAATTCAAATAGGAATGAAACATCAGCATACAAGCGTACATCAGAGACGCATACACCAAATGACTTACGCGTTTGGCCGTTGGCCGTAATAATAGCCTAACTAGTTACAATCGAGCATACTATTTAAACTAACATCTCTATGTTAATAGGTTAAAATCAAAACACATGCCTCTCCGTGCACACCTGAAATTTAAACAAGTTAATCAAGGGGGGGGCGTGTCTAGGCAGCGTCCATGACAGGACGTATTATCAGGAGCTCTGGGAGAGAATCTGTACAATCCGCCGATTATATACAGATAATTGCAGCATCTACAGAAAAAATCACTATATATACCTGCAGTATAACCTACTGAACTGATCTATCTTGAATTTGCTGACCCTGGAGCACCGATCTAGACCATTGAGGCCTCTGGCGGCGGCCTCCTCGTGGGACTTCAACACCTCCCCCGGTTATCCGGGTAAGACAATCCCTACTGGATTGCAATTTCTTTGGTACAATTTATGCATCTTATGTTAAGGGTCTGATAAGCTATAAGGTATTAATCCTTTGTTGTGACTGAGCTTGAAGGGGGAGCTACGCTGATAATACTTCCCAAATGGATGCTTTAGACTTATGGGAAAGTGAGATGCAACAGGTTATAAGTGACCATTTTCGGAGCTTAGAAGACGATCTATGCAAACTTATTTTCAGACCCGCAACTATGGCAGCCCCGCTAGGAGAAAACAATTGCGACTATAAATTGGCCCAGTCAGGCGTGGCCAATATAAAGTCCCGTAACGTATACAATCAAAGTGAAAGGCCCTGCCGGACGCACAGGGAGTCCTTACTTTCTGAGGAGTACCGCCAAAGGGACTGTGCAGACACAAAGGCCTTGCGGGGTGTTCAAGTGCGGACATCTAGTTGTAGATGGATTTGGCTTGAACCAGAGTCGAAATCGGAGGATTCAGCCATACCAGTGGAAGCGACGGAGCTCACTTGCCAAACCCAATCGCCAAAAGCGGAAGGACCCGAGAACTATGGAGAGGCTCCTGCAGGAGCAGTGACACCGGAGTCTCCTAATCTATGCAGCGAGACTTGCACTTCATATACTATCCGATCAGCTGTAGAAGACTGAAACCTGAGGAGCGGTAAGCTGTTTTTCGCCCATAGCCATGGGAAACCTGGGTCAGTCAGATTGACGCTCCTGAAGTCACAGACTCGTTCATCATATGGAGCCTTTAAGATGGCAAATAGTCATTTCTATTCCTGGGTGCTCCTGAACCCTTACAAGTCATTGACTCTACCTCAAAGTATCCTGTTGCAACTGTTGGCTACTACCTTTAGCAGAGCAGGAGTGGGCTAAGTTCCCTTATCGAGGGCCTAATACCAGCTACCCACAATCTGCTGGAGGCCAGTTAGCTAATAACTACTTGTTATAACCTATCTGTTTAACTAAACAAGCTCTCTTATCTGATAAGTTTTGCTGTACATTTCTAATTTGTTCTCTAGATAGAATGGGGATATGTCTGCAATAGTCATATCCCGTAACTCCACAGTACCCATAATAATCAATACTACCTCAATATATACCCTATGTACATGGCCTCTTGGAGCTTTTAATGAGGTTTAATTTGTCTGATGCCTGGCATTGAGACATATGCCCTCAGGTTTTATCATCTTATCTTTTGAGGGAACAGCAAGTAATGCCACTTATTACTGCAGGTTTCAATTTTGGAGTAATACTACATTTTATGTCTACCAACATTTTGAGTATATTCCATCTGGCTCAAACTATATTACCTAAAGTATATCATTTATGAGTGTGCATTATATTCGACAAAAAATTGTAAATCTTTTTACTATGACAGGTTACCAAACTAGGTTGTATTTTATGTCACAACTCACTAGTACAAACCAATTGAGCCGTTCTGAGGCTAGTGATAGCTCCTTTTGATATTTATTATAACCAAATATTTTACTATAGAATAGGTCTATTTTCTATAATGGACAGCATATTTCTCCTATGAGAGTATATTGGATCTAGCAAAACTACTGTATAGGTTGAAGTATCTTTTTTAGCTACCTAGAACTTATTTGTTACAGTTTCCTTTTCTTAAATTGGGTGAGAGATTATAGAACTCCTCACTATGACTGCAAGTTTCA
This sequence comes from Bombina bombina, assembly GCF_027579735.1. Classification (NCBI taxonomy): domain Eukaryota; kingdom Metazoa; phylum Chordata; class Amphibia; order Anura; family Bombinatoridae; genus Bombina; species Bombina bombina. The sequence goes on along the minus strand of NC_069503.1, from coordinate 292,557,769 downwards.
AGTCTGGAGTAATATTAGATTTAGTGTCTGCCCATATTTTGTGTATACTCCATCTGGCTCAAACTGTTAACAAAAGGATATTATATATGTGTTTGCATTATATCCGACAAAAAGTTGTAAATATTTTTACTATGACAGGATGCCACACTAGGTTGTATTTTGTGTCACAACTTATTAGTACAAACCAGTTGAGCTGTTCTGAGGTTAGTAATAGCTCCTTTTGATATTTATTTTAACCAAATATGGTATTATATAATGAGTCTGTTTTCTATAATGGATAGCATATTCCTTCTATGGGATCATATTGGATCTAGTAAAACTAAAGTATAGGTTGAATATTTATTTTGGCTACCCAGTACCAGTTGAATCCCCAGCATTTATCATTGCTGACAACAAAGGTGCTTCAACGTTATCCCCCAAACTATTCTATGTCTAAATATGACGTGGCCTTCTAGTTATTTTTTCCCCGTTCTGTCCCCTCTGTATGATTAAGGAGATTTTACCTTATCATGCTACTTCTATTTTTGTTTTGTTTTTTATAAAATTATGACCCGATGTTTGATTTGAGACTGTTTGAAGTTAATTGCATATACACGACTTTTATATGTTGAATTAAGGAAAAAAACTAGAGTCACAGATTGAGACCCAAAAGTGGTCTCTTACAGTTTCTAATAGCCTTATTTAGCTTAATATACTTCCTAGACCATTGAGAGGTCCAAGAGAGGCCTCATTAATCATTCAGAAGGTCAATAGTTGGATAGGCATAATCCTCATACTTTAATACTACCAATGTCATGTAACTTGGTTTTCCTGTTTTCGTTTGTTGATTGATTCAATGTTTTGAAATGACATGTATGTTTACCCTGCTATGACATTTCAGCATTGTATGCCTTAAAATTAATCTCAATAAAAATATAAAAAAAAAAAAAAAAAGTTAATCAACTAATCTCAGCCTGAAGCTGTCAGACATGCAATCATAATAGACTGTTACAATGTATGAGAATAACTAAATACACACAATATAAAGATAAATCATTAGGAATGATTGAGAATACAATGAAACAAAAGAAAGTTGCTACCACATCCGGCAAGATACATATCCCCAGAAAGTTACATTAATGTATGAGTATATATATATTTATATATATACAGATAACTTTGAAAAATTGAAGAAACTGAATACAAAAGATTGAAAGTACATTTGAAATAGAGACAAATTCAAAATATAAATTTGAAACCTAAAAATAAAATTTAAATCTATATTTCAGGTAAACATGCATGCAATATACTCCACCATAGAATGTAAAAACTACCTAGAGAGGAGAAATAGGAGGGGCCTATATATAATATAAAACCAATAAGGAAATAGCATATGTAAATATGACTAAGACATGTATGGTGGGACCAATTATAGTATAGAGGATCCAACGGTCCGGGGTAATATACCAATCTCAACCTAAATAATACATGAGAGTGCAAATATATACAAAATGCTATTCCCAAAAGTTGATAATATCATAACGTGAGTTAAGTCCTAAGGGGATCCTAGTTTTTAATTTCAGAATCCAAAAAACCTCTCTTTTGGCCAGAATTTTATCCAAATCCCCCCCCCTTCCCCCCTCTTTGGTCTCTGAACTTTCTCTATAATACACCATTTGAAAGTATACAATTTACTATTATGCTTTTGTGCAAAATGTTGAACCAGTGGGGTAGAGGATTTTCCATTGGAGATGGTAGACATATGTTCACGGATACGTGACTTCATATCCCTAGAAGTAAGACCCATGTATTGAACTTTACATAGATCACATATAATAAAGTAAATTACATACGTGGCCGTGCAATTCAAACAGGTTTCTATAGGGAAAGACTCTCCAGTTACACTGGAATAAAATACATTAGTGCAAATGACATAGTCACAGGGTTTACATTTCCTACCACATTTGTACACTCCAGTGCAAATAAGCCATGAGCTTCTGGATACATTGGATATAAGTTCCCTCAACTCTACATTTTAGTTTGCCTGAATTGAAATATGGATAAACTATATAAATCTATTGTGTGCGTCAGGTAGCACTCGTATCACAAGTCGAAAGTAAAAAGTTTTCGCTAACCCAAATTTATGCTATCGCATGCCCATTAACGTATTCCCCAATAAAAACCAATGAAGCAAAAAAAGTGGAAAAACACATACAGTAATACCCTACTCGTTCCTTTTCTCAAGTGCGCTAACGCGACATGAAAATATTAATATTTCACATTCCAGAATATCTTCTATGAATTCATAAATACATATTTCTACATATTTAGAATGGATGGTGTGGGTATGTGCATTATAAGTAATTAATAGTAACAAACAGTAGTTTATTTTGTATTATATCCAAGACCTGTTTGTTATGAGGTAACTAGCAAATACAATACATACTTTTACTAGCAATTTTTTTGGAGACTATGCTCCTGACATGTACGCCCCTAACATGTACGCCCCTGACATGTACGCCCCTGACATGTACGCTCCTGACATGTACGCCCCTGACATGTACGCCTCTGGCATGTACGCCCCTGACATGTATGCTCCTGACATGTATGCTCCTGAGATGTACACCTCTGACATCTATGCCCCTGACAAGTACGCCCTGACATGTACGCTCCTGACATGTACACTCCTGATATATACGCCCCTGACATGTACGCGCCTGACATGTACGCTCCTGACATGTACGCCTCTGACATGTACGCCCCTGAAAAGTACGCCCCTGACATGTATGCTCCTGACATGTACGCCCCTGACAAGTACACCCCTGACAAGTACACCCCTGACAAGTACGCCCCTGACATGTACGCTCCTGATATATATGCCCCTGACATGTACGCCCCTGACAAGTACGCCCCTGACATGTACGCTCCTGACATGTATGCTCCTGACATGTATGCCCCTGACATGTACGCCCCTGACATGTATGCTCCTGACATGTACGCTCCTTATATATATGCCCCTGACATGTATGCCCCTGACATGTACGCTCCTGACATGTTCGCCCCTGACATGTACGGTCTTGACATGTACTCTCCTGACATGTACGCTCCTGACATGTATGCCCCTGACATGTACACCTCTGACATGTACTCCCCTGACATGTACGCCTCTGACATGTATGCCCCTGACAAGTACGCCCCTGACATGTACGCCCCTGACATGTACGTCCCTGACATGTACGCTCCTGACATGTATGCCCCTGTCATGTACGGTCCTGACATGTACGGTCTTGACATGTACGCTCCTGACATGTACGCCCCTGACATGTACGCCTCTGACATGTACGCCCCTGACATGTACGCCTCTGACATGTATGCCCCTGACAAGTACGCCCCTAACATGTACGCTCCTGGCATGTACGCCACCTGACATGTCAGGAGCATCATTTCCTAATTTTTAACTCAACTTACTCCTTGGATTATCAATACGATTCTGAAGCAATATTAGTTGGTATAAAAACAGTTATAGCTCCCGCTATAGAAGCAGCTTAGCCATAGATAGCAGATGTGATAAATAGGCTACTTGAGACTCCCTATTGCAGATAGCTTATTATACCTATAATAACGGCATTTACTTTCAGGCAATCCTAATATGGTTTACCTAGGAGTTTAAGTATTTTAAACTCAGCATGTATGTGTTGTGCCTGTTTTGTTATATAAATCCAATAAATTAATTGTGTTAATGATGTATGCATGAAATAATTTTTTTACCTATATTCACATGCACAATATCATGTTGTATTGAAGGTGCAGCAAATCTTTCCTTACACACTTCCTTTTTTTTTTGCCTTTCTAGTAAAAGTATATTTCTACATATATCTGATGGTTATTTGGTAAAATATATATCTACTAGTCCTAAAGCCCGTTTACACGGGCCATTTTTTGCAGTACAGCGGTCCCACCACTTGCTCTCTCTCCCTCCCCCTTTCTTTTGCTCTCTCTCTCCCCCTCTCTTTTGCGCTCTCTCTCGCTCCACCTCTCTTTTGCTCTCTCTACCCTCTCTCTTTTGCTCTCTCTCTCCCCCATCTATTTTGCTCTCTCTACCCTTTCTTTTGCTCTTTCCCCTCTCTTTTGCTCCCTCTCTCCACCCTCTCTTTTGCTTTCTCTCCCCCTCTCTTTTGCTCACTCTCTCCCTCCCTCTCTTTTGCTCTCTCTCCCCCTCTCTTTTGCACTCTCTATCTCCCCCCTCTCTTTTGTTCTCTCTATCTCCCCCCTCTCTTCTGCGCTCTCTCTCCCCCCCCTCTCTTTTGTGCTCTCTCTCCCCCCTCTCTTTTGCGCTCTCTCTCTCCCCCCTCTCTTTTGTGCTCTCTCTCCCCCCTCTCTTTTGCGCTCTCTCCCCCCTCTCTTTTGCGCTCTCTCCCCCCTCTCTTTTGCGCTCTCTCTCTCCCCCTCTCTTTTGCGCTCTCTCTCCCCCCTCTCTTTTGTGCTCTCTCTCCCCCCCCTCTCTTTGCGCTCTCTCTCCCCCTCTCTTTCGCGCTCTCTCTCTCCCCCCTCTCTTTTGCTCTCTCTCCATCCCTCTCTTTTGCTCTTTCTCTCCATCCCTCTCTTTTGCTCTCTCCCCCCTCTCTTTTGCTCCCTCCCCCCTCTCTTTTCCTCTCTCCACCCTTTCTTTTGCTCTTTCCCCTCTCTTTTGCGCGCTTTCTCTCCCCCTCTATTTTGCTCTCTCTCCCCCCTCTCTTTTGCACTCTCTCTAACCCCCTCTCTTTTGCGCTCTCTCCCTCCCTCTCTTTTGCGCTCTCTCTCTCCCCCTCTCTTTTGTGCTCTCCCTCTTCTCTTTTGTGCTCTCTCCCCCCTCTCTTTTGCGCTCTCTCTCTCCCCCTCTCTTTTGAGCTCTCTCTCTCCCCCCTCTCTTTTTAGCTCTCTCTCTCCCCTCTCTTTTGTGCTCTCTCTCTCCCCCTCTCTTTTGCGCTCTCTCTCAACCCTCTCTTTTGCGCTCTCTCTCTCCCCCTCTCTTTTGCGCCCTCTCTCCCCCCCTCTCTTTTGCGCTCTCTCTCTCCCCCTCTCTTTTGCGCTCTCTCTCCCCCCTCTCTTTTGCGCTCTCTCCCGCCCTCTCTTTTGCGCTCTCTCTCCCCCCTCTCTTTTGCATTCTCTCTATCCCCCCCTCTCTTTTGTGCTTTCTCCCCCCCTCTCTTTTGTGCTCTCTCTCTCCCCCCTCTCTTTTGTTCTGTCTCTTTCCCCTCTCTTTTGCCCTCTCTCTCCATCCCTCTCTTTTGCTCTTTCTCTCCATCCCTCCCGTGTAATGCTTGTGCAATGCCGCCCCCTGCACATTCGAGGCCAATCGGCCGCTAGCAGGGGGTGTCAATCAACCCGATCGTATCCGATCAGGCTGATTGCTGTCCGCCACCTTAGAACAGTCTTATGACCGCTGCTTTTAATTCCTGATTCCTGATAATAAATCGGCCCCCTCATATCTTTGAACCCTTATAACATTTTTGTGCAATTTTTTTTTAATCATTTTTATTAGATAGTGTTATTATGAGTGCAACTGTACTTTGTAAGGTATTTTTGATGTGTTTTTTGACACTTTTTGTTTTGTGAAACAGTTAACCAAAGCTATGAGGATGCGCTATCCCATCGCAAGTTAACTTCCATTACTTTTAACTTCTAAAATGAGTAACATACCCTTTTTGCGCGCAAACAGCCGCAATAAAAACCTCTCGCTCGTGCATAACTGTTAGAGCTCCACTCGTAATCTGGCCCAAAATCTTATGGAAAAATATATTTTTTTCTATTTTTAGGTCCCTTATTCAAACCATTCTACTGGTGCATTGTGTGAACTATTGCTAATAGAATATCATCTTAGGTCCTGTCTACTACACAAAGGCAATTCATTACAGATTTTTGCAGCTAAACAAACTAAGTAATTGTTTACCATACTCGCTAGTTTAATGCATTTTAAAGCAGATGAAATGAAAGGATAAATTCCTCCATCAATTGGTAGATGTTAACAAATATTTATTTGAGTGTGATTCAAGAGTGACTGTTATAGAACAATGTCCTTTGAAGATATGTGCTGAGCCAACACATGATAAATGTTTCTGTCTAAACATTAGGATACTTTCTTTTATGGATGAAGGTAACGTGTCTTTTACACGTTTAGATTTTTCCATAACCGAGTCACTCTTATGTTTTTAAAGTACTTCAGCTCTTCAGGGTCTGTGTCCCAAAATAACTTTAAAACACTTCACCTAAAAAGAAAAATGAGGACAGCTGGCTGTTTGTTTGTTTTTTAAAATAAATAAATAAATAAATGAAATGCTGTTGTATCAATTTAATATTAAATTTGCTTTTATATAATTCTACAAATTGATGCAATCATTTATTTTTTATTTTTGTGTTATTTTGTTTGTCACTGTTAATAAAGTTACTAGTACATTAAATATATTTTTTACAGATTCTGAAATAAAACATTTATATATCCTTATTTCCATATTTAAAACTGTGTATATAGGGCTAGATTACAAGTGGGCACACGATAAATAACCAGCCGGCGGTTCGTGGCTCAATTCTAGTCCGGCACTGAGTTCCAGGAGCCCGGAGAGGCCAAGGAGGTTTTGCCGGTACTCCGGTGTTTACCTCTCTTCCAAGACAAAATATGCATTGTCATGAACAATAATGATTATTTTAAGAATTGGAGATATCTTAAACGCGATTTAATAGTTGCTTGCTATTATTTAAAACATAAATATATATTTGATAATATAAAAAGGTTTAAAATACTATTAAGCAAACATTAAATCCCTTTCAAGATATCTACAATAATTTAAACAACATGCATTGTGAATGACAAAGCACATATCATTTAAATAATGATCCCTAAACTGCCATAACCTAAAACTAACTGTAGAAGCTAAGGCCAAAAACATACAGTAAATATTCAATATTTAAATGATGCATTGTTGTGTACAATGCATGTTTAAAGGGACAGTCAAGTCCCAAAAAACTTTCATGATTTAAATAGGGGATGTAATTTTAAACAACTTTCCAATTTACTTTTATCACCAATATTGCTTTGTTCTCTTGGTATTCTTAGTTGAAAGATAATTACTTTAAGACTGCCTCTAATCTGAATGCATTTTTTACCACCAGAGGGCATTAGTTCATGTGTTTCATATAGATAACATTGAGCTCATGCACGTGAAGTTACCCTGGAGTGAGCACTGATTGGCTAAAATGCAAGTCTGTCAAAAGAACTGAAATAAGGGGGCAGTTTGCAGAGGCTTAGATACAAGATAATCACAGAGGTAAGAAGTGTATTTCTATAACTGTGTTGGTTATGCAAAACTGGGGAATGGGTAATAAAGGGATTATCTTTCTTTTTAAACAACATAAATTCTGGTGTTGACTGTCCCTTTAAATATTGCATATAAATTAAAATGTAATTAATGTTGCTTGTTGTGTTTTATTTTTTCTAAAGAAAGGTTTAATGATACTGACTAAATTATATTAACATATATATGTATGTTACCACTAATAAACACAATAAGCTTACAAAAACACATTTTAATTTATATGTAATACTTAAACCATTATGAATATACATGCATCACTGTTTAAATATTGAATATTAATTCAAGGCCTGAGTACATTATCTGTACAATTTTTGAAATAAAATGCATGGTCATGTATAATGAATATTAGTTTAAGTATTGGATATATAGATTAAAATGTAGATAGTCTTGCTTGATGCATTATTAAATGCACTATTAACCCCTAAACTGCCCTAAAACTGCCCTAACCTAATCACCCAATCTACCCCCATACAGGTATGGGGGGTGTTTAGGAGATTAAAGGACCAGTCAACACAGTAGATTTGCATAATCAAATGCAAAATAACAAGACAATGCAATAGTACTTAGTCTAAACTTCAAATGAATAGTAGATTTTTTTTCTGACAGTTTTAAAAGTTATGTCTATTTCCACTCCCTCTGTACCATGTGACATCCATCAACAAATCACAAATGTATACACATACCATGTGACAGCCATCAACCAATCACAAATGCATATACGCTGGTGACTCAAAAAGTTTAAATATAAAAAGACTGTGCAGTTATTTTTAATGGAAGTAAATTGGAAAGTTGCTTAAAATTGCATGCTCTATCTGAAAAATGAAAGTTTAATTTTGACTTGAGTGTCCCTTTAAGGCCTAATAAATAGTAACCATTAATAATCACCTAATCATCCCCCATCACCTAATCAACCCCCATGGGAGGTGGTTAAGAGATTAAAGCCTACAAAATACTAAGAATAATCACCCAATCAACCCTCATACAGTGGTATGGGGGGTGGATAAGAGATTAAAGCCTAATCTCTACACTAACACCTAATCCCCATGTAAACTAACCCCCCCCCTCTAATCTAACCCCATCAAGTAAAAAAATAAAAAAAATGCTTTTACAAAAAAATAATAAACTAAATTATCAAAAAAATGTTTATACCTAACACTAAACTACATGCCCCATAAAATAACCCCCACCCCCATAAAAAAACACTAAACCCTAACTATAAAATAAGTTTCAATAGCCCTTAAAAGGTCTTTTTGGAGGGCATTGCCCTCAGCTCTTTTGCAGAAAAAATAAAAAAGTTACAAAACCCCCCACCTGCATTAAAGTAACTCCCAAAATAAAAAAAAATAAAAATCTAACTATAAAAACCTAGCCTAAGATATAAAAATAAAAATATATGATATATATACATACATGCTTCAACACATCAACAGCCGGACTGGGTCATCCTATTCAAAGGAAACAATGCCAATCAATGGCCATATTCAGATCATGTGGGTGTATAGTGTTGAGCTAAAAAATCCATCTTACTTCCAAATGCAGGAGTTTTTTATGACGGTCACCCCCTCTCACTTTCTCCTCAAATTTTTCATGCTTACTAGCGAGTAAATTAGTCTATGTCTCATGTGCCAAATCAACCAGATGTTGTTGTAGGACTAGGGTGACCATATTGCCGCTTTAAAAAGGGACACATATGAAAAATACATATGTCAGGCTGTTTTCAGGGCTGTTTAAAGAAATGTTTTGTATAAGAACCCTGACACATGTATTTTTCATATTTGTCCCTTTTTAAAGCGGTAATATGGTCACCCTATGTAGGACTCTATGATCATAGCCTCTAGAGATAAACCTCTCTATCATCTCCCTTAGCTGCTGTTGGGCTAATTGGCTATCCGTGTTATTGGGTATTGTACAAGAAAACTGAGCCTTCAGTATTGATCTGATTGTGGAAGGAGGATGGTTACTAGTCACATGTAAGTGGAGTTCCTATCTGTTGGTTTGCAAAAATAGTGTAGTAGCTAAAAGGCCCTCCTTTTTTAATATCCTCAAATCTAAAAAAATCAATTTGTTATGTATCAGACTGTACATTAAACCTGATTGGGATTTGTAAGGAACTGAAAGTGTTGGTCCACTCTGTGGGTGTCCTTAAGTCCCCCCTCAATATGAAAAATATGTCATCAATATAGCGCAAATAATTAAGTACTTGTGGTTTATAACATACATCCATCAGTCCGGTTTCATATTGTTCCATAAAGAGGTTATCGTATGACGGGGCCACATTGAACCCCATTGATGTCCCAGCAATTTGTTGATAAAATTTCTTCTTAAAGCTGAAATAGTTTAATGTTAAACAGAGTTCAAATGGTTTAAGCAAAACACTCTGTAGGTGGTCCAATGTAGAGATAACATGCCAACGTTTTTTTCAATTAATTCTAGGCCATCAGTGTGTGGTATAGCTGTGTATAAGCTATTGACAACAGCAAGTAGCAGTGAGTCAATCAGAAGCAGCCAAGCGGACAAAAAAACAACAACAATCTCCCCGGGACAATTACCGGAAAAATGAATACCTGGACCAATAGCAAAATTCGGGACTGTTGGCTACTATAGTATTTTAGATTGTACTTCAGCAATTAAAAGTCTGTTTCATTGTTGTAATAAAACATTACTAAGCTGCAGGTTATAAATAATTTGTGCAAGGTCCATTACATGTACATATTTAAACACATTTATACATTCACACACAATATAGGCCTAGTTTCCATTGAGGTGGTAAAGTTTTGGAAAAAGATGTAAAGACGTTTATTATTAAAGTCTAGGGAGAATTTTTTTTATGTTACCAACAGTTTCCAAACTTTACTACCTCAATGGAAACCAGAATATATATATATATATATATATATCCTCTCCAAGAACACAGGAACTCACTGGTCTTTATAAAAGGTAATCCTTTATTCAATCCATTAAAACGATAATAATACCATGACGTTTCGACACATCATCGTGCCTTTATCAAATGTATCAAAATATTAAAAGCTTCATATCAAACTTACCCCAAATCACCACTTAAATACTACTAGACTATAGCACATGCCGCCAGCTCACCGTGTGTAAAATCGGCGTCTGACGTCATCAGGGAGCGCTGATCTGTGCGCCCTGTGAGATCGTAGGGCCGACGTTGCCATGGCAACATGTAAACTATACACGGTTTCTCGGCGGATGTGCAATAGACCAATAGATATATTTGCATATCGAGTGTGTCGCCGATTACACATATTGACGGAGTTCCCCATACTTATTATAATGGGGCAAAGTACCGCAAATCTCCAAACTATTGGACAAAAACGATGTCTATATCAGCGCAACACTCCCAGCAAATAATACTAAAAACAAAGTGCGTAAAAAACATAGTGTATAAAATTCAAAAATGTGTTAGAAAGGAGCATCTATATAACAATGAGTGAAAAGTATCAAGAAAGCTTTTGATGTCATAGAGACAGTAAACTACTTCAATTTACGTATAAGATGAAATACTAGCTCACAATCATGCCTACTAGTATTATGGTAGAAACATGGGACCAATATGTGCGAAATGATTATATGTCCATTTTTGAGACCCATACGCTATAACAGGACAAATCTGTGTACTCAGATTATATTGCAAGAACAGAATTTATCTAGTAGAAAGGCCTGAAGTCCAGCGAGGTATTGAGGCCAAATGGAGAGATGGTATTTAGCCTGTAGATCCACTTGGTTTCACATTGTAGTAACAGGTTCCCCCTGTCACCTCCCCTTGGGAGTGGGGGTATATGATCTATAAGCATTGTGCGTAAACTTGAAACCGCATGTTTATATTGGATGCAATGCCTAGCTACTGGTTGTTCTGATTCACCAGTGCGTAGGGCCTCCCGTATTGCACACCGGTGGTTTGCCATACGCTCGCGGAGGGTTGTTACCGTTTTGCCGATGTATACACTGGAACATGGGCAAATAATCATGTATACTACATATATGGTGGTGCAGGTAAGGTTATGCCTAATGTCGAATCTTTTGTTGCTGTGAGGGTGCTGAAACAAATTGCCCCTAAGCATACCATTGCAGGTTACACATCCAGAACAGGGAAAACAGTCCATCTTCGTGGGTTTAAGCCAAGTATCCTTTTTGTAATTCCTTATTGGATCTGACTTAACCAATATGTCCCTTAAGTTATTTGCTCTTCGGTATGCTATTCTGGGGGCAGCCACCCTCCCAAATGGTAGTGTGGGATCACTGCCTACCACTGGCCAATGCCTCCGGACCGCCTCAGTGAGGTGTCTCGAATCTGATGTATATGTAGTAACCATGTTGATCCGTTCAGGGTCTGACTTGGTTGTCCTTTGCCTTTTTTCCAGATTAGTGGGATCCATAAGATCATCACGTGCCTTCTTGACCATCTCTCTAGTATAGCCTCTCTCCACTAGTTTCGTGTCCATTTCTTCCAGTTGTTGATGTAGCATAGGTATCTCACTATTGTTCCTAATGACACGAGTGAGTTGGGAGGTGACAATCCCTTTCTTTTGGTGCAGAGGGTGAAAACTCCTCGCATCTAACAAGGAATTGCGGTCAGTTGGTTTAGTATAAAGAGAGGTACCAAAGCGAGTGATACCCTCTGCATCAACTTTGAAAATATTAAGATCCAAAAAATGTACAGATACTGTACTGTATTCCAACTTAAACCTTATTGGACAAGCCATGATATTCAAATGTGACACCCACTCAAGCAATGCTGGCTCACCACCTCTCCACACCAAGAACACATCATCGATATAGCATGTGTAGTACATGATGTTGCTATTATCATGTGGCCGCATCAGCGTGCGTTCATACCACACCATGTAGAGGTTTGCGTAAGTGGGTGCCACATTCGAACCCATGGCTGTACCTGCGATTTGCAAGAAATAGTCATTTTCAAATTTAAAATAGTTCTTCTCAAGACAATGTGTTAACATTTCGCAAAGGAACTCTATGGGTGGACCATTGTATAAATCATTGCCCGTCATATATATATAATGCTATTAATTTAACTTGAGTGGTACCGTTTAGCTCACAATAGTGCTTCCATTTTTGTACTCTATTTGTTTTTGGGGTTTTTTGTTTGTTTTTAAACAAGCTTCATTGACATAAATGCATATCCATACATAGGCAACATTCCGAAGACAATAATGATACATATATATCTTCAATATTAAAGTTTCAATAATGTTTGTTGTCATTTTGCCTGTCAAGGAAGGCGGCCTCGAAATGCTTGTAGAGTTTTCTTATTTTTTGATTACTTGTTGCTTCCACAATCTTGGAATCAACTGCTTAGCACTGCTGAGCATAATGTATAAAAGGGTGGATTTGTATTTACATTTAAGTGTGCCTATCTGTTTACAGGCTCTCCAACACATAGGGTCGGACTGTCTAAAAATTTTGGCAAGTCTACTTGGATGTAGGTACCACCTTCCCAAGATTTTCATGTTTGTTTCTGTAATACTCATTGAGGAGGGAGATTTGCCCATTTGCTGAAATATATTATTCCATAACTCCGGCGGGGAAACGGGGAAGTATGCTCATTTTAAAGGCCTGTATCCTGCCAAGCCAAGAAAGGTGTTTGGTCTGCCAGACTTTCAAGTCTTCTTGTACTGCTTTAAGTAGGTTTTGATAAATTAGCTGAAATATGTCTTCCCTTGAGTGTGCTATTTGTGTTCCTAAGTATTTGATTGAGTTGTGTCTTTGTGTGAATTGATATTGTGTATTAATCTGCCTTGTCATCTGGTCTGTTAACCCAACTCCCATATATTCCGACTTAGATGTGTTTATTTTGTAATTTGATAGGTTACTATAGGTTTTGATTTCCTGCATCAGTGGTGGTATGGACTGTTGTGGGGAGGTTAATGTAAAAAGGATGTCATCTGCATATAGTGTTATCTTGTATTGTGCATCTACTATATGAATCCCATGTATCTCTTTGTTGTCTCTGACCTTACCAGCTAAGATCTCCATTGCCAATATAAATAATAAGGGAGAAAGGGGGCATCCCTGTCTTGTTCCGTTGAAAATGGGGAAAGGGTCTGACAGGGAGTCATTTAGTTTGACTCTGGCTTGGGGCACGTGATATAAAGCAAAAAAAATTCCTATAAGTTTATCTCCTATGCCGAATCTAGATAGTGTGGATTTTAGGAATGACCAATCTAGCCTGTTGAAGGCTTTTCAGCATCGCATTGCAGGGATATCGTGTGTCTGAGAATATATTAAGAGAATAAATTAAGTACTTTAATAGTATTGTCCCTTGCCTCCCTAAAGGGTACAAAGCCCACCTGATTAGGGTGTAAAAGATGTGGTAGAAATCTGTTGAGTCTAGATGCAATAACTTTTGCGTAAAGTTTAATGTCCACATTCAGTAATGAAATAGGACGGAAATTGGCAGGAGTGTCTGCCGGTTTTCCAGGTTTCGGAATCACAGAAATGTGGGCTTCCAGCATTGCGGATGGGAAGGGACATTGTTGGTCTGTTTTATTAAAGAGCGTGCATAAGTGTGGCAACAGGATGGGTGCTAATTTTTTATAATATGAAACCGTGAACCCATCGGGTCCAGGGCTCTTTCCAGTGGGCATTTGTTTAAGTGCTGTTAAGATCTCCATGGTCGTTATAGGGGCTTCCAATTCATCTGCTTGGGATTTGGTTAACTGGGGCAAGGGTGTTTCTAGCAAGTAATTTGTAAGGGTGACCTCTGTCTGTGTTGTGGGAGCTTCCTTGCTGAGATTATAAAGCTGAGCGTAGTATTCTAAAAACTGTGTAAGAATTTCTGGTGTGGTGTTTACCTTCTTATGTGAGGATGTTTTAACTTCATGTACAAAGGTTTTTAACTTTTTTAATTTTAAGGCGCGAGTCAGATATTTCCCCGCTCTGTTATTTTCAAAATAGAATTTTTGCTTTGTTTTCAGTGCTAGAATGTTGGCCTCCTTTAATAAATAGTCATTAATTGATTTCCTTGCTGCCGTCAGGTCATTAAGAACTTGAGCGTCTAAGGGGTTTTGTTTGTGTGCGTACTCCAGTTTTGCTAATAACTCTGTTGATTGCTGATAGTGTAGGTGAGCTTTTTTCCTTATGTGTGACTGTTGCTTAATGAATTCACCTCTAATGAAGCATTTATGTGCTTCCCAGACCGCAAATGAGTTTGTTTCAGGTATAGAGTTGAATTGAAAATATTCTAAAAGTAATTTTTCTGTCTTGTTGCTTAGATCTGGAGAGTTCAGTAGTTGCTCATCTAACTTCCAAATAAAGTTGCTTTTTGGCGCGGATGGCCAATTAAGCAGTGTGAGTACAGCGGAATGGTCTGACCATACTGTATGCAATAGTTTAGATGATATAAAATTGGTTAGGCCTTTTTAATTGGTTAGCTGGTAGTCAAGTCTGCTGTAGGTGCGGTGTGGAGAGGAGAAGAAAGTGTAGTCTGTTTGGGTGGGATGTAGAAGTCTCCATATGTTGAACAGTGTTTGATCTCGCATTAAGGTCCATAACTGTTTAACTGTACCTTTGGATATGTTGGGCCTAGGGTTTGAGGTATCTAAGTTTGGCTGAATGGGTATATTGAAGTCTCCCCCAACATAGAGAGCCCCTTTAGTATGGTCTAAAATTTGAGCAAAATACTTTTTGAAGAATGGGAGTTGTTTTGTGTTTGGGGCATAGATATTAACTAACGTTACTGGGGTGTTATACAACAGGCCAAACACACACAAGAACCTACCTTCTGTGTCTGTATGCGTCTGTATGTGTGTAAAGGGTATGTGCCTGCTTATAAGAATGCTTACTCCATTCCGTTTGTGATCAAATGAGCTATGGAAATGTTGCGTGTAATGTGACCCTAAGTACTTGGGTTCTTTGGATTTTAGGAAGTGCGTTTCCTGAAGAAAGAGGATATCTCCCTTCTTTCTCCGGAGGTCTTGGAGTGCTATAGAACGTTTCTGCGCTGAATTCAGGCCCCTAGCGTTTTGACTTATCAGTGTAACAACTTTGTTATTGGGTGTCATTGTGTCCCCGTGTATTTATGTCGTTACTCTTATACCTAATGCAAGATTGATGAATTTTTAAAGTAAATTGAGTATGAGTGCAATGTTCTGAGCATACTTTGCAAGCCATTCTCCAGATGCGATACAAAAACATTAACAACATAATAAACAACATAATAAACAATAAACAAGATTTAAATAGATAAAAAAAAATTATACCTAAAGGGTATGTATTTAGGTGCTCTTAGTGTCATTTGACGTTAAGAGAAAAGAAAAAATGAGGAGGTAGTGACCATCTCCTTTCCGTGCTTTCATGTCTAAATCTGACTATTGCCTAGCTGTCACATATACTTAGTTCCGTTCTACATTATATTATTAGTTCTGTTTATCAGAACCTCTGGCATTTTTGGGTTCTGTCTAAGCTACAGACATACAACAACAGTGTTTAAGTAATTCTGAGGCCTATTCTCTATCTAAATACAATGATCTGTGAGAGTACATTACCCAAACATATTGACTATATGGCATTTCTTTTGTCTAGTCAGTGTCTTCGATTAAAAGGTGGTGTGATTTAGCAGAGGTCGGGCTTCTTGGTTTAGATGGCACCTTCTGCCATCTTTTAGGGTCCATTTGAGCTGATTTCTTCTTGGGTGGTTCTTGCGACTCGTCTGTGTTGAGAGTTTGTGGAACTTCTATTTCCAATGCCGAGCAGAAGTCGCCAATCTCATCCAGTGTCTTACAAGACAACTTCCTATTGCCATGCAATACATAAAGATGAAAGGGGAATCCCCATCTATAAAGAATCTTTTTCTGGCGTAGGAGAGATGTAAGAGGTGCTAACTTCCTTCTTCTCTGCAGTGTGAGTTGCGAAAGGTCTTGAAAGAATTGGAGCACTACACCTCTAAATTTCACAGGCTGATGCTTGCGGGAAAGGTTTAATATTTCCTCTTTCTCCATAAATTCCTTAAGCTTCATAATGATGTCCCTGGGGGGTGCTGTATCTGGGGGTTTTGGCCTGAGCGCCCTATGTGCTCTGACCCAGGGAATGTCCGTAGTTGGTGCAGTGTTCCTTAAGTGCGCAAAGAGAGCTGGAAGGTATGTTGGTAGGTCCTTAGGGAGTACGGATTCCGGGATGCCTCTTATTCTAAGGTTCTTTCGACGGCTCCTATTCTCTAGATCTTCTATCTTATCGTATAGCTCTGCCACTAGAGTCGTATGATTTGTGACAGAGTCCTGTACAGTATTAATCTCATCTTGCAAATGATCTGTAAATTCCTCTAAGGCTTCCACTCTGTTGCCTACTGTATGTAGGTCTTGCTTGATTTCGGCTATTTCTTCTCTTATGCAGGAGCGTATAATATTGGCGATATCTTGTTTGGACGCTAGCGTTGAGAGAAGTGTGTTTGGCACCAGTGTGCTCTCTTCTGGGTCACTTAGGTTTTCTGTTATCATGTTCTCTCTGCCTAGCTTTGGCGAGGTGCCAGCTTCTTCAGCCATTCTAAGCTTTGATCCCATGGGTGAAAAGAATTGTCCCACTGGATTGTTTTTTTGGCCAGTTGTTTTAGGAGGTTTGGTAGATATTTGCAGTCTTTTGGTACTCATAGTACCCCTTTTTTTCCCTTCAATAATGTTCTAAATCACCAGAGCGCCGCTAGTATTTGGTGGTTTATTAGCTTATCCTCTAGGTCCTGGCGCTGTGATGGCTGTAAATTTCTGTACCACCGTATTCAGTGTTTGTAGGGCAAAAGTGTTAAACAAATAATGCCTTTATCATAGGTCAAAGGGCCCCAGAAAGTCACGAATGCTCAATCTCTGTTATGTACTACAAGAGATTTTGCTGCACTTAACTGTAGTCAATACTCCCAGGCTCTGATCCCCTATAGAGGCCACACTGCGCAGTATTTATTTTCACTTGTTATAAGCCTCTGATTTAACAATCCTGATTTCTGGGCTAGCAAAATTTTTGTTTTGTTTGAAAGGTTATCCCCCACCTTGTTTGGTTTGCCGTACAAACTTTTTTCTAGGCTTTGAAATGTGTCAGCTTAATTGGGCTTGTAGCTCATCTCCTTGACCGTCTAATAGCCCAGAAATATGTATTATTTCTTATTTGTACACTTTGTAGCCCGTTGCTCTTTCAGGGCTTTCTCTGGGACTTACTGGTGAATATTGGCAAAAGTTATATTACCTTCCCCGCAGTCGTGTATCACGGATGTCTTTCTCACCTATGTGCCGTGCGGTTCAGTGTTTTCCAGCGTGCGTCATAGGCAATGAGGGTACTGGAGTTCAAGCGTGTCGCTGCACTGTCCGGAGTCCAAGAATCTTTCTGTGGCAAAATTTCAATTACCGCTCAGCTGTGCCATGATGAGGTTTTGTTTTGGAGCTATCTTAGGGCAAATTATATCTGGTTTAGGCTGTTTGTTTTGAGCCGGTCGTCGGAGCTCCGGTGTTGTACTCTATTTGTAATCTAGACATTATTTAAAATAGTAAATTACTCTCTTTAACTCAACTTTGTTAAAACCCACTTAACTAATCTTTTAATTGTTCCTAATCATTTGTCCTGAAATAGAAAAGCTAGGAGTTTTTCGTTTTTTTTTTGTACGTGAGTAGACAGAGAAAGAAGGAGTGTGTTAGTGTGTATAGAACGCTTGTAATAGTAGAGAAATTCAGCATTTGTTTGTGCATATTTTTAGTGCAAGGTTCAAAATATCCATTTTTTATCCGGACTTAATTCCCCCCTCCCCTTGTTTTGACAATTGAGATTTGGGGGAATAATGATTTTGCAGGCTCTACAAGAGAAAATATTCAAACTCGTATAGCTTTATGTTGCATAGATAAAATAAATTAAATTCAAAAAGTAAGAATCCAAAATGTAATATTCTTTTGCCAAAACAATTTAATCGTTAAATTAATAAGGAAGTGCAAAATACAATTTTAAAGGGACATTAAACCCTGTAATTACAAAACATTTTTGTTGCTTTGCTACAGAATAACATACCAGCCCAATGTAGATATTTTAAAACAAATTAACACTTGGTTTGCTGAAATTGTTTTCAATTGACTTACCCCACCCGCCACTTACGTATTTGGAATAGGTAATTTTAGACTCGTTTCAATGGAGCCGCGGTTGGGTTTTCACAAGGTTGTAAAATTAAAAAACTACTGTCGGAAGCCATTTACGCTTATTGACAGATTCCGATGATATTCTTTAAAGGGAGAGTATACATTCAAAATATCAGCAATGTTTAGCTAAAAGTCTAGGTTACAAGTCGATTGCAATCAATAGCACAAACTCTCGTCTGGCATCAATGCCAGATTGGCCCACCTGGATGCCGGGAGATTTCGAGGTGGGCTGTGGGCGCAACAGGGCCACATCCTGGGCAGAGGGAGCCTCCCAGCCAGGGCCTCCCAGCCAGGGCAGGGAGCGAGCCTTGTGCGCATCTATTCTAAGGCTGATCTGCTCCAGGAAGTAGAAGGTAACAGATAAGGGGGAAGGGGCTGAGGGAGAGCTGGACAAGTCTACAAAAATGTCCAGGGCTGGTCTGATTTACCAATCTAGCCCTGTCTGTCATTACAATTAGATGGTTAAATATTTTAGCAAGAGCGTCTTAACATGGCAAAAACTTTTTTAGCTTGCCCTATACTTTTAATGGATAGTACTCAAAGCACCATTAATGAGCTAGTTGTGCTTGTATTACAAATGATTAGTTAAAGGGGCATGAAACACAGAATTTTTATTTTATGATTCAGATAGAGCATAACATTTTAAACAACTCCAGTTTACTGTGCTTCATTCTTTTTTGTCCTTTGTTGAAGGAGCAGCAATGCACTACTGGGAGCTAGATGACCATATCTGGTGAGTCAATGACATGAGGCATATATGTGCAGCCACCAATTAGCAGCTAGCTCCCAGTAGATAATTGCTGCTTGAGAGCCTATTTAGATATGCTTTTCAACAAACGAACACAGCAAGTTAGATAAAAGTTTTTTTAAATTGTATGTTCTATCTGAATCATCAAATAATAAAACTGAGTTTCATGTCCCTTCAAGTGTTGCTCTAAAGCCCAATCCCAAATACCACTGTAAATGTAGAGCCTCTTGAGACCTGAAGTAAACCATTATTATTAGAGGGATACAGAACCCATGTTTTTTTCTTTCATGACTCAAATAGAGCATGCAATTTTAAGCAACTTTCTAATTTACTCCTGTTATAAATTTCCTTTGTTCTCTTGGTATCTTTATTTGAAAAAGCAGGAATGTAAGTTTATGAGCCGGCCCATCTTTGGTTCAGCACCTGGGTACAGTTTGCTGATTGGTGTCTAAATGTAGCCACCAATCAGCAAGCGCTATACAGTTGTCTGAACCAAAAATGGGCCGGCTCGTAAGCTTACCTTTACATTCCTGATTTTTAAAATAAAGATACCAAGAGAACAAAGAAAATTGATAGTAGGAGTAAATTAGAAAGTTGTTTAAAATTGCATGATCTGAGGCCCATTTATCAAGCTCTTCAGACTCACCAGAAACACCAGTTATGAAGC
The DNA here is from genome assembly GCF_027579735.1 of Bombina bombina. Classification (NCBI taxonomy): domain Eukaryota; kingdom Metazoa; phylum Chordata; class Amphibia; order Anura; family Bombinatoridae; genus Bombina; species Bombina bombina. The sequence goes on along the minus strand of NC_069503.1, from coordinate 292,537,882 downwards.
AGCGGTCTAAAGGCTCTGATGAGGCGGACAGACATCGCCGGAATTCAACCCGATCGAGTACGATTGGGTTGATTGAAACCTCCTTGCTGGCGGCCGCGAGTCTGCAGGGGGCGGCGTTGCACCAGCAGCTCTTGTGAGCTGCTGGTGCAATGCTGAATACGGAGAGCGTATTGCTCTCCGCATTCATCGATGTCTGTCGTACCTGATCCGCACTGTCGAATCAGGTCCGACAGACATTTGATAAATATGCCTCCCTATCTGAGTTATGAAAGAAAAAAATTGGGTTCAGTGTCCATTTAATAATATAGCACAGAACTACATACGTAACTCCACTACTTATGCACCAATAGCTTAGTGCACCATCAAGTTTCGCACTCAAGCAATATCCAACATGAATTTTACTGCCCCTCACATAGAAGTCTTTGAGGGATTTAGCTCACCTGTTCACATGCAGATGTTAGTATACCTCAGACTATCGCTCGAGTTAGAGAAAAATAACTTTGTACTATGAGCGCTAACATAAAAATGCTATTAATTGCACTCAAGCAATGTTAATGTACAATAGCGCTAATATGTTTGCGCTCCACTTGTAATCTAGGTCTAAAGGTACAGTATATTTTAGCTCCCCATTATGTGCATTTAAACCTTTATTACCTGCTGTCCTCTTTATGCTTTTTTTTTTTAAATTGGTGATATAGCCAATCCGATGCTGCACCCCATGCCCCATAAAATACAGTGTGCACTACAGTGAATCCTATTGAAACTTATAGGGAAAAATAAAATGTTCATTTTTTTTGTAAGTAAACTATAATATGTTTGAGTGCCAGGCTTAGATAGATGCATAGTAAAATACTGAAGTTGTTGTATTAGTTATTCTATCAACTTGTGCTTATATATTCACAATCCCAGCCACAAAGGGTTAATCAGCCTGTTATAGCCTGCAATCTTCACCTAACTTCAAAGATATTTTGTTAGTAAGTTGAACAATATTATCTTCTCTAGTTCAATAGCATAACAGCATTGCTTTACATTCTGCCTGAACAGATACTCTGTTTAAAAAACACTGAGCTTAGTCGGAAGTGTCCTGTGTGTATGGAGATTAATGAAGGGTACAACTAAACAGGAAACCCGAGCCAAATATTTGTTGTAACTTGATAAAAGTAGGAAAATGTAACGTTCAATTATGTGACTCTCAATTACAGGGCCTCTATAAAGAAATCCTTTACATGTCAGAGCATGGTTAAGAAATGCAATACGTGTGTGTGTATGTGTGTGTGAGTGTTTGTGTGTGTATATGTGTATGTGTGTATGTAAGTGTGTGTATATGTGTATGTAAGTGTGTGTATATGTATGCAAGTGTATATGTGTGTGTTAGTGTTTGTGCCTGTGTATATGTGTTTATGTGTGTGTGAGTGTTTGTGTGTATATATATATATATGTGAGTGTATATTTGTGTGTGTGTATATGTGTATGTGTGTGTAAATGTGTATGCGTGTGTGTATGTGTGTGTATATGTGTTTATGTGCGTGTGAGTGTTTGTGTGTCTATATATTTATAAGTGTGTGTGTTTGTATGTGTGCGTGTGTGTATATGTGTGTATAGGTGTGTTTGTGTGTGTATGTGTGTGTAGGTATCTGTGTATATGTGTATATTTATATATGCATACAAAGAGAGAAGCGCTCTACCAGGAACGAACAACAGCTCAGTGGCTTGTTCTATGGCGATTTACCACCCGGAGGCAGCCTCTTTTAGACCAGTGTGCTTTTCACAGAAGAAAACTTTCCTGAAGTATATCAGTCTGATCCCCCAAAGTAAGGTCAGTCCAGCCCCGAAATACCAGGCAATTCTCCTCTGAACAAGGAACATGACAACCCCAGACGATCGTTTCGGCCTCCTATGGGCCTCGTCAGTGAGGTGCAGCCACATTCCTCTAAGCACACTGGGCAAGGAGTCCACATCTGGTTTCCCCCATCACCCATAGGGAGACTTCCCCAGGGTCATAATAATTTGCATACAAAGAGAGAAGCGCTCTACCAGGAACGAACAACAGCTCAGTGGCTTGTTCTATGGCGATTTACCACCCGGAGGCAGCCTCTTTTAGACCAGTGTGCTTTTCACAGAAGAAAACTTTCCTGAAGTATATCAGTCTGATCCCGCCAAGTAAGGTCAGTCCAGCCCCGAAATACCAGGCAATTCTCCTCTGAACAAGGAACATGACAACCCCAGACGATCGTTTCGGCCTCCTATGGGCCTCGTCAGTATATTTATATATGTGCACGTGTATGTATGTGTCTGAGTATGTGTTTATTTGTACAATTCTTATTTAGAACCTAAGGGTATTGAAGGGTCCACAACAATTTTCATCAATAACTTTACATATATTTACCTGATAGTAAAGAAATTGCCTCTTTTTCATTTAGTGCATTCATAGGGGCCGAATTATAAAACTTCGAATGGAGCTTGATGCCCCTGTTTCTGTGCGAGCCTTCAGTCTAAAGACCGCTGCTCCATAACTGGTCCGCTGCCTCTGAGGCTGCGGTCTACAATCTGCCCGATCCTATACGATCGGGCTGATTGACACCCCCTGCTAGCAGCTGATTGGCCGCGAATCTGCAGGGGGTAGCATTGCACGAGCAGTTCTAGTGAACTGCTTGTGTAATGTTTAATGCCGACAGTGTATGCTGTTGGCATTCAGCGATGTCTGTCGAACATGAGACGATACAGCGTATCATGTCGGACATACATTAATAAATAGGCCCCATAGTCTTGATAACTTTAATAACTGACTTTACTATATATATAATTGTGTACAACTGAGCCTTGAAACTCTTTTGCTTACTGGTTCACAAGAACACCTTTCACAAAACATGTTGTTTTTCAGTGTTAAAAAATTATAAACAGTATAATGGAATCTGAAACATTATGTCACAGATAAAACAATTAAAAATTAAGTCTCATGTCTTTTTAATCTTTAATCACAAACTTTTCTATTATGTAACTAAACTAAAATTTTAATTTAGCTGCATCATTTTACTATTATTTTAGTATTATTTAAAGTCTGCAGTTTTTATACTAATTCAGACTGTATACAATATAGATATTATTCTCTATACAGGGTGAACTGTCTTGGCATATGGCCTGCAATTGTTTAAAAATGGAAACCAGGGTGGTTCTGGGGTGATCCTGGAGGTAAACAAATGTGAGTGCTCTACGTTGCCACTAAGGTCTATATCCACAATGGAAAGTGCTAATTGTCAATGATTGTAATTGTAAACAACTTGTGCCTGTCTTGCTTATTTACCTTCTTAATTATTCTGGGTATAGCAAATTCATTTTAAAAAGCGGTTGCCTAAAAAAAGGCAGGTTTTTACACCTTTACCAATCAGGAGTGTGACAATAAAGAGAGGGGGTGCTAAGCAACCCCTAGAACCACCACTAAGAAGTTCTAGACAAGAAAGATCAGGGGGCAGGGGTCCCAACAAAGGTGGCCACGAAGCTTAACATTTACAGTGTTGGATGTTATGCATAGGGGACTTTATGTTCTAGTTTTTATTTCAGTCTTTATGAGTTCTAAAAAGTGACAGCCATGCAAATTCAGGCCTGAGACATTTGAAGTCTGAATAATAATGAATGGGTTGCTTTGCAACTCCTAGAACTGTTACTAGTGAAAATGTTATATTATTTGTTCAAACTTACATTTAAATCAAACACAGGAAACACTTAAACAATAAAATAATTGCAAAAAGTAATTTTTTCTCTCAATATGGGGTTGGTTAGAGAGCTGACACTGACAAATAAGGGAACTCAGCGGAACAGTATTCTTTTGTCACATTCCATATCACAGCTGTCTGTAACAATTAAGAGCCAGTAAGGAAGTAAAGCCAGAATGGGCATATTTGTACACTTTCAGTAGCTTTTAGGATGAATGACATGTCAAAGCAATGATCAATGGCCCATTACTCCATGCAAAAAAGGATTTATCAAGTATTTTACACACCAGTTTATGGGCCACAATAATGAAAAAACGCTTGACTCAATGTGGGCTTTTGCTAAACGAGTAACAAGAGTTCTCAACTAATTACCAGCCGAGGAAAATATGTCCAATTAGCTTAAAATTGATAACAAAGTAGTTTATAAAATAAAAAAATAATGTTCTAATCAAATTAGAATACAGGATATGACATCATAAAATCTTGATAACATTTTGGATTTTATCCTTTCTGTATTATTAAATTCCAAGACAAAATATAATCCAATCAGAATATGAAAGAATGACAGAGATATTTTGGTAAGTGAGAATTAACTTTAGGAATATATAAATAAAAAAAAATTCCATTCCAATCCATTTGAGTTTGCTGTGCAAAAACACCAAATTCTTTTTTGGTGTTTTTTGCTTGTCACGTTTGCCATTCCCAACCATTAGCGACATATTAATTTGAATTGGTTATACCATCCAAATAAATGCTGTTCAACTGTCCCCATACTACAGTAAATAATAGGGAATTGATGTGGTTCAAAGGGACATGAAAACCACACCATAGAGTTTTCAATAACAACACTGAATTTGAAAACTTCATGCAAAGCAATTCACCCTTTTTTTTTGTAATTGACCCCTTTATTACTAAGGATCAAAGACATCTCGTCAGTATGGAGAGGTCCCTAAAAAAAATGTTAGAAACAACTTTTAGTTTGAAAGATATTTATCTCACTATGCAGGGTGTCGTATGTGAAGTAAAGACACCTACAGTACAATATAAGGTCTAAACAAAATCCCCAAGATTTTGTATGATTTCTCTTCATGCCGGCAAGCTTTTGAATGTCAGGCCCTAAGTCTTATATGTAGTTGCATGAGTTGGTATATTTTATAGCTGTTATTATTTACAATATTGAATAGCACATTTTTGTCATTGCAACGAAAAAGGATTGAGCTTTCTCACATACAAATATATACTATTCTAATTAGTGTTTTTGTTTTTTGCAGTGTTCCAAAATATGTTATTGCTATAATACTTTTAAATTATATTTTAAACTTTGCTTCTTTAATGATACATGAGGAAGGGGAGATTATCCTCACCTAAATAAAGAAATACTGAGTTTGTCTGAAACCCAGCGAGTGCGGTCTGTATATATGTGTGTGTGTGTGTGTGTATATATATATATATATACTGTATATGTATATATATATATATATATATTTATATAAAAAAAGAGAAAACATAGTAAACCTTATCCAGCAACCCCATATTAAGCCTTAATAAAAAAGGTTATAAGAACTACCAGAGTCTCAAAAACACACAACCACGGATGCTAGATAAATAATACACTAATTTATTATAGTGTTGAACAATGTGCAAAAAAGGAAAAACATAAAATAACAACAAGAAAAATAACCACACAATTAATGGTCTAAGGTAACTAGCATATGCAAATCATTCATTACCCAAGAGTAAAAAACAGGGATTCCCAATAATGTAATTGGCCAGTAAGTCCAATAATTAATTATAGGATAATTCCAAAGTATAAGTTCTTGAATCTGGACAGCAGCTGAAAATACAAAAGCCAACCTGGCTGGGTCCTCCTGATAAACACCTTCGCTCCCTATGTGGCAAATCAGAATTTGTTCAAGCGGGTTAAGATACTAACACTGTTGGGGGCATAGAAATTATCACTCTTCCCTGTGCTTCATCCAAACCACTCACTCCAACAGTAAAGCAAGGTAAACATATGCCAATGGGACAAGTAATACAGTCCAACAGGGAATTGACACTGACGCATATACTATGACAATTGAAAAAATTGATTGCCATAGTATATGTATATTAAGAAAAATACTAACTTTGATGTATATATACATATATTTTATATATCAGTGTGTTGTTGCATTTTAATATATTATATTACCAACAGGTGTACTTTCCCTTTAAATAGGGAGAGGACACTGAGCAAACTCACCCTATGATTAAGTGCTCAACTGAGCACGAAACTAGTCAGGGAGTTTGTGAGCCGTCTACAATTTTAATCTATGTTTAAATAAAGGTGAATTTTAATTTTACCAATTTTTAGCCCTTTTGACTCCTTTACTAAAGTGCTGCTGTACAACCACTTTTAAAATTGCACATTCGGCGCACCGGGTGTTTCTACACAGCAAGCACCCCTGTTACCTACATGCTGCTTGGTTCAGTCCACCTCTGCTCACCTGTTACGTCGGAACTTCCGCATCTGCAGCGGCCTGGATAGTGTGTGAAATAAAATTATTTACTTAGTCTTAACAGCATCCATGATCAGCAACCTACATAATATGCACTATGCACTTAATTCTTTAATGTCCTTAATAATAATACGTCCAAATAAATAAAAAAAATGACTTATACTTCTCATTACCTTATTTGAGCATATATGCAAAATATGGCAGATAAACTAGTGTTATATTCTTGCTTTTAACACTACCAAATCCTTATATACATATATGTAGGGAATCGCTTAATAGTAGAGGCATGTTATATATACATACTGTATCTATCAATACACAATTCTAGCAACCAGAGATGTTTACCAAGCCAATCATTGTTCCCTTTATAGTGACTGTGTATTAATTTATCCTTAAGAGAAGGGGCACATCTGGCTGTCATTAATGGGTACTCCCCTACTATGTTTTGACTGTCAGTATCTGTGGTTAAGATATTCCAATGTCTTTGCAATATCTTATTTAATTCTTCCCACTCAGAGTTAAAAGTACTGATAAACCTCCCTTCTGAGCTAGTTGAAGCGTTATACTCCTCCATCCCTCATACAAAAGGCATTGAAACTATCAAGGAAATTTTAAAGCAGAGAGGCCAGAAATGTAATACTAACTTGGTTCTGAATCTGTTACATTTTGTGTTAAATAGGAATTATTTTGTTTGATGGTAAATATTATAGACAAACGATGGGTACAGCAATGGGTGCACTGACCTATGCTTGTCTTTATCTTGGTAGATGGGAAAATGATAACATTTTGGATGCTGCAACAGAATTTGAGAATGCAATAACATTATGGATTTGTTTTATCAATGATGTCCTTCTGTTATGGGAGGGCACATCAGATGATTTGTTAAAATTCATGCAGCAACTAAACTGTAATGATTGGAATCTTAAATTTACGTTTGAATGGAGTTACGAATCACTGTCTTTCTTAGATCTAAAAATATCGAGACATCATGACAGGCTAGTAACAGAAACATTTAGAAAAAGAACCTCTGCAAATACTCTACTAGAAGCATCTAGTCATCACCCCCTACATCAAATCAATGCAATTCCTATTGGTCAATATCTAAGACAGAAGAGAAACTGTTCATCAGAATTGACATATAAAAATATGCAGATGATTTGAGGGAGAGATTTTTAGTCAGAGGTTATTCTAAACAAGTAATTAAAAAAGGATACAAAAGAGCTGGGGAAAATCCACGTGAAAAAATATTATATGAAACAGTGGATAAACAAACTAGCTCAGAAGTGAGGTTTATCGGTACTTTTAACTCTGAGTGGGAAGAATTGAGAAAGATATTGCAAAGACATTGGAATATCCTAACCACAGATACTGACATTCAAAAAATAGCAGGGGAGTACCCATTAATGACAGCCAAACATGCCCCTTCTCTTAAGGATAAATTAGTACAGTCACTATAAAGGGAACAATGATTGGCTTGGTAAACATCAAAAGAAGGATGACTGCTACAGATGTGACAAATGTAAAATGTGTAAAGATTTATTAAAGGGCCAATATATGATTGAAACAATTGGGCATCCACATAAAGGGTAAAGGGCCAGAGTAAAGGGCCATATAACATGTCGTAGTGAGGGAGTAGTATATGTTGCCCATTGTTCTTGTCCCTGGTTTAATGTGGAAAAGACGGGGGTCCTTCCACAGGCAATATGAATATGGAATCTTCTGGTTCGCATAAACCAACTACACTGGACTCTAGAGGAGCTGAATTCTGATGGGTTCACAAGTTTATCTCAGAGACAGCTAGATATACGCTCCTCTTGTTACAACATGATATGGTATGCTTTTTTGTAATCTTTGGCTTCTTTACTTAACGTGGGCGGGCTCTGAAAAATTTAGAATTAATATTAGGCCCCCAGTATATGTATTCACAATGTCAATCTGTTAACTGAGTTATGTATTTGCATCTGCCGAAATATAACATTTATTGAAGGTAGGATACTGTTATGCGATAGTTTTGAGATAGCAAAATGTGACATACACTAGGTACCCCTGAACGAATACTTAAGCATTAACACCTAACCATAATTGAAGTCATGTTCAGTGTAGGATACAGTAGATAGCAGTGTTCCCATTGCTTCTAACCCCCATCCACAATTTCTCCTTACCCCCCCCCCCCCACCTCTAACCCCTTGCCTACCATTATTCATCCTCTTCCCAGTTTTTTTTTTTTGCCATATGCAATTTAATATCCTGGATGACAGGTTTAGTTGTCTAGGAGAAGGTTAAGTATTCATAGAGTTATGTTAGCCTAAGGGTTATTACCCCAATAGGTACCGATTTCACTGTCACGAGTTTTCCCACTTGGGATAATACTTTAGACGGTTTTGCTTGCAGGAAAGTTTATTCAACATTTACATTTTTGTTTATTGTGCTGCACATTTGAAACAAACCATTGTGTGCTAGAATTAAACTAATCTTCTTTTCTCTCAGCTACTTTTTTCCCCTTTTCTCCTTTTTTTTTTTCTCCTTTCCTGTTTGTAACATACATAGTAACATAGTAGATGAGGTTGAAAAAAGACCGAAGTCCATCAAATTCAACCTATACAAATCTTAAATATATACAAAAAGCTCCAGTTAAGCTTAAATAATCCCACTAAAAGGTGACCCATTTAATACTAGCAATCATATCCATGAATTTTGTTTATAGACAGAAATGTATCCAAATAATTTTTAAATGTATCTAGGGTATTGGCATTCACTACCTCCTTTGGTAATGAGTTCCACAATTTTATTGCTCTTACAGTGAAAAAACGTTTCTCCTTTCCTCCAACCTTAAATTGTGACCTCTGGTCACAAACAATTTTCTTGGAATAAACAGATCTGCCATCTCTGCATATGGGCCTTGAATATATTTATATATAGTAATCATGTCACCTCTTAAGAGCCTTTCTTCTAAAGAAAACAGACCCAGTTTGGCTAGCCTCTCCACATAGGTTAAATTCTCCAATCCCTTTATTAGCTTTGTGGCCCTTCTCTGAACTTTTTCTAGTTCTGCAATATCTTTTTTTGCGATTGGTCCCCAGAACTGCACTCCATACTCAAGGTGAGGTCTTACCAGGGCTTTATATAGTGACAGAATTATGCTTTCCTCCCTTGAGTCAATGCCTCTTTTAATACATGCTAGTATCTTATTAGCCTTTGAAGCTGCTGCCCTGCATTGTGCACCCATCTTTAGCTTGTTATCTATTACTACCCCCAAATCCCTTTCCTCCTGTGTTTGGCTAAGTCTTATCCCATTTAAATAATACGCTGTCTGCTTATTTTTACTTCCAAAATGTAGAACCTTGCATTTTCCCAAATTAAATCTCATTTTCCATTTACCTGCCCATACTTCTAATTTTTGCAGGTCCCTTTGTAACGAAAGTTCATCCTCCGCTGACCTAATGACCTTACTTAACTTAGTATCATCTGCAAAAATAGAGATGTCGCTATTTAATCCTAGCTCCAAGTCATTTATAAATAATATTAAAAAGAATAGGGCCCAGCACTGATCCCTGGGGTACTCAACTGATTACCTTTGTCCAATCTGAGTATGATCCATTTAATACTACTCGTTGCTCCCTATATTTTATCCAGTATGCTGTTGGCTGTCCACATTTTTCAGGATGGCTTGCCAAAAAAGCAGGTGTGGCTCACATAATCTCACATTTACCACCATTAATGCCAAGGGCCTCAACAACCCAGGTAAGAGATCTATTGCCATTAAAAACTTTAAAAACTCACATAGTCATATCATGTTTGTCCAAGAGACACATTTTCACAGGGGTAGAGAACCTAAATGGTTTAACGCCACGTACCCAACAGCATACTTTTTCTCTGGGCCCACAAAGAAATGCGAAGTGGGCATTCTTATTCACCACACTGTACCGCTTAAAATTACACACGTCGAGAGGGACTTAGAGGGGAGATACCTGGTTTTGGTGGGCACGTTCTACGAACATCCCATCACTCTTATGACAGTGTACACACCTAATGCAGCACAACACCAATTTATAAAGAGAGTATTTAAAATCATACTGGATTATGCAAAAGGGCCAGTATATGTGGCTGGAGATTTTAATCTCCCATTGGAACCTCTCATTGACATATCAACAGGCACTTCTATCGTGCCTAATAGAATAACCAAAAATGTAAAAAAACACTCTTTCTGAATTGCTGCTTCATGATACGTGGAGAACTCTGAATCCAAATACCAAAGATTTCACATATTATTCCCCTCCACATAATAAATATTTACGCATTGATTATATTCTAAATGATAAGGTGGGGTTGGACATGGTTAATATATGCAAAATAGGCTCAATAACGTGGTCAGACCATGTCCCAGTTACTTGCACAATCCAATGGCCCAATGTATCTAGCTTTGTGTTTGAGAAATTCGCCCCTTATTACGCACTTGTGCGCTTCATGATACGTGGAGATCTCTGAATCCAAATACCAAAGATTTCACATATTATTCCCCTCCACATAATAAATATTTGCGCATTTATTATATTCTAAATGATAAGGTGGGGTTGGACATGGTTAATATATGCAAAATAGGCTCAATAACGTGGTCAGACCATGTCCCAGTTACTTGCACAATCCAATGGCCCAATGTACCTCCAACCACGTATATCTGGAAATTGGATGATTCATTTTTAGAAAAACCACTCATCAAATTAGACATTCAGAAATCCCTCACTGAATATTTTACTCTTAACGACCCTGAACAAACCTTGAGATCAAACGTGTGGGAAGCGCACAAGTGCGTAATAAGGGGCGAATTTCTCAAACACAAAGCTAGATTGCTCAAGCAATATAGAGAAGTTCATACACAGTTACTGCACAGAGTATCTAGCCTAGAGAAGAAACATAAACAGGACCCCAATGATGAGAACAGTAAACGCTTACTCGTCACAACTAGAACTGAGCTTAAACAACATTTAACTGCAGCTTACCAGTGCAAGATGCTAATGGTCAAGCAGCAATATTACGAAGGAGGTAATAAACCTGGCAAATTGCTGGCAAGATCAATCTGCAGAACGCAACTCAAATCGCATATCCATTATCTTAACTCGGCAGATGTTTTCAAAATTAAAAGCAACAAACACATAGCTATGGCCTTCCACTCTTATTACAATAAATTGTATAGCATCACAAGACAGCCTGACACAGATGCGCAAGCGGCGCAAATCATTTCTAGGGGGCAAGCAATAGATAACTAGCTATCCAAGGTGGGGTTACCCAAACTGAACAAAGCTGACGCAGACACACTTGATGCACCTATCACACAGGAAGAGTTAACACAAGCAATTAGAGACCTACCTAGTGGGAAAAGCCCTGGCCCGGATGGGCTCACATCAAAAACCTTTTAAGATGCTCATTAAAGCCTTTGCCCCACACATGCTGCAACTATTTAATAACTTAGGCGACAGCTCAATATTGGCTGATACGATGCTTGAAGCACATATTACAATTCTCCCAAACCCGGGAAAGACACCCACAACCCCAGGAAATTTCAGACCAATATCTTTATTAAATACTGACATAAAGATCCTGGCCAAGATATAAGCAAAGCAGTTAAATAAATACCTCCCTGACCTTATATCGACTGACCAGGTGGGCTTTGTGCCAGGTAGAGAGGCACGTGATAATACCTCTAAAGTTTTGCAATTACTCAATTATGCTAGAGTTGATGGTGTGCCAATGGCCCTCTTCTCAACCGACGCAGAGAAGGCCTTCAACTGTGTCATGTCTGTGATGTTGTCTCTCTGACTGTTCCTTTAAATTCCACTTTCACCCTTTATAAGGCTCCTCCTAACTAGATCCTGTGCTCTGTAATTTGATTTATCTGCTGATTTCCACAGGCTATTGCAGCTGCTAACTAAACTGCTCACCGGACCTCTATGTGAGCCAACATACAGGAGCATTCCCAACTTTTTGTTCCTGCTGGATTTGGAGCCTCTTACGTTTGCTCTCTAGTCACTTGTGACCAGTGCAAGCCCTTTCACCCCCAAGCTCACCGCTACTCGGATTTCTCACATCCAGCTTCTCTCTGACCTGACTGTCAGCACCGCGTCTCCTACGCTGCCTCCCTGCACTTCCGGTTTGGCGATACCGGACTTCAGGTAACCTCTGCCTCTCTACAACAGTTACCGCTGGGGGACCTCCGGATTTCAGGTACTTTACTTTGTACTCCTCTTGCCTAACAGTTTAACTAGAACTAAACAGGAGGTAATTGACTTTGCTTGTTATTCTGCTTAAACCAAGCCTAGAGGTGATTTGCTACTGAAAACGTCAGGACTACAGTATATCCTCTCTGTGGAGATTTGTATTCTATGTTACTCTGAATTACCCTTTATACTGCACTGATCCTACAACTAAGAATAATAATAGCTGACTTTATTAAGAGACTGCCTGTGCTTCTATGCTATACTTAGTCATATATGTATATAAGAATCTGATACCTTTTTTTACACTAAGCAAGTGCTACTTCTATCTCTCCTTTCATTGCAAGTGAAAGGTTTGCGCTTCCACTTTGACCTATTATTCTTGCTGAGTTGAGATTCCTTCTCTTAACCCATACTGGGCCCTCAGTCTAGGATCAGAACAGGGGATTGTGAATTAACAGCCCCAACATTTTGTGAGACTGAGTGGTTCTTAAAGCATAATTCCTTACACTGATTCTTACAAACTGTGTCGACTGGCTTTTTCTGCGTCGGGTAATGGAAACAATGAATTTTGGTGATTCCTTCCTAAACATGATATTTGCCCTATACACCTCCCCTAGGGCCCGGGTTCGAGTAAATGGTACATTGTCAGAAACTTTCAAAATAACGAACGGCACTAGGCAGGGATGCCCCCTGTCCCCCTTCTTGTTTGCCCTCTCGATAGAGGCCCTGGCGCATAACGTTAGGAACAACGCCATTATAATTATGGTGGGAGACATGGAACACAAACAGGCCCTATATGTGGATGATATTTTGTACACCCTTACAAATGTGAACACGTCGGTCCCGGAACTCCTTGCAGAAATAGAAACAGACGGAGCCCTCTCCAATTTCCATCTTAATTTAACGAAGTCAGAGCTGCTAAATATTAGTGCCCCCCTTGAACACATACACCGGTTAAAATCTGAATTTAAAATCTCAGTGAATACCAAGCAATTACGATACCTAGGTATATATCTCTCATCTAGACCGCAAGATTTATATAAGAATAATTATTTAAGAATAAAAGAGGAGATTAAAAGAGATCTATCATCTTGGAAAAATAAACCTCTCTCGTGGTTAGGGTAGATAGGAGTGATAAAGATGAATATCCTTCCACGTATTTTATAGATTTTGCAGACTATTCCAATTTCCCTCCCAAGAGAATATTTACCCCAATTACAAAAAATATTAGAGCAATTTGTCTGGTCAGGCACAAAGACAAGAGTCCCTAGGAGAATAATGTACCTCTCTCGGGATAGGGGTGGCCTGGGTTTTCCTGATTTGTCAGCTTATAGGCAGACTATATTATTACAACGCATAGTGGAATGGTCCCAAAACACAACACATAAGGCCTGGGTTAGACTAGATGGACAAATTTTCAAACGTAACAACGTTGGTACACCGATCAGGAAGCTTTACACTAACAAAACGCTCCTCTATATCAGCTCATGTGCAGGAAATCCACTTAAAGTTGATAAGTAGATGGTATCTTACCCCGGCCAGACTTCACAAGCTTTACCCTTCAGCTAGTCCTTTGTGCTGGAGAGGGTCTGGTGAGACTGGTTCATTTCTACATATTTTGTGGTCTTGCCCGAAGGTTTTGGGATTCTGGTCTGAAGTGATAGCACAAGCGTCGGAGAGATTACACATAGACGTTCTAATTATTTCAAACCCAGGAGCCTTTGGAAATCTCCCTATGTGAGCACAGGATGTTTACTGTGAATACCGGAGATCGGTGAGCAGTGCATGTGAGTAACACGGGTTGAAATCATCAAAGTATCCAGAATACAGGTAACACTAAGGAGACGCTGAGTGAGAAGCACAGTGTGTTTTCTACCTGTTTGACACGGAGGAGGTCGCTGTATGAAAAGCGTCAGTGTCAATTCCCTGTTGGACTGCATTACTTGTCCCATTGGCATATATACACCTTGCTTTACTGTTGGAGTGAGTGGTTGGGATGAAAGAGAGGAGTGATAATTTCTATGCCTCCAAGAGTGTTACGGCTAGATTTAGAGTTCTGCGGCCAAAGGGGTGCGTTAGCTAGGCGTGCTTTTTTTCTCCCGCACCTTTTAAATACCGCTGGTATTTAGAGTTCACAGAATGGCTGCGTTAGGCTCCAAAAAGGGAGCGTACAGGCATATTTACCGCCACTGCAACTCTAGATACCAGCGTTGCTTACGGACGTGGCCAGCTTCAAAAACGTGCTCGTGCACGATTCCCCCATAGGAAACAATGGGGCTGTTTGAGCTGAAAAAAAACCTAACACCTGCAAAAAAGCAGCGTTCAGCTCCTAACGCAGTTACATTGTTTCCTATGGGGAAACGCTTCCTATGTCTGCACCTAACACCCTAACATGTACCCCGAGTCTAAACACCCCTAACCTTACACTTATTAACCCCTAATCTGCTGCCCCCGCTATCGCTGACACCTGCACTTTATTATTAACCCCTAATCTGCCGCTCCGTATACCGCCGCAACCTACATTATACCTATGTACCCCTAATCTGCTGCCCCTAACACCGCCGACCCCTATATTATATTTATTAACCCCTAATCTGCCCCCCACAATGTCGCCGCCAGCTACCTACAATAATTAACCCCTAATCTGCCGACCGCACCTCACCACTACTATAATAAATGTATTAACCCCTAATCAGCCTCACCCCCGCCTCAATAACCCTATAATAAATAGTATTAACCCCTAATCTGCCCTCCCTAACATCGCCGACACCTAACTTCAATTATTAACCCCTAATCTGCCGACCAAATCTCGCCGCTACTGTAATAAATGGATTAACCCCTAAAGCTAAGTCTAACCCTAACACTAACACCACCCTAAGTTAAATATAATTTTTATCTAACGAAATAAATTAACTCTTATTAAATAAATGATTCCTATTTAAAGCTAAATACTTACCTGTAAAATAAACCCTAATATAGCTACAATATAAATTATAATTATATTATAGCTATTTTAGGATTAATATTTATTTTACAGGCAACTTTGTATTTATTTTAACCAGGTACAATAGCTATTAAATAGTTAAGAACTATTTAATAGCTAAAATAGTTAAAATAATTACAAAATTACCTGTAAAATAAATCCTAACCTAAGTTACAATTAAACCTAACACTACACTATCAATAAATTAATTAAATACAATGCCTACAATTATCTACAATTAAACCTAACACTACACTATCAATAAATTAATTAAATAAAATACCTACAATTATCTACAATTAAACCTAACACTACACTATCAATAAATTAATTAAATACAATATCTACAAATAAATACAATGAAATAAACTAACTAAAGTACAAAAAATAAAAAAGAACTAAGTTACAAAAAATAAAAAAATATTTACAAACATTAGAAAAATATTACAACAATTTTAAACTAATTACACCTACTCTAAGCCCCCTAATAAAATAACAAAGCCCCCCAAAATAAAAAAATGCCCTACCCTATTCTAAATTAAAAACGTTCAAAGCTCTTTTACCTTACCAGCCCTGAAAAGGGCCCTTTGTGGGGCATGCCCCAAAGAATTCAGCTCTTTTGCCTGGAAAAAAAACACATACAATACCCCCCCCCCAACATTACAACCCACCACCCACATACCCCTAATCTAACCCAAACCCCCCTTAAATAAACCTAACACTAAGCCCCTGACGATCTCCCTACCTTGTCTTCACCTCACCGGGTCCCGATCTGTCCAGAAGAGCCTCCGATGTCTTGATCCAAGCCCAAGCGGGGGGCTGAAGAGTGACGTCCATCCTCGGGCTGAAGTCTGGATCCAAGCGGCGGCTGAAGAAATCCATCATCGGGCTGAAGTCGGAAGTCCATCATCGGGATGAAGTCTTCAATCAAGCAGCATCTTCAATCTTCTTTCTTCCGGAGCGGAGCCATCTTCTTCCCAGCCGACGCGGATCCATCCTCTTCTAACGACGCCTACTCGCCAAATGACGGTTCCTTTAAATGACGTCATCCAATATGGCGTCCCTCGAATTCCGATTGGCTGATAGGATTCTATCAGCCAATCAGAATTAAGGTAGGAATATTCTGATTGGCTGATGGAATCAGCCAATCATATTCAAGTTCAATCCGATTGGCTGATCCAATCAGCCAATCAGATTGAGATCGCATTCTATTGGCTGATCGGAACAGCCAATAGAATGCGAGCTCAATCTGATTGGCTGATTGGATCAGCCAATCGGATTGAACTTGAATCTGATTGGCTGATTCCATCAGCCAATCAGAATATTCCTACCTTAATTCCGATTGGCTGATAGAATCCTATCAGCCAATCGGAATTCGAGGGACGCCATCTTGGATGACGTCATTTAAAGGAACCGTCATTCGGCGAGTAGGCGTCGTTAGAAGAGGATGGATCTGCGTCAGCTGGGAAGAAGATGGCTCAGCCCGAGGATGGACGTCACTCTTCAGCCCCCCGCTTGGGCTTGGATCAAGACATCGGAGGCTCTTCTGGACAGATCGGGACCCGGTGAGGTGAAGACAAGGTAGGGAGATCGTCAGGGGCTTAGTGTTAGGTTTATTTAAGGGGGGTTTGGGTTAGATTAGGGGTATGTGGGTGGTGGGTTGTAATGTTGGGGGGGGTATTGTATGTGTTTTTGTTCCAGGCAAAAGAGCTGAATTATTTGGGGCATGCCCCGCAAAGGGCCCTTTTCAGGGCTGGTAAGGTAAAAGAGCTTTGAACTTTTTTAATTTAGAATAGGGTAGGGCATTTTTTTATTTTGGGGGGCTTTGTTATTTTATTAGGGAGCTTAGAGTAGGTGTAATTAGTTTAAAATTGTTGTAATATTTTTCTAATGTTTGTAAATATTTTTTTATTTTTTGTAACTTAGTTCTTTTTTATTTTTTGTACTTTAGTTAGTTTATTTAATTGTATTTATTTGTAGGTATTTTATTTAATTAATTAATTGATAGTGACTGTAGTGTTAGGTTTAATTGTAGATAATTGTAGGTAATTTATTTAATTAATTTATTGATAGTGTAGTGTTAGGATTAATTGTAGATAATTGTAGGTATTTTATTTAATTAATTTATTGATAGTGTAGTGTTAGGTTTAATTGTAACTTAGGTTAGGATTTATTTTACAGGTAATTTTGTAATTATTTTAACTAGGTAACTATTAAATAGTTATTAACTATTTAATAGCTATTGTACCTGGTTAAAATAAATACAAAGTTGCCTGTAAAATAAATATTAATCCTAAAATAGCTACAATATAATTATTATTTATATTGTAGCTATATTAGGGTTTATTTTACAGGTAAGTATTTAGATTTAAATAGGAATAATTTATTTAGTAAGAGTTAATTTATTTCGTTAGATTTAAATTATATTTAACTTAGGGGGGTGTTAGGGTTAGGGTTAGAATTAGCTTTAGGGGTTAAAAAATTTATTAGAGTAGTGGTGAGCTCCGATCGGCAGATTAGGGGTTAATACTTGAAGTTAGGTGTCGGCGATGTTAGGGAGGGCAGATTAGGGGTTAATACTATTTATTATAGAGTTATTGAGGTGGGAGTGAGGCGGATTAGGGGTTAATAACTTTATTATAATAGCAGCGCGGTCCGGTCGGCAGATTAGGGGTTAATAAGTGTAGGTAGGTAGCGGCGACGTTGGGGGCGGTATATTAGGGGTTAATAAATATAATATAGGGGTCGGCGGTGTTAGGGGCAGCAGATTAGGGGTTCATAGGGATAACGTAGGTGGCAGCGGTGTGCGGTCGGCAGATTAGGGGTTAAAACATTTTAATAGAGTGGCGGCAATGTGGGGGGACCTCGGTTTAGGGGTACATAGGTAGTTTATGGGTGTTAGTGTACTTTAGAGCACAGTAGTTAAGAGCTTTATAAACCGGCGTTAGCCCAGAAAGCTCTTAACTACTGACTTTTTTCTGTGGCTGGAGTTTTGTCATTAGATTTCTAACGCTCACTTCAGCCACGACTCTAAATACCGGCGTTAGAAAGATCCCATTGAAAAGATAGGATACGCAATTGACGTAAGGGGATCTGCGGTATGGAAAAGTCGCGGCTGCAAAGTGAGCGTTAGACCCTTTCCTGACTGACTCCAAATACCAGAGGGCGGTAAAAACCAGCGTTAGGAGCCTCTAACGCTGGTTTTGACGGCTACCGCCCAACTCTAAATCTAGCCGTTAGTATCTTAACTTGCTTGAACAAATTCTGATTTGCCACATAAGGATCGAAGGTGTTTATCAGGAGGACCCAGCCAGGTTGGCTTTTGTATTTTCAGCTGCTGACCAGATTCAAGGACTTATACTTTGGAATTATCCTATAATTAATTATTGGACTTGTTGGCCAATTACATTATTGGGAATCCCTGTTTTTTTACTCTTGGCTAATGAATAATTTGCATATGCTAGTTACCTTAGACCATTAATTGAGTGGTTATTTTCTTGTTGTTATTTTATGTTTTTCCTTTTTTTGCACATTGTTCAACACTATAATAAATTATTGTATTATTTATCTAGCATCCGTGGTTGTGTGTTTATGAGACTCTGGTAGTTCTTATAACCTTTTTTTATTAAGGCTTAATATGGGGTTGCTGGATAAGGTTTACTTTATGTTTTCTCTTTTTTTATATATATTATCCTCTAAACCTCCATGCACCTTGGTACCCACGTCAACATTGGAGTACTGTGGGTCCTTGACCATAGCCATTATATCTGTCGCAGCTGGTACAAACTTTGTTAATATATATATTTCTATATATATAGATCTTTAAAACCACACATATTTATCATTGTTGCCTTTATATTTCCCAATGCCAAACTTAATACACAGCTACACTCCCTGCATATACATTTAACTTGCCGCCCACACACACTAAAACTAACTTATCCCAGCCCCACAGCAAAGAATTCATGTGAAAATGAAAATCAGACCCACCCAAGGTGTGTTTTCTTTGCTGCATTACTTCTATAACACAATCCATTATTGATGCTGCTAGTTTGTTCACATGGCACCTGATACTGTTCTATGGGTTGAATGGGTAAAAGGGGAGAGAGAGGAGGTTGTTCGAGAGTAAACCATGCCAGTAGAGGGTTAGGAGGTTAGTATTGTTTTTATTTAAGGTTTTATTGCTTCTTTTTGGTTAAAGGAAAATTGTGCACAATGGAGTCTTTTATTTTTTCAGGATTCAGGCTACAGAAACATTACGAAACCTGTTCTATAATTTACGGTATCATTTGACTTGTAATCATGTACTACTTGAATACTGCCGAATGTAACTATCTTCATCTGTTTGTTGCACATGAAAAATAAAGATATTTAAAAAAAAAAAAAAAAAACAATTCTGGTGTAGACTGTCCCTTTAACTTCCTGTGTATAAGACAAACAATGGAGGGCGCCTCCTAGTGTGACTCTGTATATCAAACAAACCAGCTAGTGATTGAATATCCCTATACTCACAAGTGAGGCAGCACCAATGTGCTTAATGACGCAGACTGGGATCTTCCAGTGTCCCAGCTCATTGATCCAAGCAAAACAGCAATCTCTCACCCAGCCTCTCTCCTCCAAACCAGACCCGTGCTTGTGGTGTATAATTCGTTTATTTAAAACAATTAAAAACAATCTGTTTTACAACAATCATGGGGTTGACAATCCCCTTAGACTTTTAGCAATTGTCTAAGGGGATTGTCAACCCCGTGATTTTAAAACAGATTGTTTTTAATTGTTAATCATATCATAGTTGTGTTTTAGAAATGTGGACCAAACTCCTCATAAAAATCTATAAACAAATATGAGGGTCAACCACAATTTGACCGATTCAGATTTTTTCGAATTTCGTTTTCGGATCGATTCGAATTCGGATACATTCAAATTTATTTGTTTCATAAATTCGGAAGTTCGGAATGTGTTAGGTGGGATTTGCTGTGTATTAAACTAGTATTATGTACTGTATATTAGGTGTAACCCATCTGAATCAACATAAGTACTAAACTTACAGGCACTAGCTACACAATAGGCACAGAGCTAGCAAAGGTATATAACCTAATATACAGTACATAATACTAGTGTAATACACATCACATCCCACCTAAGCACCAACCTCACAGGTACCAGCTATATAATTTGCCCTGCACAGAGCTAGCAGAGTGATATAACCTAATATACTGTACAATACTAGTGTAATTGTGATTAGTCCATGGCCATTCAAATGTAACAAATAAATCCGAACTAATTCGGATTTATTCATTAGAAATGCATTCAGATTAGTTTAGTTAAGTTGCTAGGGTAATATGGAACTTTGAATCGTTCCGAAGCTCCGAATTTGACAAATTCGTCCGAATTTCGATTCGGAACAAAACGAAACGCACATGTCTACTATTTGGGGTTTTGACAGTTTTTTAATCAGGAAAGGGGCACTTTAGCAGTTTGATGCAATCACAATAGCATGTTTTCATCTGTTTCTTGGAGTCACAAATACAATTTTGGCTACCAAAAATAAGCCAAATTTTTAACATGGAGCTGAATTTTTATTCTGCAATCACAATATATTTTCTTATTTACTTATTGAATTGTTTTACATCTTTGCAAGTATTACAAGACAATTTGGAATAATTATATTATGTTGCACATGTGCAAGACACTCTAATCACAAATGACATTTTAATGGTGTATTTGCACTCATGTAGCGAATCATGACAGCCTGGCATCACTAAATGCCGACAGCATACGCTGTCGGCATTTAACATTGCACAAGCATTTAACTAGAAATGCTTGTGCAATGCCGCCCCCTGCACATTTGCAGCCAATCATCCGCTAGCAGGGGTGTCAATAATTCCGATCATATCTGATTGGGATGATTGCAGTCCACCACACAAGTTAAGGAGCAGCGGTCTTATGATTGCCAGAAACTACGCTCGGAAACAGCAGCATCTGCTGCTTATTAAATCTCCCCAATGGTCTAGATTCATTAAAGCTCTATTCATCACTATTGTATAGTCTATGTGTAGTGGGCAAGACACACATTTACATATGTATATGTAAATTTAAATATGTGTCTGTATTTAATACATGATACCCTGTACAACTGAGGGGATCTTCAGGAAAAGTGAGATCAGAAACCAAACAACTAGGAATGTCATGTAGCAATAACTTTCTTCATAACTAGGTTTTTACAGGATTGCATCTTCGTGGTTGGAATATCAAACGGGATAGCACCTTCTTGTCAGATATCAAATGGGATAGCACCATTGTGATTGCAAAGACAAAACCAATTCAATCCATATGTGCAACATTTTTGTGACTACATTATTGCAACAGAGACATTTCACAGTTTACAGTGTGAGAACTGTCAAATCTCCATCTTAAAATTAGAGATACATTTCAGCCACTCCCTTCTAACAGAAATTACGTAGTGCTCTTCTGGATTTCAGAAGTATATCTTGCCAAACAGGAAAACTATGCTTATTTAATCAGTGTTGAAAAAAACAATACTTTTACCATATTTAAAGGGTCAATATAATCATTGAGCAAACATGTATACCCAAGTTATTGGGACCAGGTACAGGTTGTGCTCAACCCCATGGTCTGCAAAGTGAATCAGCAATAGGTTTGATATCTGAGTCATTAAGGGTTGTCAGTCACCCTGATCAGATCTGTTGGTAGTGGATGTATCCATCACCCCTGAAGGCATGAGTGAGCCTATTATAAAGATACATGCAAAGCTTCATAAATAGAGCCTTTACATTTCTCCCTGCATGCACATGTGTAGCCCATCTTTGGATATAAGGAGAACCTTCTTTTTAGATGGGTGGTCATAAAATGATTGCCGCATCATATCGAAGTTCTAACTGTTGAAAGTATTGCAGCCAAAAGCCTAGATTCATAGAACATGAGGCCTTGTTATAAAGGTGAGATAATTTCTGAAATGTAATGAGCATTACTTAACCTACTTTTTCAGCATTTCTTTATTTGGCCTTCCTGACAATATCCTTAATAGATGCATGAGATGCCCAATACATGATATCTCACACATCAAACGAGAACAGCTGGCAAAATAGAAAAAAATGCAATTGCAGCACTTAGGTATCAGGCTTTTAAAATGTTCATGTAAACGTTTGTAATTATGAAATATTCACATATCTGTATCTGTATTATGTTAAAGAGGTCTTCTTGGATAGAATTATAAGTGTCTTGAAGGAAGGGTGGTTGGAGTTCCTGGGCATCCTAGAGACATAGAGGCCTATTTATCAAGCACCGTATAACTGCTCTGAGGCGGTGGACAAACATCGCCAGTAATCAACCTGATCCAATACAATCATGTTGATTGACACCCCCTGCTAGCGGCCAATCTGCAGGGGGCGGTATTGCACCAGCAGTTCACAAGAACTGCTGGTGCAATGATAAATACCGACAGCGTATGCTGTCGGCATTTATCGATGTGCAGCGGACATGATCCGCAATATCGGATCATGTCCACTCACACTTTCTTAAAAAGGCCCTATAGGGGTATATTTAGTAATGTGGGAGCGGACATGATACGATGTAGCGTATCATTTCCGCCGCACATCGATAAATGCCGACAGCATATGCTGTCGGCATTTATAATTGCACCAGTTCTTGTGAACTGCTGGTGCAATACCGCCCCCTGCAGAATGGCCGCTAGCAAGGGGTGTCAATCAACCCGATCAACAACTTTGTTGTTTTAGCAAAGTTTTAATGACCATTAATATTTATTTTTCAGTCTCTTTATTAAGATACAAACAGAAAATACAGGAAAAATGTACACAAAATATAAAAAAACACAATTTTCAGAACAAAATGACTTCTTCAGGCAAAAGTCAGTATTTAGTGTGACCTTCCTTGGCACTAAGCACAGCATGAACTCTTTTGGGGAGACTGTCCTGAAGTTTTCAGAAGTAATCTTCTGGTATATTATACCAGGCTTCTTTCAGCACTTCCCAGAGTTCTCTGTTAGATTTAGGTTGTCTTTTATTTATTTCTCTGTCTAGGTGATCCCATAGTGCCTCTATAATACTCCATGACTGTCATTGTTTTATCAGCTGTTTTTCTCTCCAAATATGATTTCACTGCATTACCAATGTGCTTGGGATCATTATCATGCTGAAAAATAAAACCATTCCCAATCAGGCGCTTACTATAAGTGATGAATTAAAACCTATCTGTACTTTTCAGCATTCATGATCCCATCAATTCAGACAATTTTGCCAACGCCACTGGCAGAAATGCAGCCCCAAACCAGGACAGACCCTCCATCATGTTTCACTGAAGGCCGCAAGAACTCATTTTTCCATCTCTCCCCAACTCTTCTTCTCACATATTGTCGAGGATTGGACCCAAAAATTTCAAACTTGGATTTGTCACTCCATAATACTCTTTTCCACCAAGACTTCCACCTCCCCTCACAATTAATATTGTCATATATATATATTTATAAATATTTGTATATATATATATATATATATATATATATACACAAACACTGTATTTATATGCATATAATCTATATACTCTGGTTAATGAAAGAAAATTAAATCAAATGAAGGGTTGAATGGTTGCCTATGGGTCTGACAATCCTTCTCTGTCACAGAGTCTCACCCACTTAAGGTGCAATATTCCTACTTCTGTTGAGGGGAGTTAAATAACCCCAGAGTAAGCCACATAGAAATTTAAGCACCATGTGTTACACACAGTGCATGGTGATAACACAGCAGGACCTCTGACAGGCTTGCATTTAGTGTATTGTGCAAAGTGTTACTGCTCATTACTAGAGGATATCACTATCTCTTTAACCAGACTGTGTTCCAGCTCCTCCCACCAACAGCAGCAGTGTTTACTGAAGCATTTCTGTTCTCTGTCCAGAGGGAACTTAGTTCCTCCTGCAAAAATAGTGCAGGAACTCCGTTCCCATGCGTTCCTGCTCGATGTGACCCCTGATATGGTCATTATACCATAGCTAAAACAACAAATCTATTGGTGGCTTAAGACAGTACAGTACCATATATATATATATATATATATATATATATATATATATATATACAGTATATATATATATATGTGTGTGTGTGTGTATATATATGTATTTACAGACATATATACACATATAAACACATAAATACATATGTACACACATAAGATATATATAAGTGCATTAGAGCCCTTTGCTGTTAAGTAGACAAAAATATGTAAAAGTATATTTATGCAATATTCATTTTTAATAAAGGTTTTAACTATATATTTACTATAAATACTTTGCATTCCAATGCTCTGCACATAGTGGAATGTTCTTTGTATTTCTAAATAGATATTCCTATAGCTATACCTATAGATAATCATCTATATATAAAGGTATAGATATATATTTTACCAAAATACATATGTAGAGATATTTATTTATGTATAAATAGAACATATTCTGCTAAACGCAGAACATTGGAATGTGAAATATTCAAATTTTCATGTCAGTTTAACGCAAATGAGAATATGAGATTGTGTTTGCATTACTTCTATAGGGGAATACGTGAACACGCACGTGATATTCTAAGTTCAGATTTATTCGCTCGTCGGGTTAGTGCAAGAGTGAAAACAGTTTACTTTCAACTCATTATACGTGCGCAACCCGATGAGTACAAAATCTTACTTCAAGTGCAATTAACGCTCAGGTGGGAGCGTTAATTTGCGCTCTACTCAAAATCTGGCCCTGATTGTTTAATGGTTTCTATCTCAGGTAACCATTATGCTGAAAGATAATATATGTAAGATCATTTTACAAACATTTGTATCTTCCTAATGGTACCAATTAAGGTTTATACAATTTCACAAAATGGCTTCATCAGCAAACATACTTATCCAGGAATTCACTTTCAAGATCATTATTCATTTTTAAAAAAAAATCCTGCTGGTTCCAGATTCTTAGAAGATTTTTGAACAAGTAGTTAGAAGTAGAAAAATATTTTTGCACTAGAATGTCCCTTTAAACATTAGTAGATCAAAGCCAAAGTTTTTACCTGTCAAAATAGTCCTTCTGTACACTCTCAAATAGTCAGAAGCAACATTCATGGAAATATGCATTTTGTAGGTAGCTGAGCATGCAGTATTTTCAAAAACCTGTCAAGTGCTCTGCTTTTTCAGCACTTACCCGTCAACTGAAAAAAATGTCTTTTATAGAGATATTTGATGTCATATTCACTTGATCTAGCTCCCTATACTCTTATACACAAAACCAGAGTACACTGTGGAGAAGTTACTAGGATGCCTTTGAAATATGTTACATAATAATTGCCTACAAGAAAAAAAGTGTACTTAAAGGGACAGTCTACACCAGTACTTGTATTGTTTAAAGAGATAGATAATCCCTTTATTACCCATTCCCCAGTTTTGCATAACCAACACTGTTCCACATTAAACCTCTGTGATTACCTTGTATCTAAGTCTCTGCAGACTGCCCCCTTATTTCAGTGTTTTTGACAGACTAGCATTTTAGGCAATTAGTGCTGACTCCTAGGTAATTCCACAGTCGTGAGCACAATGTTATCTATATATGGCACACATGAACTAACACCCTCTAGTGGTGAAAATGTCAAATGCATTCAGATAAGGGGTGACCTTCAAGGGCTAAGGAAATTAGCATATGAGCCTACCTAGGGTTAGCTTTCAACTAAGAATACCAAGAGAACAAAGCATAATTGATGATAAAAGTAAATTGGAAAGTTGTTTAAAATGACATGTCCTATCTGGATCCTAAAAGTTTATTTTTGACTAGACTGTCTCTTTTACGTTAAATACAATACAATTGTTGCTCTCATTTCAAATGTTTTGCTGATTCCTACATTTAGAAGTGTATATGTTTTATTTTAAAAATCCTTAGTTTTAATGAAATGAAAATAAGCATTCAGGTTTCAACCATGATCTGGGTGACATCTGTCACTGTAAAGATTGTTGGGTGAAATGAAGTGTATAGACAAAATTATAAAAGGGAACCAAAACATAAGAGAAATAACACAAAAGCTTTCCTATGTTGAAATGCAATTTAATAATACCCGTAGCACTGAGACCATACAAAGAAGCATATTTTATACCAATGCCAGCCTTTATAGAATTCAGTAACTGTGCTTATATATTTTCTGTTTCACCACCTGCACAGCCAAATAGCTTGGAAATACCCTTCTTTGTATTGTTTAATTCTCATCAAAAATTATCAAACAATCTGTACAGCTGCATTCAAAAAACAGAACTGCTCAAATTTCATTTCCAAAAGGTTAACTGACAACAAATGAGTTTAAGACACCCTGAGAGTGTGCCAAATAGGATGTTAGCATTGTTTCATGGTTGTGAGTGTAATATAAACCTAGACATCACTGCATCAGCTGCCTGTGAACTGCCTAAGCCACTAATACTTGTTAAAGGTCTCTGTAATCTATGACCCAGTGTGTTGGGTCTGCTTTTCTATGGATATTCTATATGCTTTAGACAAAGCTAAGTGTTTTTTCTCCTGTAACTTAATAGTGGTCAGGACTGGTTGTTCATTCATGACAAAACAATGCAACACACTCACTTTTTGTTTTATTTTTTTAACACCATTTAACATGGTGGATTTGCACGATTTTTAAAAGACACCACATTCCTATTAGCTTCACTGCCAATCACAAACATTGACAAAATGTCCACCTTGCAACACTGTTGCACACTCTAAAATAACATTGATGCAGAGCCCCTATTTTCAAATGTGCATTGGATCACAAGAGAATTTAGTGCAGCTGCACGGAAAGTGAGACAAATATCTTTTTGATTTTTTTTACTTAGTGACTAGGACCCTAAAGGGCCACAATGGACAAACAGACAGTGACTTTAGTGAGTACAGTTCAAGGGGTAGGCACGGTTGTAGAACACTGTGTCCACAGGGGTGTCAAAGGGCCAGTCCAGGAGGGAGTCCGAGGGCCAGCCCAGAGGGGAATCCATGGGGCAGTCCACAGTCCAGGGGAGCGTCAAAGTGTTAGTCTAAGGGAAAAATAAAGAGGGAGTTTAGGTCTCAGTCACAAGGGGAGTCAAAGATTGAGTTCAGGTTTCAGTCACAGGGGGAGTCCAAGAAGGTGTCCAGGGGGAGTCACTGGGATAGTCCAAAGGGGAGTCAAAGCAGTCCCAGTGGGGAGCAAAGTGAGAGGCCAAAATAAAGTCAGTGTAGGAAGAAGGGGAGGGGACATAAAATCACAAAACAATTAGAGACACCAGACAAGGCCCAGATAAAAAAATGACGCAAAAACACCTCATCAAAAATAATTAGAAAGGGAGGGAAGCATCCACTTAAAATATCTGAAGCTACACTTTCTACACACCTTTATGCCACAGCATGGATAAAATATAAAAAAGTCAGTGGAGGAACAAGGGGAGGGGACAGAAAATCACAAAAAAAATCTGAGACACCAGACAAGATCCAGAACCCCCCCCCCCCCCCCACACACACACACACACACACAAACATCTCATCAAAAAGAGAGCAAAAGGGATGGAAACATCCACTTAAAATACCCAAAGCTACACTGCCTACACACACTTATGCTACAGCATGGCTAGAATATAAAGGATGATGATGAGGAACACAAAAAAGTTGGTATGCCTCATGGCACACATTAAAATATTATTTGTACAGCCATCTGTACAGATAAAGGAGGATGACAAGGACACACATAAGACACAAAAACAGCAGACCAAAATTCCACACAAGCTCCTGAAATTATTGAGAGGTTACAAGTTTTTGCACAAAAAGCATTGTTTTAATTAAGGCTGTATTAAAATGTCAACAACTGACAACAAAGTCAGTGTATCCAGGAAAAATAATGTATGGGCTATAGTCAGGGACAGCATGTTTAGTGTTAGCCCACTATTAACTGCGTAAAACATAGGCAAAAGAAAATGGGATTGTTACAGAAAACTGGTGGAGGTTGTCCTTTGAACATCTAGTTCGAGTGGAAGGAGATCTTGTCTAAAGCCATATCACTACAGGCTGTGAGAGGAGAGTAAGGTTTGGATACAGATGGTCCCTCCAACCTCATGAAAGCTGGTGAGTGAAAACAAAAAACACTCAAATCACTAATATGTCACATAGACATGCACCATACAACATCTATCTCTCATACCTAAACATCACAAGATACCCATGAACACAAAACAACACACTGTCAGGCTGAGGTGTTTGTCACCTATAGTATTGGGTAATGGTCCTGCTGTGCAGAAGTAAAGGAGTAAGGCAGAGGACATTGCAGAGTAGCAGGTTAAGTAATACATTGAAGATCAATCATCAAAAGCTTAGATGCAAAGAAAGCAATAGAAAACAATGTCCAATTATCAGGCCGTGGGTCATACACAGCAAGGCAATCCAAACAAGGCTTCAAGACAAAAGGATCAAGCAGGAGGTAAAGTCCAAAGAAAAGAGGCAGAGGTCAGGGATCTGGAAAAGCAACACAGGTACTGGAAAATCATCAAGCAACAGGAGCTGGGGAACTGGAGAAACTCACAGCAATGTCCAAGCAATTTGTTAGAGTGAGCTGCAGAGTTTTATAGGAGAAGACCCCTCCTCTGGGAGTAGCCCAGCAGGATGAGAGCCAATGCAAATTATAGACCTTTTGTTAGTGAATGCACCTGTAGTTTCACTCATTTTGCAGTACCTCACTTTCACCACATAGATTGGTGGTGCTCAATTTCTTTTCTGTATACTGTTGCGCTGTAGGCCTCAAGTCATGGTTGAATGGGCAGAGATACAGCAGATTAAAAAGAGGTAGTTCAGGTTAACAGGAGAGGGATCTCAAGGTGAGTGACTAGCACACTAGGCAAACAGACCAAGGAAGGACAAAATGCAGATCTGGCACAGGGCATGGCAGATTGAACCAATTCCTGCTCAGTAACAACAGCAACAAATACAATGGTTATCTTTCTGTGACTATTTGGGGTTATACCATGACACACACACACACCTACAAGGGACTTAAGACATACAATAATTCACAAGTGAAAAGCATTAAGCTCACACAAATGTAAACACTAAGAACATTTTGGTGAATGGAGACCATATTAGTTCATCACTAAAAATCAAATTTAGACGACACTCTCCTTCAAATCACAATGCAGATCTATAACCACATGGACAATCTGCATTAACAATACTTAAAACAATGCATATCAGTCTAATAAGCAAAGACAAGAAACCATACCCTTAAAAGTGCAGAAAAACAATGGGCAGAGGATAATGTACATTCTCTCTGTTGTTTCAGGGCCTAAATGCATTATGGAGGAACAGATCAGAAAAGGCCAAGATGCAAAGCACTTTGCATACACATTAGATGGTAGTCCAGATATATCTATAAGGTGTAGCATGTGTCACTGGAAATCATTTGTAGTATGATGTGCCTTTAATCAAGCAAAATGCAAATCATATATATACATGCCTACATTTAGGGCCAGATTACAAGGTAGCGTGCATATTACAAGTTGAAAGAAAAAAGTTTGCGAGCAATCGAAAGCCAATGCACTCTAACCAAAGGACTTCGCAAAATTTTCCGACTGCGTTGTCATATTCTCCCAATAGAAGTCAATAGAGAGTGCAGAAGAAAAGAAAACACCTATCGCTCGCACACTAACCCGACAAGAGGCTATATTGTATATATACAAATATATATATTCAATATAGCCTCGTTCCACAAGACTCTCCCCTAGTTTTAACAGCTTCAAGCACTCTAAAGACTCTTCTATTCAGGGATGCATACAACCTACACTAACTTTTCCTAACTCCATTGCTTTCCCTTAGAACCCCTTAGAATGTAAGCCTATGAGCCCAGCTGTTTGCAGATCGCCTTCATAAGAGCCAACTACAACAGTGAAACTCTCGTTAGGGCCCTCTACCCACTTGATCCCTACAAAAGTTATCCTGTACACCTACTATGTTTACAGCGCTGCGGAATCTGTAATCTGATAATAATAATAATACATGTTTAAATATCTGTGTGTATATATATATATATATAGCAAGCGCTATCCAGGGTGCTGAACCTAAAATGGGCTGCCTCCTAAGCTTTAAATTCCTGCTTTATAAAAAAAGATAGCAAGAGAGATAGCAAGAGAACTAAGAACAATTGATAGTAGGAGTAAATTAGAAAGTTGCTTAAAATTGCATGCTCTATCTGAATAATGAATAAAAAAATTGGGTTTAGTATCACTTTAAAGGAAATCTGCACCAAGCCTGCAGTACAAAAAAAACTGGTTAGTACCAACAAAAACCACATACAAAAGACCAGAATCAGATTATCCTGGTCATTAGACTGAAACATATAAACATAGATATTGACGGCAGATAAGAGCAATAGGCCCAGCAAGTCTGCCTGATAACTTATTTAGTTCATAGGATAGCCTTATGCTTGTCCCAGGCATTCTTAATGTCCCCATCAGTGTTTGCCATTACTACCTCTTGTGGAAGTTTATTCCATGAATCAATCACTCGTTCTTCCTCAAATTACTCCTGAATATACTACCCTTCAGCTTTTTATGTCAAATTCTCACTGGCTCAGTTTTACTAAGCCCTTTAATATACTTCAACGTTGCTATCATATCACATTTTTCCCATCTCTCCTCTAAGCTATACATATTTAGGTAATTGAGCCTCTCCTGGTACATTTTTTTAGACCATGTACTATTTTGGAAGCCCTCCTTTGCAAAGATTTAAGTTTGTTTACATCTTTCTGGAGATATGGCCTCCAGAACTGTACACAATACTCAAGATGAGGTCTAACTAATGATCTATAAAGTGGCATAAGAACCTTACTATTTTGACTGCAAATCACTTTTATATTTAAACTATCTTTTTGAATTATAGTTTATTTCTTATATCTGAAGATGCATGTCAGGTAAGACTTTTTTTTACTGAGCGAAAGATGGATAATGGTAGTAAGTCTCTCAAACCCCCTCAAAAGCTTATACAAGTTTTCACTGGTGCGACATTGTCTGAAGGCTGATTAGAGGATGAGTAGATATAAATGAGATATATTACAGCAAATGTTTTAGACATAAAACAAAGTTTTTTTTTGTTATGTTCAAATCCATTTACAGCAGAAATCCCATGCAAAGTGCTCTGCATGGCACTTTACAACATTTTTTCTTCAAATTTTAATCCATTTAAAAACCCTGCGATAACTGACTTATTATTAGTTGCATTTTTTTTCTCCAAGGCATTATAATACGCCATATATCTTTTATAGTAACAATTCACCAAAGGTATTCCAATCCTTCAGAAAACAGTTTTCTTCAGACCTCTTAAAAAATCATTCCTACCTACTTTAAGAAGTGAAGCACCATATTTTGGTGTTTTAAAGATTTTTTTTACAATCTTAATTTGTATTGTAGTTTTTTTGTTAATGTTTAGTACACGTGTTGAAGCAGTGAACAGTTTTTGGTTTTAAGAAAATGTTTAACATTTTAATTAAAGGGACATATTATTATAATTTATTTTCTATCATGTATATAAAATACAGCAGGTACATGACTATCTATATATGGGAAGTGCATGATTATGTACAACTGAGTCCTGTGACTCTACTTCTCAATGACTGATTGGGCCCTTTTTCAAAACAGATCTCTGTAATACATTTTTTAAAATTCTCTTTTAGAAACAACAGAGAAAATGTATTATGTCCCTTACAATACAATTTTTAAATTATGACTCACAAGCTCAAAATAAATACTGAATATTAATTTATAAGAGCAATAAAGTGTTTAAATGTTTACATACGTTAATTCTAAAATAACTCTAAATGATACCAAATTGGTAACTTCTACATAGTTCTATGAATATTACTAAAAAAGTGCAAATGAAAAGCCAGCAATATACATTTCTTATAGTTCTTTTGTATTTAGCTCATTTAGCAAAATTGTTATATCTTATGCATAATTCATGAAGTTTTACTAGTTCAAACTGTTTCTCTTCTAATTGATTGGAATGGTTTAGAATATAAAGCCAAACTTCACCTGATGTACAATGTTTTCATTTGGGAATTCTAATGGACTTGAATGGTATCTTTGTTGCATCTGGATGAACTGATTCTCCCTGTCAGTCTCTTCTTTATCCTTTTCAGGCAAGCCATTATTTTGTAGTTTGTTCAGTATGCTCAGTGATTTAGTTTATATATGTGTTTTGTTCTTGCTCAGATTTTAGCATTTACTATTTAATTTATTTTGGTTCTTTGCTCAGTTAATACAGTTTGCTATAGTTTATTTATGTATTAGATTCATTGATTTGTGGGCTGTTTTTACAGTATTTTAAATGGACACTAAACCCTGTGAGATGGTTAACTTATACTTTATCAGCTCAGATACAACTATGACTGACTGGCCTCACCAGAGGAGATAAGAACTGTTTTTTAAACTTTATAGAAACTACAACTTTACACCTATTTCCTTAACCTTGTAACGCCGTTACGGTGTTCTATTCCATCCTAACCACGCCGGGCTTTAACGCCATTAGGACGGAATAGAACGTCTGAGTCGTTTGGCTGTCCTGAAGCCAACGGCGCTTCCTGGATGGGATCGCTGTCTAAAGCGTGTACCTATCGCCATAGCGTGCACGATCACAGGATTTCAATTTGTCTACATCGGAACGTTGGTCCGATGTACACAAGTTAACCCTGTCATTAAAGGGTTAAAGGGACAGTCAAGTCCAAAATAAACTTTCATGATTTAAATAGGGCATGTAATTTTAAACAACTTTCCAATTTACTTTTATCACCAATTTTTCTTTGTTCTCTAGGTATTCTTAGTTGAAATCTTAATCTAGGTAGGCTCATGTGCAAATTTTTTAGACCTTGAAGGCCGCCTCTAATCTAAATGCATTTTGACAGTTTTTCACCACTAGAGGGCGTTATATAGACAACATTGAGCTCACGCACGTGAAGTTATCTAGGAGTCAGCACTGATTGGCTAAAATGCAAGTCTGTTAATGAGCGCACGCATGTGAAATTACCTAGGAATCAGCACTGATTGGCAAAAATGCAAGTCTGTCAAAATAACTGAAATAAGGGGGCAGTTTGCAGAGGCTTAGATACAAGGTAATCACAGAGGTAAAAAGTGTATTATTATAACTGTGTTGGTTATGCAAAACTGGGGAATGGATAATAAAGGGATTATCTATCTTTTTAAACAACAAAAATTCTGGTGTTGACTGTCACTTAACACTAAAGGCCTGACTACAAGTGGAGAGCTAATATCGCTTTCATTAAAGCGATATTTGCACTCCACTGTGTAATACCAGCACACGCTAATGTAAGCTGGTATTACAAGTTGTCAGCAATGAGAACACAAGCTCACATTCGCATTGCTGGGAAGCATTGTGCTCACGAGAGTATGCTTCCATAGGCTCCAGAGACGGCATCAGAATAGGCTTCCATATTCTCCATAGACGGCATCAGAATCTAAGCCCAGCTAAAGGGGTAAGTAGACCAGCGATGACAGCAAATTTAAATATATACTATATGTATATGATTATATACATATATATGTATGTTAATATGTGTATATATACACATTGCATATAAGCATATACATATATATTTACTGGAAACACACACGCCTAGATTTAGAGTTCTGCATTAGCCATCAAAAGCAGCGTTAAGGGCTCCTAACGCTGCTTTTTACCGCCCGCTGGTATTTAGAGTCAGTCAGGAAAGGGTCTAACGCTCACTTTCCAGCCGTGACTTTTCCATACAGCAGATCCCCTTACGCCAATTGCGTATCCTATCTTTTCAATGAGATCTTCCTAACGCCGGTATTTAGAGTCTTGGCTGAAGTGAGCATTAGAACTCTAACGAAAAAACTCCTACCGCCCATGGAAAGGCTGTAGTTAAGAGCTTTATGGGCTAACGCCGGTTTATAAAGCTCTTAACTACTGTGCTCTAAAGTACACTAACACCCATAAACTACCTATGTACCCCTAAACCGAGGCCCCCCCACATCGCCGCCACTCTAATAAAAAAATTTAACCCCTAATCTGCCGACCGGACACCGCCGCCACCTACATTATCCCTATGTACCCCTAATCTGCTGCCCCTAACACCGCCGACACCTACATTATATTTATTAAACACTAATCTGCCCCCCCCCCCCCAACGTTGCTGCTACCTTACCTACACTTATTAATCCCTAATCTGCCGACCGGACCTCGCCGCCACTATAATAAATGTATTAACCCCTAAACCGCCTCACTCCCGCCTCGCAAACCCTATAATAAATTTTATTAACCCCTAATCTGCCCTCCCTAAAATCGCCGCCACCTAACTTCAAGTATTAACCCCTAATCTGCTGACCGGACCTCATCGCTACTATAATAAATGTATTAACCCCTAAAGCTAAGTCTAACCCTATCCCTAACACCCCCTAAATTAAATATAATTTAAATCTAATGAAGTAAATTATTTCTTATTAAATAAATTAATCCTATTTAAAGCTAAATACTTACTTGTAAAATAAACCCTAATATAGCTACAATATAATGAATAATTATATTGTAGCTATTTTAGGATTTATATTTATTTTACAGGCAACTTTGTATTTATTTTAACTAGGTACAATAGCTATTAAATAGTTATTAACTATTTAATAGCTACCTAGTTAAAATAATTACAAAATTACCTAAAAATAAATCCTAACCTAAGTTACAATTAAACCTAACACTACACTATCAATAAATTAATTAAATAAACTACCTACAATTACCTACAATTAAATCAACTAAACTAAATTACAAAAAAAAAAAACACTAAATTACAAAAAACAAACACTAAGGCCTACATTTAGAGTTCGGCGGTAGCCGTCAAAACCAGCGTTAGAGGCTCCTAACGCTGGTTTTGGGCGCCCGCTGGTATTTGGAGTCAGTGATTAAAGGGTCTAACGCTCACTTTGCAGCCGCGACTTTTCCATACCGCAGATCCCCCTACGCCATTTGCGTAGCCTATCTTTTCAATGGGATCTTTCTAACGCCGGTATTTAGAGTCGTTTCTGAAGTGAGCGTTAGAGCTCTAACGACAAGATTCCAGCCGCCTGAAAATAGCAGGAGTTAAGAGCTTTCTGGCTAACGCCGGTTCATAAAGCTCTTAACTACTGTACCCTAAAGTACACTAACACCCATAAACTACCTATGTACCCCTAAACCGAGCTCCCCCCACATCGCCGCCACTCGATTAAAAATTTTAACCCCTAATCTTCCGACCGCCACCTACGTTATACTTATGTACCCCTAATCTGCTGCCCCTACCCCCGCCGACCCCTATATTACATTTATTAACCCCTAATCTGCCACCCACAACATCGCCGCCAGCTACTTAAAATAATTAACCCCTAATCTTCCGACCGCAAAGCGCCGCCACCTACGTTATCCCTATGTACCCCTAATCTGCTGCCCCTAACACCGCCGACCCCTATATTATATTTATTAACCCCTAATCTGCCCCCTCAACGTCGCCGACACCTACCTACACTTATTAACCCCTAATCTGCCGAGCGGACCTGAGCGCTACTATAATAAAGTTATTAACCCCTAATCCGTCTCACTAACCCTATCATAAATAGTATTAACCCCTAATCTGCCCTCCCTAACATCGCCGACACCTTCCTTCAATTATTAACCCCTAATCTTCCGATCGGAGCTCACCGCTATTCTAATAAATGTATTAACCCCTAAAGCTAAGTCTAACCCTAACACTAACACCCCCCTAACTTAAATATAATTTTAATCTAACGAAATAAATTAACTCTTATTAAATAAATTAATCCTATTTAAAGCTAAATACTTACCTGTAAAATAAATCCTAATATAGCTACAATATAAATTATAATTATATTATAGCTATTTTAGGATTAATATTTATTTTACAGGCAACTTGGTATTTATTTTAACTAGGTACAATAGCTATTAAATAGTTAAGAACTATTTAATAGTTACCTAGTTAAAATAATTACAAAATTACCTGTAAAATAAATCCTAACCTAAGATATAATTAAACCTAACACTACCCTATCAATAAAATAATTAAATAAACTACCTACAATTACCTACAATTAACCTAACACTACACTATCAATAAATTAATTAAATACAATTGCTACAAATAAATACAATTAAATAAACTAGCTAAAGTACAAAAAATAAAAAAGAACTAAGTTACAGAAAATAAAAAAATATTTACAAACATAAGAAAAATATTACAACAATTTTAAACTAATTACACCTACTCTAAGCCCCCTAATAAAATAACAAAGCCCCCCAAAATAAAAAATTCCCTACCCTATTCTAAATTAAAAAAGTTACAAGCTCTTTTACCTTACCAGCCCTGAACAGGGCCCTTTGCGGGGCATGCCCCAAGAAGTTCAGCTCTTTTGCCTGTAAAAGAAAACATACAATACCCCCCCCCCAACATTACAACCCACCACCCACATACCCCTAATCTAACCCAAACCACCCTTAAATAAACCTAACACTAAGCCCCTGAAGATCTTCCTACCTTGTCTTCACCATACCAGGTTCACCGATCCGTCCTGGCTCCAAGATCTTCATCCAACCCAAGCGGGGGTTGGCGATCCATAATCCGGTGCTGAAGAGGTCCAGAAGAGGCTCCAAAGTCTTCATCCTATCCGGCAAGAAGAGGACATCCGGACCGGCAAACATCTTCTCCAAGCCGCATCTTCTATCTTCTTCCATCCGGTGCGGAGCGGGACCATCTTGAAGCAGGCGACGCGGATCCATCCTCTTCTTCCGATGTCTCCCGACGAATGACGGTTCCTTTAAGGGACGTCATCCAAGATGGCGTCCCTCGAATTCCGATTGGCTGATAGGATTCTATCAGCCAATCGGAATTAAGGTAGGAATTTTCTGATTGGCTGATGGAATCAGCCAATCAGAATCTAGTTCAATCCGATTGGCCGATCCAATCAGCCAATCAGATTGAGCTCGCATTCTATTGCACTAAAACACATGCATGCTCTGATCTATTGCACTAAAACACATGCATGCTCCTGAGCTCCTGCAAACCTACCTAGGTTTACTCTTAAACTATACCAAGAGAATGAAGCAAATTTAAATTTACAAGTAGACTAGAAAAATTGCACTGAATTATGAACGTTTGCTTTTGACTTTAGTGTTTCTTTAAATTTGCATACGTGATTCATTTTGAAATCTTTGTATAGTGCAGTAAAAGGACATTTATTTTTAAAACCAGGGAATCTGTTAGTTTGAGTCCTTAGATAACAGCTGTTTGTGTAATTAGTTCACCTGCCGATCTCATATTCAGTGCCTAGTAATAAACCATTAGTTGCTAGATTGCTCTAATGAGAACCCCCTCATCTCTGCTTTTTTTATTCTCAATTTTACATAATTGTTTAACTTGTGTGTGTTTTAAGCTGTAGTTTTTTTTGTCTTTATCCCTGGCTGATATGTTTCTATGCATTATTTTATCTTGAAAGATTATCTTTCTTGTAATATTAAACCGGATAGCCCTGTATTTAAGTTAGCTGCCGCTAAAATATTTGTATGTAACGTTTTTCGTCCCCATCTTCCATGAAGACGGTGCAGATTGGTCTCATCTGAAGTCTGATAGAGCAGTAGGTTCTGATCTGGAGGTCCTAATGTGTAGGTGGGTGACTGACAGGAGGGCCATGTGGTCTGACCTGAATTAACCCCTTAACGACCAATGACGTATGGGGTACGTCCTGCAAAAAAATGCAGTTAACGACCAAGGATGTACCCCATACGTCGTTGGTCTTTGAAAGCAGTGGAAGCGATCCTGATCGCTTCCAGCTGCTTTCATGTTATTGCAGTGATGC
Organism: Bombina bombina; assembly: GCF_027579735.1. Taxonomy (NCBI): domain Eukaryota; kingdom Metazoa; phylum Chordata; class Amphibia; order Anura; family Bombinatoridae; genus Bombina; species Bombina bombina. The sequence continues at coordinate 292,499,559 of NC_069503.1, read as the reverse complement.
CTCAATATTGAGGCATCCTGCAATAACTGTTTTTAGCCATCCGATGCAGAGAGAGCCACTCTGTGGCCCTCTCTGCATCGGCTATCGATGGCCGTTATCGTTGGTGGGTGGGAGCTCATCCAGGGAGGCGGGTGGGCAGTCATTGGTGGAGGAGGGGGGAGGGATCTTGTGCGGGTGCGGGTGCGTGCAATCGCGCGTGCACGGGCGTGCACGAGAGCAGTGCACGCGCGTGCATGGGCGCACACGTGCACGTGACATCTATGAAAACAGCATCAATATGCTGTAGATCTGGAGGGTGGGAGAGAGGACTGGGGAGGGTGGGATTTTAAAATGAAGGCATCTGGGAGAGGGTGGGGGGTTGGATGTTGAGGGGGGGGCAGCTACACTACAGAAATAAAGAAAATATTTAATAAAATTAAAAAATTAAAATACATGATTATTTTTCAAACTGGGTACTGGCAGACAGCTGCCAGTACCCAATATGGCGCACAATAAAGGCAGAGGGGGGGGGGGTTAAAGAGCTGTTTGGGGGGGGATCAGGGAGGTTGGGGGCTAAGGGGGGTCCTACACAGCAGAAGAATTAAAAAAAAAACTAAAACCCCCCAAAAAAACTTTTATTTTAGTACTGGCAGACTTTCTGCCAGTACTTAAGATGGAGGGGAGAATTGTGGGGTGGGGGAGGCAAGGGAGCTGTTTGGGAGGGATCAGGGGGTGGGATGTGTCAGCTGGGAGGCTGATCTCTACACTAAAGCTAAAATTAAACCCTGCAAGCTCTCTACAATATACCTAATTAACTCCTTCACTGCTAGACATAATATACGTGTGATGCGCAGCGGCATTTAGCGACCTTCTAACTACCAAAAAGCAACGCCAAAGCCATATATGTCTGCTATTTCTGAACAAAGGGGATCCCAGGGAAGCATTTACAACAATTTGTGCCATAATTGCACAAGCTGTTTGTAAATAATTTCAGTGAGAAACCTAAAATTGTGAAATATTTAAAGTTTTTTTTAATTTGATCGCATTTGGCGGTGAAATGGTGGCATGAAATATACCAAAATGGGCCTAGATCAATACTTGGGGTTGTTTACTACACTACACTAAAGCTAAAATTAACCCTACAAGCTCCCTACATGCTCCCTAATTAACCCCTTCACTGCTGCGCATAATACACGTGTGGTGCGCAGTGGCATTTAACGGCCTTCTAATTACCAAAAACAAACGTAAAAGCCATATATGTCTGCTATTTCTGAACAAAGGGGATCCCAGAGAAGCATTTAAAACCATTTGTGCAATAATTGCACAAGCTGTTTGTAAATAATTTCAGTGAGAAACCTAAAGTTTGTGAAAAAATTTGTGAAAAAGTGAACAATTTTTTTTATTTGATCGCATTTGGCGGTGAAATGGTGGCATGAAATATACCAAAATGGGCCTAGATCAATACTTTGGGATGTCTTCTAAAAATATATATATATATACATGTCAAGGGATATTCAGGGATTCCTGACAGATATCAGTGTCCCAATGTAACTAGCGCTAATTTTGAAAAAAAGTGGTTTGGAAATAGCAAAGTGCTACTTTTATTTAGTGCCCTATAACTTGCAAAAAAAGCAAAGAACATGTAAACATTGGGTATTTCTAAACTCAGGACAAAATTTAGAAACTATTTAGCATGAATGTTTTTTGGTGGTTGTAGATGTGCAACAGATTTTGGGGGTCAAAGTTTGAAAAAATTGTTTTTTTTTTTCATTTTTTCCTCATATTTTATAATTTTTTAATAGTAAATTATAAGATATGATGAAAATAATGGTATCTTTAGAAAGTCTATTTAATGGCGAGAAAAACAGTATATAATATGTGTGGGTACAGTAAATGAGTAAGAGGAAAATTACAGCTAAACACAAACACCGCAAAAATGTAAAAATAGCCTTGGTCCCAAACGGTCAACAAATGGAAAAGTGCTCTGGTCACTAAGGGGTTAAAGGGACATTAAACACCAAAAATTTATTTCATGATTCAGATAGAGAATACAATTTTAAACAACATTCTCATTTACTTCTATTATCTAATTTGCTTCATTCTTTAGATATCGTTTGTTGAGTAAATAGAAATAGACATTGGTGAGCCAATCACACAAGGCATCTATGTGCAGCGACCAATCAGCAGCTACTGAGCCTATCTAGATATGCTTTTCAGCAAAGAATATCAAGAGAATGAAGCAAATTAGATAATAGAAGTAAATTAGGAAGTTTTTTAAAATTGCATGCTCTATCTGAATCATGAAAGAAAATGTTTGGGTGTAATGTCCCTTTAAGTGTTTAGCTTATAAGGCAGCAGAGCTATGGGTCTGATCTGAGGTTGAATCACAGCACTGCCTTCCATCCACTGGTCACACATTCTTTCTTCTGTATTTTAATGGAAGACAGCTGAATATCTTGTTCATATAGCTCAGGTGATTGTTATAGAAACCTGCAAAGGATCTTGACCATTGTTGGCACTAAGGTTAGTATATGAGCCTTTCTGTCTAATATTTACTTCACATCTTATCTTTTTAAATGATTATGGCTACAAATGTGTTCAAATAACATTTTGGGGCCTATTTATCAAACGTTTTGCGGACCTGATCCGACAGTGCGGATCAGGTCTGCAAGACATTGCTGAATGCGGAGAGCATTACGCTCTCCGTATTCAGCATTGCGCAAGCAGCTCACAAGAGCTGCTGGTGCAACGCCACCCCCTGCAGACTCGCGGCCAATGGGCTGCCAGCAGGGAGGTGTCAACCAACCCGATCGTACTCGATCGGGTTGATTTCCGGCGATTCCTGTCCGCCTGCTCAAAGCAGGCGGACAGGGTTATGGAGCAGCGGTCTTTAGACCGCTGCTTCATAACTGCTGTTTCTGGCGAGTCTGAAGACTCGCCAGAAACACGGGCCCACAAGCTCCATTCGGAGCTTGATAAATGGGCCTCTATATATTCAGACAAAACTAATAATATCTATAATTTCATTTGCGTTGTGTTATACATTTACAAGTGATCCTCTGAACAGTCAGGATTTAATTTAACTAAACTGTGAGCATCAGCCATTATAAGTGTATTTTTTTCTTATTTTTTCTATAGAAACAGGGATTTTTTGGATTAAAAATGTAAGGTCTTTGCACTTCAGTAGAATCTACCACCAAGCTGGATCCCTCTTGCCTCCCAGCTTGTCTACCCAATGTCTGTAAGACGTTATTTAGTCTAATAACTAGAATTTAAAATGCTGTAAAAATCTTAAGCTCTATGTTTCCTTGATATATAATATTTTTTTTACTTTTATGAAGGGAGGCCTTGCTTAGAGCACAGCTTTAGGGCAGAGCTAGGCTTTTGATTTTCAGCCAGTTCTTTACTGTTTTTTGGCTGCGGGAAGGACTTTCCTATCTGGGGCCCCATTCCCCTTTGCCCTAACTCATTACACGAATGTCTTTGACTGGAAATGGATTGATACAAATGTATAAGGTGATTTATGACTGATTCACGTCTATCAAATAAAACATTTATCAATCTTTATTATAAATATGTTTTCCAAATAAATTCAACAACCCAAAATCTATTTCATATAAATGTAAAAAAGAATATTTAGAAAAAAATGCTGTAGTGAAGTATTGACTTTCACAGCCAAAATGGAAAGAATAAGCTGAGGAAATGGAAAAGAAATTACAGAAGCTCACCTTTAAGAAATACCCCTTATTTTCATGGTGTTGTTTTTTTTTTTCTTTTTTTGGTTGATCAATTTAAAATAAATGGCAGGCATCTGGCCTACTTCCCAGGCCTCACTTTTATAGACAATAGAGATTCAATGAGACAACAGGCATCATTAGGAACTCACATTCCAAACATTTTAACAGAGATTACAAGGGAATGGTTTGACAGTTTATTGAAATCTCCTTGGTGGTGCTTTTTTTCGCCTTGGAGTTCCGATCAGCAAAGTTCAGATTGTTAGGTCAAAACTATCATGACACAGTGTTTACACTGCTTAAAAGTACATGAAAGTCAAAATTAAACATTCATGATTCAAATAATGCATGAGTTTTTAAGACCGTTATACATTTACATCTGTTATCAAATTTGTTTTGTTGGTACCCTTTGCCCTTTGTTGAAAAGTATATGTAGATGTTCTCAGCAGCAGCAATGAACTGCTAGAACATAGCTGGTGATTGGTGGCTACACACATATGCCTCTTGTCATTAGATCGTCATATGTGCTCAGCTAGCTCCTAGAAGTACATTGCTGTTTGGAGTTGACTTTAGCTATGTGTTTATTCAGATTGCCGGGGTTAAAGACAGTTATATGCAAACAACAGTGGAATAATAAAATTATCTGAAATAGAAGACCACTTTTTTTGCACTTTTATATCCCATTAAAGGAACATTTAACTCAGAAATTATATCATGTATTTGAAAGAGTGCAGTTAAAGGGATAGTCAAAATTAAACATGCATGATTCAGATAGAGCATGTAATTTTAAGACACTTTTAAATGAACCTTTATTTTCCAATGCACTTCATTCTCTTTGTATCGCTTGTTGAAAAAGAATACGCACATATCCTAAACTAGCGAGAGCTAGCTGCTGATTGGTGCATACACACATTTGTCTCTTGTGATTGGCTAACTAGATGTGTTAATTTTGCTGCAAGTAGCGCAATACTGTTCCTTCAGCAAAATATATCAAGGGAATTACAAAAATTTGATAAATAGAAGTACATTGAAAAGTTGTTTAAAATTGTATGTTCTGCTGCTGGAGGAAGAGGAAGAGTCTGTGCATAGATTGTGCTGTGCAGGCTTCTTTCCCCTGCAGTCATTCCAGTGGCAGTTTCTCGTGCCAGGAACCCTTACGGTTAAGGGAAAATCTGCAGCCAGTTCTGGTTACATCTCTGTGAAACCTCCTATAGCATAACCGTTCATCTACGCTGAGAAAGATCTTTTCAACCCGGAGCTAGAAATGGATGGCTGTGCGACCAAGCTCCCTTAAAGGTTAAGAACCACCTAGGACGGTTCCCCCTTCACACTCTCTTTTTGTGAGAGGGGTAGACAGCCAGACCTGCCTGCAACAATTTATTGGTGAACAACGTTAGCTGGCCTACACTCACCCTAATACCCTCACTGCGTTGCAACTGGAGCTGACCCTGTATCTGATTCTCGCGCTGCTACAGAGATACCTTTGAATACTGCTTATCCGACTGTCCTCCCCACCCACCGGTGCTGCGTGTGGGGAGTCGACAGCGGTGCGTCTTCAATGAGGTACGTGCATCCGGATTTGTCCCTCCTGCTTCTTGCCTCTCTTCCCCACCGATGCTGCGAGGAGGAGTCTACAGACACAGGCGCTGAACTGGAGAGAGTGGGTATGCCAGGGGTAAGCGGTCATAGCAGAGGAGGATGGTGCTTTCATCTCGCAGCACAACAACCTTAGCGTGATCTCCTGGAAGCTGCATTAGCTCAGCATTATCGGCAGAACAAAGGTACATTACCCTCCACACTCTATTGCACTGGGCATAGGTCTGGACCTGAAGTGACACATTGCTGGAGGGGTGAGTGCAAGGCAGCTGCTGAACTGGCTACACATAATAATTTGACTTATAAAATTCCAAATATGCTTGGGCACACTGGGAGCTTGATTTCCCAAGCAGAGAAACTTCCTTCGACAGATTTATATTCAAATAATATAACGGGGAAAAACATAAGTCCCATATTATTTATCTGGTCATATTTTTCTTCTCTGGAAGCTTGCAGCTCACATAACTTAGTCAGAAAGACTGAAAGAACCTCAAACATTCTAAGAGACACATATGAAATTGGTTGGCCTTTGGAACTTATATCAATGGGATTTATTAATTTAATCCTACTGTTTGTATGCTGGCAAGATGACGCCTCTGCCTGCTTTTGAATGTCTTTTCTCTGTTCTGATTAATGCCTATTGCTCCTGACTGTTTATGTTACCTCACAAACAGATATACGGGTTATATTCAGATAAACTTGCTATTACATCAAGGGCCTATTCTTAACTATACATGGGGAATGAGAGAAGCCCAAAGGGTGTAATTAGTAAAATAATTATACTAATCTCACAATTAAATATTAATGGAAGCTTTGGGCTAATCCATCCAAATTCTGAATTTATAGTGAGAATTTCCTATTAGTGAGATCTTATAAGAAATTGGTGGCTTTTACTTTATAGAGAGTAAATAGTTTTTTTAGACTCTTCTAAACATTACTATAATCTGTATATATCTCTGCATGCAAATTGTTTCTAACTGGAGTGATCACCAAATACTTGTGGAATTCTTCCCTTGTAAAACTTTGTACACTCCTAAAAGTGGAGCTTTATTATTCTTCCACCTAACCTAAATATAATGGGGATTTTCAAATGTCACCTGGGAACTAGCTACCAGTGGCATTAGCCCATGTGTTAGTCCAGTTTCAAGGGGAAGGAGAAAGGGGAGAAACAGGAGGAACTATATACAGCAATCTTACTCTTAGTTTTAAACTAACAATTCCTGGCTCCTGTCTAGCTAGCCTATACATTGGTTCTTAGTAATATACAGGTGTTTTCTCCTAGTAAAGTTCATTATAGGCGAGACATCATAGATGCTTTTGTAGTTACAACACATTGTGTCTACTTTTAAGCCTTCTAAAACTTAAGCTTCAGTTGCAATTTTAGTTGGGCAATTACACCTGTTGTGTTTCGGTTCTAAGCTCCTGCGACCGCATATTCCTGCCACTATTAATTGTCATATTCTGGTCTTAACTTTTTCACGGACCCTTCTCAGTTGCACATCTTCTTTCTCCTCACTCTTATTTTCTTGAGGGTTTTTTTCTTTTTTTTTCTTTTTTTTTATTATTCTTCACAATGTCAAAGACACAGGGTCCCTCATAATTGCACATCTTCTTTCTACTTATTTTTTTTGGGGGGGGGGTTCTTTTTTCTTCTTTCTAAATCGGATTTTGTCCTGATTTCTCACAATTTTCATAATTGAAATTTTTTCATGGATAAGTATATCACGTCACCATCCCTCACCTTAAAAAATAATCCAGGCATGGCAACTAAAAACAGGGATCGCAGGAACAAGAACCTTACAGAGGCCCCAGCAGAAACTTCTGCTGAAATTACCCCAATGAAATCTCAAAATCTCTTGATTACGCAAGATGCTCAAGCCCTTGTATCCAGCATACTAGAAGCTATATCTCCCAAGTTTGATCTTTTAAAGAATGAAATCAAACAAGACATTATATTACTAAAAACAGAGGTAAGACAATTTTCTAAGAGACTCCAGGAAGCAGAACAAAGAATCTCAGATTTAGAAGACGTAACAAATTCCTATATTCCCAAGATTTAGGGCAATCAGAGCGAGATTTCTAAAATTCAGGCAAAGGTAGATGACCTAGAAAATAGGTCAAGAAGGAATAATCTTAGAATTGTAGGTTATCCAGAATCTTCTAAGCAAGAAGATCTTATGAAATTCATGACACACACTATGCCCCAAATGCTACATATTCCCCCACCTCAGACACCTGTCCTTATTGAAAGTGTCCATAGATTGGGGTGATTCATAGATAGCTCTGCTAATTTGGCTAAGCCCAGACCAATTATTGCAAGGTTCCTGAATTTCCAGGACAAAATGCTTTTTTTACAATGCTATCGCAAAAATCAACCTATTCTTTATAACGGCAATAAAATTCTGCTTTTCCAAGATTTCTCTATTGAGACCTCCTTGAAAAGGAGGGAACTCTCCCCAATCTGTGGCAAAATGCTAAAAGCCGGATGGCAGCACACAGTCATTTACCCTACTAGACTTAAATTGTCATTTGGGGGCCAAACTTTTCTTTTCGACTCTGCAGTAGAGGCAGAGAAAAAGTTAGCCGAACATGGGATTAAATGATAATAAAGCAGAGTTCAGCTAGATCATGATCTTATATCTAATTTTTTATGTCACTAATAGTTAAAGATGCTCAAATAATGAGAATCCCTTTTTCCCTTTTTTTTCCTCTTTTCTCCTTCTCTTTCTTCTCTCTCATTCGTTTTTTCTCTTGGGTAACGATACATGAATAAAAATATTAGATTCACCTCTTGAAATATAGGTGGTATCGTATACCCCATTAAACGGAAAACGATTTTAACACATCTTCAGAGACTCAACACGTCTATTGCATTATTGCAAGAAACACACCTAAACACAGAGGAATCGTTAAAATTAAAAACTTCATGGGTGGCAGAGATATTATTTACTCCTTCGCCAAACAGAAAAAATGGAGTTGATATCCTTCTGGGGAAAAAAATATCGTACGTCAAACTACTAACAGTAACTGACCCTGATAGCAGATACTTAATATTAAAATTGAAAATTGTGAATGCAATATATACCATCTGTAAACTCTCTGCTCCCAATATAATTGATCATGGTTTCTGGGACTCCCTCCAGACTAAAATTTTACAGGTAGCAGATGGTCATGTGATCTTAGCAGGAGATTTTAATATGTCCCCTCGATACCCCTTAGACAGGCTCAGGCGTGGTGCATCTCAAAAGAAAACTAAAAAACATAATTTAGAAACAAAACTATTTAACTCTATTTTCCAAAATCTTGCAGTCAGAGATATATGGAGGGCACAGAACCTGGACATTAGGAATTATACCTGTTACTCAAAAGTATCTAAATCATTGTCAAGAATGTATCTCATGTTAATAAATGATAGTCTCTATCATACTGGGGCTAAAGCGTCTATTTCAGAAATCTGCATCTCGGATCACGCCCCCATAATGCTAGATATCCTAAACCAGAATGTTTGCCTAAGAGGGTCACGTTTCTTTTATCCAAAATATCTTAGCAAAAACTTAAAATTTAGAAATTGGTTAAAAGACAAATTGGAGGAAATAATTTGGGAGACAGCGAAAGCTGTATTAAGGGGAGATATTATTGCCTATATGGCAAAAATTAAGCGAGACTCTAGGTCAAAGGAGAGACAGGTAATAGCCGCAGTAGTTAACGCATACAATAGATACCTATGTTCTCCTTCTGAGGAAAACTGGAAAAGATACGTCAAAGTAAAGGGAGAACGAGATACTTTTTTAACCTCCTATACAGTACATGCAGATTTAAAATACCAATCCAGACTTTATAAATATGGCAATAAATCAGGCAAATTATTATCTAAGCTGGTGAAAAATTCCAGACAATCTTTGACAATTGAATCATTACAGGTTAATAAGAAGCTACTAACCACACCCGAGGAAATTTCTGAATCCCTCTATCAGTATTATAAATCAATTTACTCATCTTTTTCTTCGTATACGGCAGTACGCGAGAGATTCTGGGAAAACATTCCTATTACAAGTTGCAGCTCTGAGTTTAACCTTATTCTAAACTCCCCAATAACAGAGTTGGAAGTAACTCAAGCAATTCAAGCGGTAAAATGGGAGAAAGCCCCAGGCCCGGACGCATTACCAAATTAATTTCTTTAAGAATTTGGAGTCATCAATTACTCCTCACTTGACTAAACTTTTTAATTATTTTTACAGCGAGAATGCCCAAATTCCTGCTAATTTTGTAGCATCACACACAATTCTTATACTGTAGCCAGGCAAAGATCCGTGCAGCAGAGAATCTTATAGACCCATTGCTCTTCTAAATACTGACTACAAGATATTCACTTCTATATTGGCCAAGAGACTGCAGGAGGGTCTATCAGAGATCATCCACAGAGATCAAGTGGGGTTTCTTCTTAAACGCAGCTCATCATCTAAAATTAGACAACTTATTTTGCTCATTGATTATTTTAAAAATACAGAGGGTAGCCTGTCTAAAAATTATCCGGACGCAGCAGTATTAGCGATCGACGCTGAGAAAGCATTCGATCGAGTTAGTCATGACTAGACATGTGCGATTTGTTTCGTATTTATTCGAAAATTCAGAAAATTCTGTAAATTCGGAGATTCGGATCGATTCGAATTTCCGAATTAAAATACTTCCGAATCTACCGAATGAATCTGAAATAGCTGCCATATCTCCGAATAAATCCGAATTAGCTCGGTAAAATTCGGCATTCCCCCATAGGAAACAATGGGGCAGTTTCGGCTGAAAAAAAACCTAACACCGCAGCCCCATTGTTTCCTATGGGGAAACACTAAGTCTGCACCTAACACCCTAACATGTACCCCGAGTCTCTAAACACCCCTAATCTAACACTTATTAACCCCTAATCTGCCGCCCCGCTATCGCTGACACCTGCATTATTTTATTAACCCCTAATCTGCCGACCGGATATTGCCGCCACTATAATAAATGTATTAACCCCTAAACCGCCGCACTCCCGCCTAGCAAACACTATAATAAATTTCATTAACCCCTAATCTGCCCCCCCCCAACGTCGCCGCAATCTAACTACAAGTATTAACCCCTAATCTGCCGACCGGACATCGCCGCCACCTACATTATAGCTATTAACCCCTAATCTGCTGTCCCTAACATCGCCGACCCCTACATTATAGTTCTTAACCCCTAATCTGCCCCCCACCCAACATCGCCGCAATCTAACTACAAGTATTAACCCCTAATCTGCCGACCGGACATCGCCGCCACCTACATTATAGCTATTAACCCCTAATCTGCTGTCCCTAACATCGCCGACCCCTACATTATAGTTATTAACCCCTAATCTGCCCCCCCAACGTCGCCGCATCCTAACTACAAGTATTAACCCCTAATCTGCCGACCGGACATCGCCGCCACCTACATTATAGCTATTAACACCTAATCTGCTGTCCCTAACATCGCCGACCCCTACATTATATTTATTAACCCCTAATCTGCCCCCCCAATGTCGCCGCAATCTAACTACAAGTATTAACCCCTAATCTGCCGACCCGACATCGCCGCCACCTACATTATAGCTATTAACCCCTAATCTGCTGTCCCTAACATCGCCGACCCCTACATTATAGTTATTAACCCATAATCTGCCCCCCCCAACGTCGCCGCAATCTAACTACAAGTATTAACCCCTAATCTGCCGACCGGACATCGCCGCCACCTACATTATAGCTATTAACCCCTAATCTGCTGTCCCTAACATCGCCGACCCCTACATTATAGTTATTAACCCCTAATCTGCCGACCGGACATCGCCGCCACTATAATAAATGTATTAACCCCTAAACCACCGCACTCCCGCCTCGCAAACACTATAATAAATTTTATTAACCCCTAATCTGCCCTCCCAAACATCGCCGCCACCTACCTACAATTATTAACCCCTAATCTCCCGCCCCCAACGTCGCCGCTACTATAATAAAGTTATTAACCCCTAAACCTAAGTCTAACCCTAACCCTAACACCCCCTAACGTAAATATAATTTAAATCAAACGAAATAAATTTACTATAATTAAATAAATGAATCCTATTTAAAACTAAATACTTACCTGTAAAATAAACCCTAAGATAGCTACAATATAACTAATAGTTACACTGTAGCTATTTTAGGATTTATATTTATTTTACAGGCAACTTTGTATTTATTTTAACTAGGTACAATAGCTATTAAATAGTTAATAACTATTTAATAACTACCTAGCTAAAATAAATACAAATTTACCTGTAAAATAAACCCTAACCTAAGTTACAATTACACCTAACACTACACTATCATTAAATTAATTTAATAAATGAATCCTATTTAAAACTAAATACTTATCTGTAAAATAAACCCTAATATACCTACTATATAACTAATAGTTACATTGTAGCTATCTTAGGATTTATATTTATTTTACAGGCAACTTTGTATTTATTTTAAGTAGGTACAATAGCTATTTAATAGCTACCTAGTTAAAATAATTACAAAATTACCTGTAAAATAAATCCTAACCTAAGTTACAATTAAACCTAACACTACACTATCATTAAATAAATTAAATAAATTAACTACAAGTACCTACAATTATCTACAATTAAATAAACTAAAGTACAAAAAAAACAACACTAAATTACAAAAACAAACAAACACTAAATTACAAAAAATTAAAAAATATTACAAGAATTTTAAACTAATTACACTTAATCTAAGCCCCCTAATAAAATAACAAAGCCCCCAAAATAAAAAATGCCCTACCCTATACTAAATTACAAAAGTTAACAGCTCTATTACCTTACCAGCCCTTAAAAAGGCCTTTTGCGGGGCATGCCCCAAAGAAAACAGCTCTTTTGCCTGTAAAAAAAACACAATACCACCCCCCAACATTACAACCCACCACCCACATACCCCTACTCTAACCCAAACCCCCCTTAAATAAACCTAACACTACCCCCCTGAAGATCTCCCTACCTTGAGTCGTGTTCACCCAGCCGGGCCGAAGTCTTCATCCGATGGGGCAGAAGAGGACATCCAGACCAGCAATTTTAAACTAATTACACCTAATCTAAGACCCCTAATAAAATAACAAAGCCCCCCAAAATAAAAAAATGCCATACCCTATACTAAATTACAAAAGTTAACAGCTCTATTACCTTACCAGCCCTTAAAAGGGCCTTTTGCGGGGCATGCCCCAAAGAAAACAGCTCTTTTGCCTGTAAAAAAAACACACAATACCACCCGCCAACATTACAACCCACCACCCACATACCCCTACTCTAACCCAAACCCCCCTTAAATAAGCCTAACACTACCCCCCTGAAGATCTCCCTACCTTGAGTCGTGTTCACCCAGCCGGGCCGAAGTCATCATCCGATGGGGCAGAAGAGGACATCCAGACCGGCAATTTTAAACTAATTACACCTAATCTAAGCCCCCTAATAAAATAACAAAGCCCCCCAAAATAAAAAAATGCCCTACCCTATACTAAATTACAAAAGTTAACATCTCTATTACCTTACCAGCCCTTAAAAGGGCCTTTTGCGGGGCATGCCCCAAAGAAAACAGCTCTTTTGCCTGTAAAAAAAACCACAATACCCCCCCCACATTACAACCCACCACCCACATACCCCTACTCTAACCCAAACCCCCCTTAAATAAACCTAACACTACCCCCCTGAAGATCTCCCTACCTTGAGTCGTGTTCACCCAGCCGGGCCGAAGTCTTCATCCGATGGGGCAGAAGAGGACATCCAGACCGGCAATTTTAAACTAATTACACCTAATCTAAGCCCCCTAATAAAATAACAAAGCCCCCCAAAATAAAAAAATGCCCTACCCTATACTAAATTACAAAAGTTAATAGCTCTATTACCTTACCAGCCCTTAAAAGGGCCTTTTGCGGGGCATGCCCCAAAAGAAAACAGCTCTTTTGCCTGTAAAAAATAAACACAATACCACCCCCCAACATTACAACCCACCACCCACATACCCCTACTCTAACCCAAACCCCCCCTACTCTAACCCAAACCCCCCCTTAAATAAACCTAACACTACCCCCCTGAAGATCTCCCTACCTTGAGTCTTGTTCACCCAGCTGGGCCGAAGTCTTCATCCGATGGGGCAGAAGAGGACATCCAGACCAGCAGAAGTCTTCATCCAAGCGGGGCAAGAAGAGGTCTTCCATCCATCAGAAAAGTACCAAAAAACAAACAAACACTAAATTACCAAAAATAATAAAATATTACAAGAATTTTAAACTAATTACACCTAATCTAAGCCCCCTACTAGCTATTAATATAGCTACAATATAACTAATAGTTACATTGTAGCTATTTTAGGATTTATATTTATTTTACAGGCAACTTTGTATTTATTTTAACTAGGTACAATAGTTATTAAATAGTAAATAACTATTTAATAACTACCTAGCTAAAATAAATCCTAACCTAAGTTACAATTACACCTAACACTACACTATCATTAAATTAATTAAATAAATGAATCCTATTTAAAACTAAATACTTACCTGTAAAATAAACCCTAATATAGCTGCAATATAACTAATAGTTACATTGTAGCTATTTTAGGATTTATATTTATTTTACAGGGACCTTTGTATTTATTTTAACTAGGTACAATAGCTATTACATAGTTATTGACTATTTAATAGCTACCTAGTTAAAATAATTACAAAATTACCTGTAAAATAAATCCTAACCTAAGTTACAATTAAACCTAACACTACAATATCATTAAATAAATTAAATAAATTAACTACAAGTACCTACAATTAAATACAATTAAATAAACTAAACTAAAGTACAAAAAAAAACACACTAAATTACAGAAAAATAAAAAAATATTACAAGAATTTTAAACTAATTACACCTATTCTAAGCCCCCTAATAAAATAACAAAGCCCCCCAAAATAAAAAAATGCCCTACCCTATACTAAATTACAAAAGTTAACAGCTCTATTACCTTACCAGTCCTTAAAAGGGCCTTTTGCGGGGCATGCCCCAAAGAAAACAGCTCTTTTGCCTGTAAAAAAAAACAAACAATACCCCCCCCCACATTACAACCCACCACCCACATACCCCTACTCTAACCCAAACCCCCCTTAAATAAACCTAACACTACCCCCTTGAAGATCTCCCTACCTTGAGTCGTATTCACCCAGCCGGGCCGAAGTTTTCATCCGATGGGGCAGAAGAGGACATCCAGACCGGCAGAAGTCTTCATCCAAGCGGGGCAAGAAGAGGTCTTCCATCCATCAGAAGTCTTCATCCAGGCGGCATCTTCTATCTTCATCCATCCGGAGCGGAGCGGCAGCATCCTGGAGACATCCGACGTGGAGCATCCTCTTCTTTCTTGATCCGACGACTAAATGACTGTACCTTTAAGTGACGTCATCCAAGATGGCGCGCCCCTTGAATTCCGATTGGCTGATAGGATTCTATCAGCCAATCGGAATTAAGGTAGGAAAAATCTGTTCCGATCAGCCAATAGAATGCGAGGTCAATCTGATTGGCTGATTGGATCAGCCAATCGGATTGAACTTAAATCTGATTGGCTGATTGAATCAGCCAATCAGATTTTTCCTACCATAATTCCGATTGGCTGATAGAATCCTATCAGCCAATTGGAATTCAAGGGATGGCATCTTGGATGACGTCACTTAAAGGTACAGTCATTTAGTCGTCGGATCAAGAAAGAAGAGGATGCTCCACGTCGGACATCTTCAGGATGCTGCCGCTCCGCTCCGGATGGATGAAGATAGAAGATGCCGCCTGGATGAAGACTTCTGATGGATGGAAGACCTCTTCTTGCCCCGCTTGGATGAAGACTTCTTCCGGTCTGGATATCCTCTTCTGCCCCATCGGATGAAGACTTCGGCCCGGCTGGGTGAACACGACTCAAGGTAGGGAGATCTTCAAGGGGGTAGTGTTAGGTTTATTTAAGGGGGTTTGGGTTAGAGTAGGGGTATGTGGGTGGTGGGTTGTAATGTGGGGGGGTATTGGGTTTTTTTTAAAGGCAAAATAGCTGTTTTCTTTGGGGCATGCCTAGTTAAAATTATTTTAACTAGGTAGCTATTAAACAGTAAATAACTATTTAATAGCTATTTTACCTAGTTAAAATAAATACAAAGTTGCCTGTAAAATAAATATAAATCCTAAAATAGCTACAATGTAACTATTAGTTATATTGTAGCTATATTAGGGTTTATTTTACAGGTAAGTATTTAGTTTTAAATAGGATTAATTTATTTAATTAATTTAATGATAGTGTAGTGTTAGGTGTAATTGTAACATAGGTTAGGATTTATTTTACAGGTAAATTTGTATTTATTTTAGCTAGGTAGTTATTACATAGTTATTAACTATTTAATAACTATTGTACCTAGTTAAAATAAATACAAAGTTGCCTGTAAAATAAATATAAATCCTAAAATAGCTACAATGTAACTATTAGTTATATTGTAGCTATATTAATAGCTAGCAGGAGGCTTAGATTACAGGGAGTGCAGAATTATTAGGCAAGTTGTATTTTTGAGGATTAATTTTATTATTGAACAACAACCATGTTCTCAATGAACCCAAAAAACTAATTAATATCAAAGCTGAATAGTTTTGGAAGTAGTTTTTAGTTTGTTTTTAGTTATAGCTATTTTAGGGGGATATCTGTGCGTGCAGGTGACTATTACTGTGCATAATTATTAGGCAACTTAACAAAAAACAAATATATACCCATTTCAATTATTTATTTTTACCAGTGAAACCAATATAACATCTCAACATTCACAAATATACATTTCTGACATTCAAAAACAAAACAAAAACAAATCAGTGACCAATATAGCCACCTTTCTTTGCAAGGACACTCAAAAGCCTGCCATCCATGGATTCTGTCAGTGTTTTGATCTGTTCACCATCAACATTGCGTGCAGCAGCAACCACAGTCTCCCAGACACTGTTCAGAGAGGTGTACTGTTTTCCCTCCTTGTAAATCTCACATTTGATGATGGACCACAGGTTCTCAATGGGGTTCAGATCAGGTGAACAAGGAGGCCATGTCATTAGATTTTCTTCTATTATACCCTTTCTTGCCAGCCACGCTGTGGAGTACTTGGACGCGTGTGATGGAGCATTGTCCTGCATGAAAATCATGTTTTTCTTGAAGGATGCAGACTTCTTCCTGTACCACTGCTTGAAGAAGGTGTCTTCCAGAAACTGGCAGTAGGACTGGGAGTTGAGCTTGACTCCATCCTCAACCCGAAAAGGCCCCACAAGCTCATCTTTGATGATACCAGCCCAAACCAGTACTCCACCTCCACCTTGCTGGCGTCTGAGTCGGACTGGAGCTCTCTGCCCTTTACCAATCCAGCCACGGGCCCATCCATCTGGCCCATCAAGACTCACTCTCATTTCATCAGTCCATAAAACCTTAGAAAAATCAGTCTTGAGATATTTCTTGTCCCAGTCTTGACGTTTCAGCTTGTGTGTCTTGTTCAGTGGTGGTCGTCTTTCAGCCTTTCTTACCTTGGCCATGTCTCTGAGTATTGCACACCTTGTGCTTTTGGGCACTCCAGTGATGTTGCAGCTCTGAAATATGGCCAAACTGGTGGCAAGTGGCATCTTGGCAGCTGCACGCTTGACTTTTCTCAGTTCATGGGCAGTTATTTTGCGCCTTGGTTTTTCCACACGCTTCTTGCGACCCTGTTGACTATTTTGAATGAAACGCTTGATTGTTCGATGATCACGCTTCAGAAGCTTTGCAATTTTAAGAGTGCTGCATCCCTCTGCAAGACATCTCACTATTTTTGACTTTTCTGAGCCTGTCAAGTCCTTCTTTTGACCCATTTTGCCAAAGGAAAGGAAGTTGCCTAATAATTATGCACACCTGATATAGGGTGTTGATGTCAATAGACCACACCCCTTCTCATTACAGAGATGCACATCACCTAATATGCTTAATTGGTAGTAGGCTTTCGAGCCTATACAGCTTGGAGTAAGACAACATGCATAAAGAGGATGATGTGGTCAAAATACTCATTTGCCTAATAATTCTGCACTCCCTGTAGGTGTAATTAGTTTAAAATTCTTGTAATATTTTATTATTTTTGGTAATTTAGTGTTTGTTTGTTTGTTTTTTGGTACTTTTCTGATGGATGGAAGACCTCTTCTTGCCCCGCTTGGATGAAGACTTCTGCCGGTCTGAGTGTCCTCTTCTGCCCCATCGGATGAAGACTTCGGCCCAGCTGGGTGAACACGACTCAAGTTAGGGAGATCTTCAGGGGGGTAGTGTTAGGTTTATTTAAAGGGGGTTTGGGTTAGAGTAGGGGTATGTGGGTGGTGGGTTGTAATGTGGGGGGGTATTGTGTTTTTTTTTTACAGGCAAAAGAGCTGTTTTCTTTGGGGCATGCCCCGTAAAAGGCCCTTTTAAGGGCTGGTAAGGTAATAGAGCTGTTAACTTTTGTAATTTAGTATAGGGTAGGGCATTTTTTTATTTTGGGGGGCTTTGTTATTTTATTAGGGGGCTTAGATTAGGTGTAATTAGTTTAAAATTCTTGTAATATTTTTTTATTTTTTGTAATTTTGTGTTTTTTTGTACTTTAGTTTAGTTTATTTAATTGTATTTAATTGTAGGTACTTGTAGTTAATTTATTTAATTTATTTAATATAGTGTAGTGTTAGGTTTAATTGTAACTTAGGTTAGGATTTATTTTACAGGTAATTTTGTAATTATTTTAACTAGGTAGCTATTAAATAGTCAATAACTATTTAATAGCTATTGTACCTAGTTAAAATAAATACAAAGTTGCCTGTAAAATAAATATAAATCCTAAAATAGCTACAATGTTACTATTAGTTATATTGTAGCTATATTAATAGCTAGTAGAGGGCTTAGATTAGGTGTAATTAGTTTAAAATTCTTGTAATATTTTATTATTTTTGGTAATTTAGTGTTTGTTTGTTTTTTGGTACTTTTCTGATGGATGGAAGACCTCTTCTTGCCCCGCTTGGATGAAGACTTCTGCTGGTCTGGATGTCCTCTTCTGCCCCATCGGATGAAGACTTCGGCCCAGCTGGGTGAACAAGACTCAAGGTAGGGAGATCTTCAGGGGGGTAGTGTTAGGTTTATTTAAGGGGGGGTTTGGGTTAGAGTAGGGGTATGTGGGTGGTGGGTTGTAATGTTGGGGGGTGGTATTGTGTTTATTTTTTACAGGCAAAAGAGCTGTTTTCTTTTGGGGCATGCCCCGCAAAAGGCCCTTTTAAGGGCTGGTAAGGTAATAGAGCTGTTAACTTTTGTAATTTAGTATAGGGTAGGGCATTTTTTTATTTTGGGGGGCTTTGTTATTTTATTAGGGGGCTTAGATTAGGTGTAATTAGTTTAAAATTGCCGGTCTGGATGTCCTCTTCTGCCCCATCGGATGAAGACTTCGGCCCAGCTGGGTGAACACGACTCAAGGTAGGGAGATCTTCAGGGGGGTAGTGTTAGGTTTATTTAAGGGGGGTTTGGGTTAGAGTAGGGGTATGTGGGTGGTGGGTTGTAATGTTGGGGGGTGGTATTGTGTTTTTTTTTACAGGCAAAAGAGCTGTTTTCTTTGGGGCATGCCCCGTAAAAGGCCCTTTTAAGGGCTGGTAAGGTAATAGAGCTGTTAACTTTTGTAATTTAGTATAGGGTAGGGCATTTTTTTTATTTTGGGGGGCTTTGTTATTTTATTAGGGGGCTTAGATTAGGTGTAATTAGTTTAAAATTCTTGTAATATTTTTTTATTTTTTGTAATTTAGTGTTTGTTTTTTTGTAATTTAGTGTTTGTTTGTTTTTGTACTTTAGTTTATTTAAGTGTAGATAATTGTAGGTACTTGTAGTTAATTTATTTAATTTATTTAATGATAGTGTAGTGTTAGGTTTAATTGTAACTTAGGTTAGGATTTATTTTACAGGTAATTTTGTAATTATTTTAACTAGGTAGCTATTAAATAGTCAATAACTATTTAATAGCTATTGTACCTAGTTAAAATAAATACAAAGTTGCCTGTAAAATAAATATAAATCCTAAGATAGCTACAATATAACTATTAGTTATATAGTAGGTATATTAGGGTTTATTTTACAGGTAAGTATTTCGTTTTAAATAGGATTCATTTATTTAATTAATTTAATGATAGTGTAGTGTTAGGTGTAATTGTAACTTAGGTTAGGATTTATTTTACAGGTAAATTTGTATTTATTTTAGCTAGGTAGTTATTAAATAGTTATTAACTATTTAATAGCTATTGTACCTAGTTAAAATAAATACAAAGTTGCCTGTAAAATAAATATAAATCCTAAAATAGCTACAATGTAACTATTAGTTATATTGTAGCTATCTTAGGCCTAGATTTGGAGTTTGGCGTTAGCCGTGAAAACTACCGCCGGTATTTGGAGTCACTCAAAATAGGGTCTAACGCTCACTTTTCAGCCGCGACTTTTCCATACCGCAGATCCCCTTACGTCAATTGCGTATCCTATCTTTTCAATGGGATCTTTCTAACTCCGGTATTTAGAGTCGTGTTTGAAGTGAGTGTTAGACATCTAACGACAAAACTCCAGCCGCAGGAAAAAAGTCAGTAGTTAAGAGCTTTCTGGGCTAACGCCGGTTTATAAAGCTCTTAACTACTGTGCTCTAAAGTACACTAACACCCATAAACTACCTATGTACCCCTAAACCGAGGTCCCCCCACATCGCCGACACTCGAATAATTTTTTTTAACCCCTAATCTGCCGACCGCCACCTACGTTATCCTTATGTACCCCTAATCTGCTGCCCCTAACACCGCCAACCCCTGTATTATATTTATTAACCCCTAACCTGCCCCCCACAACGTCGCCTCCACCTACCTACACTTATTAACCCCTAATCTGCCGACCGCAAAGCGCCGCCACCTACGTTATCCTTATGTACCCCTAATCTGCTGCCCCTAACACCGCCGACCCCTATATTATATTTATTAACCCCTAATCTGCCCCCCACAACGTCGCAGCCAGCTACTTACAATAATTAACCCCTAATCTGCCAACCGCAAAGCGCCGCCACCTACGTTATCCTTATGTACCCCTAATCTGCTGCCCCTAACACCGCCGACCCCTATATTATATTTATTAATCCCTAATCTGCCCCCCCACAACGTCGCCTCCACCTGCCTACACTTATTAACCCCTAATCTGCCGACCGGACCTCACCGCTATTCTAATAAATGTATTAACCCCTAAAGCTAAGTCTAACCCTAACACTAACACCCCCCTAAGTTAAATATAAATTTAATCTAACGAAATTAATTAACTCTTATTAAATAAATTATTCCTATTTAAAGATAAATACTTACCTGTAAAATAAATCCTAATATAGCTACAATTTAAATTATAATTATATTATAGCTATTTTAGGATTAATCTTTATTTTACAGGTAACTTTGTATTTATTTTAACCAGGTACAATAGCTATTAAATAGTTAAGAACTATTTAATAGCTAAAATAGTTAAAATAATTACTAATTTACCTGTAAAAGAAATCCTAACCTAAGTTACAATTAAACCTAACACTACACTATCAATAAATTAATTAAATAAATTACCTACAATTACCTACAATTAACCTAACACTACACTATCAATAAATTAATTAAATACAATTCCTACAAATAACAACAATTAAATAAACTAGCTAAAGTACAAAAAATAAAAAAGAACTAAGTTACAAAAAATAAAAAAATATTTACAAACATAAGAAAAATATTACAACAATTTTAAACTAATTACACCTACTCTAAGCCCCCTAATAAAATAACAAAGCCCCCCAAAATAAAAAAATGCCCTACCCTATTCTAAATAACTAAAGTTCAAAGCTCTTTTACCTTACCAGCCCTGAACAGGGCCCTTTGCGGGGCATGCCCCAAGAAGTTCAGCTCTTTTGCCTGTAAAAAAAACATACAATACCCAAGCCCCCCAACATTACAACCCACCACCCACATACCCCTAATCTAACCCAAACCCCCCTTAAATAAACCTAACACTAAGCCCCTGAAGATCTTCCTACCTTGTCTTCACCTCACCGGGTTCAACAATCTGTCCAGAAGAGCTCCTCCGATGTCCTGATCCAAGCCCAAGCGGGGGGCTGAAGAGGTCCATGATCCGACTGAAGTCTTCATCCAAGCGGGAGCTGAAGAGGTCCATGATCCGGTTTAAGTCTTCATCCAAGCGGGAGCTGAAGAGGTCCATGATCCGGATGAAGTCTTCTATCAACGGCATCTTCAATCTTCTTTCTTCCGGATCCATCTTGCAGACCTCCGACGCGGAACATCCTCTTCTCCCGACGCCTACTAGCCGAATGACGGTTCCTTTAAGGGACGTCATCCAAGATGGCGTCCCTCGAATTCCGATTGGCTTATAGGATTCTATCAGCCAATCGGAATTAAGGTAGGAATATTCTGATTGGCTGATGGAATCAGCCAATCAGAATCAAGTTCAATCCGATTGGCTGATCCAATCAGCCAATCAGATTGAGCTCGCATTCTATTGGCTGTTCCGATCAGCCAATAGAATGCGAGCTCAATCTGATTGCTTGATTGGATCAGCCAATCGGATTGAACTTGATTCTGATTGGCTGATTCCATCAGCCAATCAGAATATTCCTACCTTAATTCCGATTGGCTGATAGAATCCTATCAGCCAATCGGAATTCGAGGGACGCCATCTTGGATGACGTCCCTTAAAGGAACCGTCATTCGTCGTTCAGTCGTCGGCCAGGATGGATGTTCTGCTTCGGAGGTCTTCAGGATGCTGCCGCTCCGCTCCAGATGGATGTCGATAGAAGATGCCGCCTGGATGAAGACTTCAATCGGATGGAAGACCTCTTCTGCCCCGCTTGGATGAAGACTTCAATCGGATGGAAGACCTCTTCTGCCCCGCTTGGATGAAGACTTCTACCGGATGGATGTATACTACGGGGAGGAAGAGATTTTTTTTTTCTTCAAAGTTGTTGTTGTTACACAACACATTTACAACTACAACATTAACCTGGCTGTATCTGGCTAGTCTGTGATGTGCAGTCACTAGAGGCAGGTGAGGCAGGGCTTCACCTCTCATATGGGCAAAAATATATTTTTTATTGGCTTTAAAAAAATAAATAAAAAAAATTATTGCAATTTTTTTCCCCCAGCATTTTTTTTCACAGCTACATGTTGTGCAATGGAGAGGCACAAGCAGGTCTGCCGGCTGCTGCCCTTCATTACACAACATGCTGTGCCACCTACTGGATGAAAGTGGTTAAGATCATTGCATGGCCCATAAGTGCTTATTTGAGGCAGGCCTCTTTGGGGCTGACACAATTTAGTTAGAGGCATCAGTCAGGGGAATTTAGGGTTGGGGCTGGATGTTAAATCATATAAAACAAAACAAAAATGGAAAAAAACTACTTTAATTTATTTTGTTGCTGCCCTGTGCAGCTGCCAGCTTTGCTTCAATAAAAAAGAGAGTTCTGTACTTCCCCTCCAAGTGCAGTGGAATGTTCCACTGTCACTTCCTTACAGAGCAGGAAGAGATGCAGAGAGCAGTGTTTTAGCCACATTTTATTAAAGTAAGTGCTGCAACCTTAGATTTTGCTGAAAGGGATTCTGTTAGTAAAAATGATAATTTAATGAATGTGGTTTAGTGTTTTTTGTTTTTTTACTCTTTTACAGCAGTTTAATGATTGTTTTTGTATTTTGTTTACTCAAACTTTACACCCACTACCTTAGCAGCTTGCCTCTGTACTCCACACTAGTATACAGCCTCTGTACTCCACACTAGTTTATAGCCTCACTCTCTTACTGACTTATTAATGTTACCTTAGCAGCTTGCCTCTGTACTCCACACTAGTTTATAGCCTCACTCTCTTACTAAACCTATTAATGTTACCTTAGCAGCTTGCCTCTGTACTCCAGACTAGTTTATAGTCTCACTCTCTTACTGACTTATTAATGTTACCTTAGCAGCTTGCCTCTGTACTGCACACTAGTTTATATTCTCATCACTCTCTTAACTGACTGAAAAAGTTATAGCAAATATTCTCCATGGCTCCTGTAGCTATAGTATTTCATTTAAACGAGTGATTCCTTAGGTGTATGTTGGACAACCCTGATGTAGACAACAAATAATAATGTATTAATGCTCCCATTCATATGTGCTGTTCTGTTTCAGATATTTAAAATAGATTGTAGACTATTAGCATTTGATAGTCACTTAAAATATTACTTAAACATTCAGTGGTGTCTCCCCCATTTCAGTGTTCCCTCTCTTCCCACTTATGTGTCTCTCTCCTCCCTCTGTCTCCCTCTCTCCCCCTTCTGTCTCACTCCGCTCTGTCTGTCTGTCTGTCTCTCTCTCTCTGTCTCTCTCTCCCCTCTGTCTCTCTCTCTCCCCTCTGTCTCTCTCTCTCTATCCCCTCTGTCTCTCTCTCTCTCTCTATCCCCTCTGTCTCTCTATATCCCCTCTCTCTCCCCTCTGTCTCTCTCTCTCTCTCTCTCTCTCTCTCTCTCTCCCCTCTGTCTATCTCCCCTCTGTCTCTCTCTCTCTCCCCTCTGTGTGTGTGTGTGTGTGTCTCTCTACCCTCTTTGTCTCTCTCTATCCCCCCTGTGTTTCCCTATCTCTCCTCTCTGTGTCTCTCTCTCTCTCCCCTCTATGTCTCTCTCTCTCCCCTCTGTGACTTTCTCTCCCCTCTGTGTCTCTCTCTCTCCTCTGTGTCTCTCTCTCTCCTCTGTTTGTCTCTCTCTCTCCCCTCTGTCTCTCTCTCTCCCCTCTGTCTCTCTCTCTCCCCTCTGTCTCTCTCTCTCTCCATTGATTCTCTCTCTACCCTCTGTCTATCTCTCTCTCCCCTCTGTCTCTCTCTCTCCCCTCTGTCTCTCTCTCTCCCCTCTGTCTCTCTCTATCTCCCCTCTGTATATGTCTCTCTCTATCCATCTCTCTCTCTATCCATCTCTCTCTCTATCCATCTCTCTCTCTATCCATCTCTCTCTCTGTTCATCTCTCTCCCTGTCTCTCCCACTCCCTCTGTCTCTCTCCTTATGTGTCGTTCTCCCCCATGGTCTCTTTCTCTCTCTGTCTCTCTTCCTCCCCCTCTGACTCTCTCATCCCTTATGTGTCTCTCTAACCCGCTGTGTGATTGTGTCTCTCTCTTTCTCTCTAACCCTCTGTGTCTCTCCCTCTCTCTCTCTCTCTCTCTCCATGTCTCTCTTTCCCTCTCCCCTGTCTCTTCCTCTCCCCCTGAGTGCTTTTCTGTGTTTCGGTCTACCTTTTATTTATTTAATTAAATTAATTGAATTGGTGGTGCCATCTGAGGATGTGGCTTTATTTAAAGGGGTGGGGTCAAGCACCATCTTTAAATTTCACCAGCCGCCACTGGATCAAGACATTTTTATATTTACTGAATAATGAAGGAATCTATAAGCATAATTTGCAGCATTAAAGTAAAAAGTATGTTTTAAACATATTTTAATGGGCCTGGATTTGTAGATCTCATAATCAGAGCAAGCATTTTGTTTTCTGGCAAGAGTTTTGTTACAATCCTTTAGACTTAAATCAGATGTTTACTAAGTTGACCAGTTTTCCAAGACACCATTTAAAGGGACATGAAACCCATGTGTCTTCTTACATGATTTAGAAAGAGCATGCAATTTTAAATAACTTTCTAATTTACATCTAATATCTCATTTTCTTTATTCTTTTGATATTCTTTGTTGAAAATCATATCTAAATATGCTCAGTAGCTGTTGATTGATGGCTGCACATAGATACTTCATGCGATTGGCTCTCCCATGTGCATTGCTATTTCTTCAACAAAGGATATATAAAGAATGAAGGCGTATCCTAGCCACTGCCTCACCAGCCTCTGACATCACCGCACGTCACTTGCTTTAAAGATAATTACTGTGTTTCCTTGTTCCATGACTGAACCTGAGCATTTATGTTCATTCAGCAATCATTCATTCATTGTTTATTGTTTTAATAATAAATTGTGTAATCATTTATTTATAAACAAAGAAATTTTATTAGATTGTTTCTTAAAAGTAAAAAAATGTACTGCCGTTCTCCTCTTGTTCCATGAGTCTGCTCTGAGGCCAGTACTGCCCAGTAATATTTTTTTTAAATTATCTGTCACCTGTCATGCTACAGGAGGCTAGGGCTTTAGTCTTGTAGGGGGGGGGGGACTCATCATTGCTTTGCTTCTTCTCACAAATAATATTTTTCCTAGTAACTACATGAAGATTGACTACAACAAGCAATAAGTGGTCAGTCAAATTCTGCAATCTACAACTGTCATCAGTTACGCTCACGTATACATTACACACCAGAGTACCAATTGTTACAGGTAGCTGTGAATAATAAAAAGCTGGGCTAAAAAAGCTAACATACAATTGTGTGTATTTTTATAATATAAACGGATATTTATTGTGACTAATCATATGACACTTTAAAGGGACATGAAACCCTTTTTCTTCTCATGATTCAGGTAACACATACAATTTTAAATAACTTTCCAAAAAACTTCTATCATCAAATTTGCTTCATTCTCTTGGTATCCATTGCTGAAGGAGCAGTAATGCACTACTGGGAGTGAACTGAAAGCCTTTAACAAGATATTTTAACAAGATATTTTCCAATTCTGTTTTAGAATGGTATTAAGGCCATTCTTGTCAGCCGCATATGTGGTCACCAGGGTCATCTTATCTTGTTCCACCATCTGTCGCTCAGGGACATTCTTAGAGTATACTTCACTGATGTGTTTTTCCAATAATCCCTTACGATAACCTCTCCTCAAGAAGCGCTCCTTCCCGGCACTGAAGAAGGCGTTACCGAAATCCCAATTTGTAAGGGTTAAAAGGAATAACACCGAAGAAGGACGGGCAGCAAGGCAAACAGATGAGATGAAGGAGCGCTTCTTGAGGAGAGGTTATCGTAAGGGATTATTGGAAAAACACATCAGTGAAGTATACTCTGAGAATGTCCCTGAGCGACAGATGGTGGAACAAGATAAGATGACCCTGGTGACCACATATGCGGCTGACAAGAATGGCCTTAATACCATTCTAAAACAGAATTGGAAAATTCTACGTCTAGAGGATAGCCTCCCTTTTAAAGGGATGGGTGAACCTAGGATTGGGTACCGAAGAGGAAAATCCTTGAAAGATATCCTACAGCTCACAGACCCGGTTCACTGCTACGCAAATAGGACATGGTTGGAGGATGTCAAGCCAGGATGCTATAGATGTAGTGGCTGCACCACCTGTAATGGGCTAATAACCGGAAAATTTTTCCATCACCCAAGAAGCAGAAAAAGATATACACACAGACACAGGATGACTTGTACTACCACTCATGTGGTCTACCTGCTGCATTGCCCATGTAGTTTATTTTACGTGGGTAAAACTAATGATAACCTACGAATACGTATGGCAAATCATAAAAGCTCAATCAGAAGGGCAATTAAGAAGGGTGAATCGGATCAACCAGTGGCCCGCCACTTCTTGGAGAGCGGGCATAATGTCTGTGATTTAAGATATACCTTAATTGATCATGTCCCTGCACTGAGAAGAGGTGGTGACAGGGGTAATTTGCTACTACAGAAGGAGTCCAGATGGACATACGAATTGGACACCCTGACCCCTAAGGGCCTGAACGTTAAGCTAGATTGGCAGTGTTTTTTCTGAAAGTGTATTTTTTCTGAAAGTGTATTTTTTCTGAAAGTGTACTTTTCTGAAATATCTTTCTATAAGGGTCTTCTAGAAATGTTATTCAATAATTTCTTCCTATAGTGTTACAATATGTGCCATCATTACTTTACTTATGTGTTTATTTCCAATTTAGTGTACTATAGTATGGAGCATAGAATAGCAGAATGCAGGGGTAGCATTGAGTTTATGTTAGACAGCGATGTATATTTGGAAGTATTTGTATATAAGCGACATCCTAATATAATACTATGAGTAGAAATAGTTTAATGGAGAAATGATATTTTTTAAATTATGTACAAAATGCTGTTTTGATAATGTTTTTAATGTTCACTTTTTCACATAGGATCACATATTTGCCTAAACGATCACTGGGAATTAAGCCTCCAGCTACATACAAACGTCTGCTGATGACGTTCTTTTGCTGTGGTTGGCAGAGGTAGGTGGTTGGCGGCTTGCGGGGGTGTGATTCACTAGAGAGCGCTGTCTCCATGCAGATGACGTAATGGAAGCGCCGGGTATGCACCGCTGTGAGTCTGATCACGATGAAACATAGGTGACTGTATTTGCAAACGCTTGTTTATTGAGTTATTATATTATTGATATATTGATGGCATAATTGGTGTTAGGGGGGGTATAAGTATATCACTGTGTTTATTCACTATTGTTGTAAGTCTGAGGACGGGGGTGAAACCCCGAAACGTCACTAAGTAAAATTATTTTGAAGTTCAAACGGAGAGTGCCTGCTTCTTTTTGGAATTGTGTACTATTTTGCTGTGCACCCCGGACTGTGATTGAGAATGCTGTTACCTCTGGATTTGTTATATATATATATATATATATATATATATATATATGTGTGTGTGTGTGCAGCTACCAATCAACAGCTTCTGAGCCTACCTAGGTATACTTTTCAACAAAGGATACAAAAAGAATTAAACAAATTAGATAATAGAAATAAATTGGAAAGTTATGTAAAAGTGCATGCTCTTTCTGAAACATGAAAGGAAAAATGTTGGTTTAAGCACAAATACAATTTTCTCTTGTTAAGTGTATCCAGTCCACGGATCATCCATTACTTGTGGGATATTCTCCTTCCCAACAGGAAGTTGCAAGAGGATCACCCACAGCAGAGCTGCTATATAGCTCCTCCCCTAACTGCCATATCCAGTCATTCTCTTGCAACTCTCAACAAAGATGGACGTAGTAAGAGGAGAGTGGTGTATTATAGTTAGTTTCTTAACTTCAATCAAAAGTTTGTTATTTTTAAATGGTACCGGAGTGTACTGTTTATCAAAGGCAGCATTAGAAGAAGAATCTGCCTGTGATTTCTATGATCTTAGCAGAAGTAACTAAGATCCATTGCCGTTCTCACATATTCTGAGGAGTGAGGTAACTTCAGAGAGGGAATGGCGTGCAGGTTTTCCTGCAATAAGGTGTGTGCAGTAAACATATTTCTAGGGATGGAACTTGCTAGAAAAATGCTGCTGATACCGGATTAATGTAAGTTAAGTCTAAATGCAGTGATTTAATAGCGACTGGTATCAGGCTTATTAACAGAGATACATACTCTTATAAAAGTGTAATATAAAACGTTTGCTGGCAAGTTTAATCGTTTTTATATATGCTTTGGTGATAAAACTTATTGGGGCCTAGTTTTTTCCACATGGCTGGCTTTATTTTTGCTAGAAACAGTTTTCCTGAGGCTTTCCACTGTTATAGTATAAAAGTTACAGTTGGTGCAGTTAAAATTACAAACTGTGACATTCAGCTTCCCTCAGCAGTCCCCTGCATGCTATAGGACATCTCTGATGGGCTCAAAAGGCTTCAAAAGTAGGAGCTGTGGCAGTTGTTATGACATATTTTTCGTTTTGTTAATCTGTTTTTTGTATTAAGGGGTTAATCATCCATTTGCAAGTGGGTGCAATGCTCTGCTAACTTGTTAAATACACTGTAAAAATTTAGTTAGTGTAACTGCCTTTTTTCACTGTTATTTCAAATTTTGCCAAAATTTGTTTCTCTTAAAGGCACAGTAACGTTTTTTATATTGCTTGTTAACTTTGTTTAAAGTGTTTTCCAAGCTTGCTAGTCTCATTGCTAGTCTGTACAAACATGTCTGACACAGAGGAAACTACTTGTTCATTATGTTTAAAAGCCATTGTGGAGCCCCATAGGAGAATGTGTACTAAATGTATTGATTTCACCTTAAACAGAACAAGATCAGTCTTTATCTATAAAAGAATTGTCACCAGAGGGGTCTGTCGAGGGGGAAGTTATGCCGACTAACTCTCCCCATGTGTCGGACCCTTCGCCTCCCGCTCGAGGGACGCACGCTAATATGGCGCCAAGTACATCAGGGATGCCCATAGCGATTACTTTGCAGGACATGGCTGCAATCATGAATAATACCCTGTCACAGGTATTAGCCAGATTGCCTGAATTGAGAGGCAAGCGCGATAGCTCTGGGGTTAGACGAGATACAGAG
This sequence comes from Bombina bombina, assembly GCF_027579735.1. Classification (NCBI taxonomy): domain Eukaryota; kingdom Metazoa; phylum Chordata; class Amphibia; order Anura; family Bombinatoridae; genus Bombina; species Bombina bombina. The sequence goes on along the minus strand of NC_069503.1, from coordinate 292,469,948 downwards.
CGCGCGTAGATGCTGTAAGAGCCATGTCTGATACTGCGTCACAATATGCAGAACCTGAGGACGGAGAGCTTCAGTCTGTGGGTGACGTCTCTGAATCGGGGAGACCTGATTCAGAGATTTCTAATTTTAAATTTAAGCTTGAGAACCTCCGTGTGTTACTTGGGGAGGTATTAGCTGCTCTGAATGACTGTGACACATTTGCAGTGCCAGAGAAATTGTGTAGGCTAGGCTGGATAAATACTATGCAGTGCCGGTGAGTACTGATGTTTTTCCAATACCTAAAAGGCTTACTGAAATTATTAGTAAGGAGTGGGATAGACCCGGTGTGCCCTTTTCCCCACCTCCTATATTTAGAAAAATGTTTCCAATAGATGCCACTACACGGGACTTATGGCAGACAGTCCCTAAGGTGGAGGGAGCAATTTCTACTTTAGCAAAGCGTACCACTATCCCGGTTGAGGACAGTTGTGCTTTTTCAGATCAAATGGATAAAAAATTAGAGGGTTACCTTAAGAAAATGTTTATTCAACAAGGTTTTATTTTACAGCCCCTTGCATGCATTGCGCCTGTCACTACTGCGGCGGCGTTCTGTTTTGAGGCCCTGGAAGAGGCCATCCATACAGCTCCATTGACTGAAATTATTTACAAGCTTAGAACACTTAAGCTAGCTAACTCCTTTGTTTCTGATGCCATTGTTCATTTGACTAAACTAACGGCTAAGAATTCCGGATTCGCCATCCAGGCGCGTAGGGCGCTATGGCTTAAATCCTGGTCAGCTGATGTGACTTCAAAGTCTAAATTACTTAACATTCCTTTCAAGGGGCAGACCTTATTCGGGCCTGGTTTGAAAGAAATTATTGCTGACATTACTGGAGGTAAGGGTCATACCCTTCCTCAGGACAGGGCCAAATCAAGGGCCAAACAGTCTAATTTTCGTGCCTTTCGAAATTTCAAGGCAGGTGCAGGATCAGCTCCCTCTACTTCAAAACAAGAGGGAACTTTTCCTCAATCTAAGCAGGCCTGGAAACCTACCCAGTCCTGGAACAAGGGCAAGCAGGCCAGAAAGCCTGCTGCTGCCTCCAAGACAGCATGAAGGAGCGGCCCCCTATCCGACAACGGATCTAGTAGGGGGCAGACTCTCTCTCTTCGCCCAGGCGTGGGCAAGAGATGTTCAGGATCCCTGGGCGTTGGAGATCATATCTCAGGGATATCTTCTGGACTTCAAACCTTCTCCCCCACAAGGGAGATTTCACCTTTCAAGATTATCTGCAAACCAGATAAAGAAAGAGGCATTCCTAAGCTGCGTGCAAGACCTCCTTGTAATGGGAGTGATCCATCCAGTTCCGCGGACGGAACAAGGACAGGGGTTTTATTCAAATCTGTTTGTGGTTCCCAAAAAAGAGGGAACCTTCAGACCAATTTTGGATCTAAAGATCCTAAACAAATTCCTCAGAGTTCCATCATTCAAGATGGAAACTATTCGAACCATTTTACCCATGATCCAAGAGGGTCAGTACATGACCACAGTGGACTTAAAGGATGCCTACCTTCACATTCCGATCCACAAGAATCATCATCGGTTCCTGAGGTTTGCCTTTCTAGACAGGCATTACCAGTTTGTAGCTCTTCCATTCGGGTTGGCTACAGCCCCAAGAATTTTTACAAAGGTTCTGGGCTCACTTCTGGCGGTTCTAAGACCGTGAGGCATAGCGGTGGCTCCTTACCTAGACGACATCCTGATACAGGCGTCAAGCTTTCAAATTGCCAAGTCTCATACAGAGATAGTTCTGGCATTTCGGAGGTCGCATGGGTGGAAAGTGAACGAAGAAAAGAGTTCTCTATCTCCTCTCACAAGGGTTTCCTTCCTAGGGACTCTGATAGATTCTATAGAAATGAAAATTTACCTGACGGAGTCCAGATTATCAAAACTTCTAAATGCTTGCCGTGTTCTTCACTCCATTCCGCGCCCCACGGTGGCTCAGTGCATGGAAGTAATCGGCTTAATGGTAGCGGCGATGGACATAGTGCCATTTGCGCGCCTGCATCTCAGACCGCTGCAATTATGCATGCTCAGTCAGTGGAATGGGGATTACACAGATTTGTCCCCTCTACTAAATCTGGATCAGGAAACCAGGGATTCTCTTCTCTGGTTGTTATCTCGGGTCCATCTGTCCAAATGTATGACCTTTAGCAGGCCAGATTGGACCATTGTAACAACAGACGCCAGCCTTCTAGGTTGGGGTGCAGTCTGGAACTCCCTGAAGGCTCAGGGTTCATGGACTCAGGAGGAGAAACTCCTCACAATAAATATTCTGGAGTTAAGAGCAATATTCAATGCTCTTCTAGCTTGGCCTCAGTTAGCAACACTGAGGTTCATCAGATTTCAGTCGGACAACATCACAACTGTGGCTTACATCATCCATCAAGGGGGGGACCAGGAGTTCCCTAGCGAAGTCAGAAGTCTCCAAGATAATTCGCTGGGCAGAGACTCACTCTTGCCACCTATCAGCGATCCATATCCCAGGGGTAGAGAACTGGGAGGCGGATTTTCTAAGTCGTCAGACTTTTCATCCGGGGGAGTGGGAACTCCATCCGGAGGTGTTTGCTCAATTGGTTCTCCGTTGGGGCAAACCAGAACTGGATCTCATGGCGTCTCGCCAGAACGCCAAGCTTCCTTGTTACGGATCCAGGTCCAGGGACCCAGAAGCGGCACTGATAGATGCTCTAGCAGCGCCTTGGTTCTTCAACCTGGCCTATGTGTTTCCACCGTTTCCTCTGCTCCCTCGTCTGATTGCCAAAATCAAACAGGAGAAAGCATAGGTGATATTGATAGCGCCTGCGTGGCCACGCAGGACCTGGTATGCAGACCTAGTGGACATGTCATCCTTTCCACCATGGACTCTGCCTCTGAGACAAGACCTTCTAATACAAGGTCCTTTCAATCATCCGAATCTACTTTCTCTGAGACTGACTGCATGGAGATTGAACGCTTGATCCTATCAAAGCGTGGCTTCTCCGAGTCAGTAATTGATACCTTAATACAGGCACGAAAGCCTGTCACCAGGAAAATTTACCACAAGATTTGGCGTAAATATCTTCATTGGTGTGAATCCAATAATTACTCATTGAGTAGGGTTAGGATTCCTAGGATATTGTCCTTCCTCCAAGAGGGTTTGGACAAAGGACTATCAGCTAGTTCTTTAAAGGGACAGATTTCTGCTCTGTCTATTCTTTTACACAAGCGTCTGGCAGAAGTTCCAGACGTTCAGGCATTTTGTCAGGCTTTAGTTAGAATTAAGCCTGTGTTTAAACCTGTTGCTCCCCCATGGAGCCTAAACTTGGTTCTTAAAGTTCTTCAAGGGGTTCTGTTTGAACCCCTTCATTCTATTGATATCAAACTTCTATCATTGAAAGTTCTTTTTCTGATGGCTATTTCCTCGGCTCGAAGAGTCTCGGAGTTATCTGCCTTACATTGTGATTCTCCTTATCTGATCTTTCATTCAGATAAAGTAGTTCTGCGTACAAAACCTGGTTTTTACCTAAGGTGGTTTCTAACAAGAATATCAATCAAGAGATTGTTGTTCCATCATTATGCCCTAATCCTCCTTCAAAGAAGGAACGTCTTGCATAATCTAGACGTAGTCCGTGCATTGAAGTTTTACTTGCAGGCTACTAAAGATTTTCGCCAAACATCTCACCTGTTTGTTATTTACTCTGGAAAGAGGAGAGGTCAAAAGGCCTCGGCAACCTCTTTCTTTTTGGCTTCGGAGTATAATCCGTTTAGCATATAAGACTGCTGGACAGCAGCCCCCTGAAAGAATTACAGCTCATTCTACTAGAGCTGTGGCTTCTACCTGGGCCTTTAAAAATGAGGCCTCTGTTGAACAGATTTGCAAGGCTGCGACTTGGTCTTCGTTTCATACTTTTTCAAAATTTTCAAAATTTGATACTTTTGCTTCTTCGGAGGCTGTTTTTGGGAGAAAAGTTCTACAGGCAGTGGTTCCTTCCGTTTAAGTTCCTGCCTTATCCCTCCCATCATCCGTGTACTTAAGCTTTGGTATTGGTATCCCACAAGTAATGGATGATGCGTGGACTGGATACACTTAACAAGAGAAAACATAATTTATGCTTACCTGATAAATTTATTTCTCTTGTAGTGTATCCAGTCCACTGCCCGCCCTGTCCGTTTAAGGCAGGCCTAAATTTTAATTAAACTTCAGTCACCACTGCACCCTATGGTGTCTCCTTTCTCGGCTTGTTTCGGTCGAATGACTGGATATGGCAGTTAGGGGAGGAGCTATATAGCAGCTCTGCTGTGGGTGATCCTCTTGCAACTTCCTGTTGGGAAGGAGAATATCCCACAAGTAATGGATGATCCGTGGACTGGATACACTACAAGAGAAATAAATTTATCAGGTAAGCATAAATTATGTTTTTTTTTACGATTTATTTAAAACAATCATGTAGGGATATAATATCACTTAAAATGATTGAAAAAGGTATAAACGTACTTTTTTAAGGAAATATTGAGTCTATGAGTATCATAAACAGTTCTGTTATTGGGCTGATGTTTAAAGTATAAAGTACTTGCTTGTGTGATTTTTGTGATACAAAACTTAGGGGCTTAATGGTTTACCAAATGGAGACTTCCAATAACATGGGTCAAGCTGAAGTTTAAAGGGACATTATACACTCATTTTTTCTTTGCATAAATGTTTTGTAGATGATCAATTTATATAGCCCATAAAAAAAATTTTATTATTTAAATGTCTAATTTTGCTTATTTTTAATAACATTGCTCTGATTTTCAGACTCCTAACCAAGCCCCAAAGTTTAATTTGAATACCGTCAGCTACCTTCTCCAGCTTGCTCCTGTTTGTGTAAAGGGTCTTTTCATATGCAAAAGAAGGGGGAGGGTCTTGTTTCTCACTTGCAGTGGGCTTTCCAACTGCCTTTTCAACAGAGCTAAACTGAAAGCTTCTAAGTAAGTTTTTAAACAGTTTTATACTGGATTTTTATATCAGTATCTGTGCATCTTATTCTTTATAGTAGTGTCTATTACATGCAGTTATATGAAAATGAGTGTATACTGTCCCTTTAAATCCTCCTAGAGCAGAACTTGCTCTTCGATATCACTTTGACCGGCAATCGCTCTTTGGCTTTGGTATGAAGGTATAAGAGAAGTCACAACTAGTCTCTCCTTAATTTCATTTCTATCTTACTTGAAACTTTGTGAAACAAAGTTACACTTCTCCCTACAATGGATGCAAAGAACACTATTCCAAACACTCTGTCCTTTTCCCAGATGTGTTGAGAGAACTGGTATTCTAACAGGATGTGTCAGAAATTATAGGGCATTGTTATCATGTCCTGCAGTGTCTGCTGCCTTCTGAAATGGGGAATCCCACGTCCCCACCGAGAGAGAAAATCTGGAAAAACAGGAACAGAAAGAGCAATTGTAAAAGAGTTTATTAAGAACAATAGCTCAAAGAAAATTGATACTCACAAAAAGTAAAAGCTATAGAACAACTGATAATAACTCCAAACAATCTTGGGAAACCCTCCGTTCCTCTTTCCAGCACTCGTCTTTTCCAGGAGACACACCGCCGTCCTGCAGAGATGTGGATCCTACAGTACGATGGGACAGGGTACAGAAGCCCATAAGGTGCAGAAAGCATCTAAGCATTTTGTCTTTCAGCAGAAATACTTTTACAAGGGTATGCTTTCTGTACCGGTTGGACAGAGATGCTATATATAAGCACACAGGTGGGTAGAGTCACATTTCTACCCAATCCCAACATAACTGCTTATTGGTCCCAATCTAATACTAAGACACTTGACCTTGTATATCGCAACCACATATCCCACAGCTCTTTTGAAACACTATCATAATGGAGCTGAGCATGATAATGCTTTTTGCTACTAATTTAAAATATAAAATTAAAGATTGAAATATCATATGATACAGATATGTGTCATATAAATAAAATATATGATGCAGTTATGTATTATGTAAAAAATAATCTATGTATCATTTTTTTTAAACTGCAATATTATGTACCATTAAAAATACATATACAAGACCTATATGAAGGTTATTTCATATCTTCTGGGGTTAGTGTTAGTTGTTTTTTTTATTTTGGGTGGGGGTTTTTTTAGATTAGGGCTTTGGGCTTTGAAAAAGCGCTAAATGCCCCTTTAAGGGCAATGCAAAAGAGCTAAATGTCCTTTTAAGGGCAATGTCCATACAAATAACCCTTCAGGGGAAACGAGTAGCTTAGGTTTTTTTTAGAGTTAGGTTTTTTATTTTGGGGGGTTGGTTGAATGGTGGGTTTTACTGTTGGGGGACTTTGTATTTTTTTACAGGTAAAATAGCTGATTTCTTTAGGGCAATGCCCTACAAAAGGCCATATTAAGGGCTATTGGTAGTTTATTGTAGGCTAGGGGGTGTTTTTATTTTAGGGGCTTTTGTATTTTTGTAGGACTATTAGATTAGGTGTAATTGTTTTTATTTTTGATAATTTCGTTTATTTTTTGGAATCTTAGTGTTTTTTATTTTTCGTGATTTTAGTGTTAATTATTTTTGGTAAACTTAAATTTTTAAATTTTTCGTAGGATTTGTTTTTTTTTAGTTGTAATTTAGATTTTTTTATTTTTTCTGTAGCGCTAGGTTTTGTTTTTACATTTGTAATTTAGGTATTAATTGGTAGTATTTTTTATTTTATTAGAATAGTAAGGTTAGGTTAATTTATAGTTTAATTTTAGGTTTATATTTATTTCACAATTAAGTTTTTATTTATTTAAATCGCGTTATATTTAATTTAAAGTTAGGGGGTGTTAGGTTTAGGGGTTAATAGTTTAATTTAGTGTGATGTGGGGGGCCGGCGGTTTAGGGGTTAATAACTTTATTATAGTGGCAGCGATGTCGGGGAGCGGGAGAATAGGGGTTAATAACTTTTATTAGTGTCGACGATGTCGGGAGCGGCAGATTAGGGGTTAATAACTTTATTTAGGTAGCGGTGATGTCGGGGGCAGCACATTAGGGGTGTTTAGACTTAAGGTTTATGTTATGGTGTTAGTTTTTTTTTCCCCATAGACATCAATGGGGTTGCATTATGGAAATTTTTATTCCGTGCTTCAGGTGTTAGTTTTATTTCTAAGACTCTCTCCCATTTGATGTCTATGGGGGAAAGCGTGGCCCTTGGCTTTTGTGCGGTATGGAGCTTAACACCACCATATCGCACGAACACACAAGGAGGCTTTTCAGTAACCTGTAATAGCAGCGCTATAGAAGAGTGAAATAACACAACTTTTGTTGAGTTCTTTTCGCACCCTGTTCAGCGCAAAACTTGTAATCTGGGTGATTGAAAATAATGTACTTTTTATTAATCGCCATAGAACAGGCTAACAATAGTATTGAGTCGTTTGTTCGTTCCTGTGAGTGTGCTTCTCTCTATGGCTACACCTCACTGACAAGGCCCAATGAAGGCCGAAACGATCCTCTGGGGTTGCTGTGTTCCTTGTTCAGAGAGGAATTGCCTGGTATTTCAGCATTAGACTGACCGTAATAGACGGGATCAGACTGATATGCTACAGGAAAGTTCTTCTCTGTGAAAAGCATTACTGGGCTAAAAGAAGCTGCACTGAGGCGGTAAATCACCATAGAACAGGCTAACAATAGTATTGATAGTATTGAGACAGTTGTTCGTTCCTGTGAGTGTGCTTCTCTCTGTGTGTATTTATATATATATATGATACTGTTCATGTAAAATACATATATATATACCTATATTTCTATAGGAATAGATATGCAGGTATAGGTATATACAGAAATATATAGAAATTTGTATTTAAGAAAAAAAAGGTAATTATCCTGTAAGTGAACATTGGAATTTAAAATATGTACAGTTAATATAGAGTAAAACACAAACACATAAGAAAAGTTTTTATTGAGGAAAAAAAGGAGGGATAAAGTGAAAGTTACGTTGCTTCCATCCTTAAAATGTCAAGGATGGTGATTCATAAGAACAAGGTCAAGCAGCAGACATTGGAGATGACACAGCTACAAACTGGCAGAGGGTAAGAATGACTCTCCACTGCCCAGCGTGACAACCAACTCATTTTAATGTCACTCAGCATATGTAGGATGACATTAGGTGACCTGTAAAAATGAATGGCAAATGCCAGCTGGGGTTCAGTGCATGGCAAGGACGGTTGAAACAGGCTCCTAGGAGCATGGCTGAAGTTTTATAAAGCTAGAAAAAAAGCCCTTCATCAATGAGAAGCAAAGCTAAGGTTTGCAAAAGACCATAAGGATTGGACCATGGAGGACTCCATTAAGTTCATCTTCTCTGATGAGCCAATATCAGCTTACCCAACACTTGGTCGTCTAATGGTTAGACGGAGACCTGGAGAGGCAGGCAAGCTACAGTGTCTCGCACCCACTGTGAAATTTGGGGGTGGATCATTGATGATCCGGGGGTGCTTCAGCAAGGCTGGAACTGGCAGATTTATCTTTGTGGAGAACTCATAAATCAATCCACATACAACGTTATCCTGGAAGTCAACTTGCTTCCTTCTGCTCAGACAATGTTCCCCAACTCTGAGGATTGTTTTTTCCAGAAGGACAATGCTCCATGCCACACAGCCAAGTCAATCAAGGTGTGGATGGAGGAACATCAGATCAAGACCCTGTCATGACCAGCCCAATCTCCAGATCTGAACCCCACTGAAAACTTCTGGAATTTGAACAAGAGGAAGATGGAAGTCACAAGCCATCAAACAAAGCCTAGCTTCTTAAATTTTTGTGCCAGGAGTGGCATAAAGTCACTCAACAGCAATGTGAAAGACTGGGGGAGAGCATGCCAAGACGCATGAAAGCTGTGATTGAAAATCAGAGTTATTCCACCAAATATTGATTTATGAACTCTTGCTAACTTAAAACATTAGTATTGTGAAGTGAGAGTTGAGCAAAATTTTGCTCATTACCGCACTCCAATACCAGCGCTGCTTACGTTAGCGGTGAGCTGGTGTAACGTGCTCGTGCACGATTTCCCCATAGGAATCAACGGGGAGAGCCGGCTGAAAAAAGTCTAACACCTGCAAAAAAGCAGCGTAAAACTCAGTAAAACGCAGCCCCATTGATTCCTATGGGGAAATACATTTTATGTCTACACCTAACACACTAACATGAACCCCGAGTCTAAACACTCCTAATCTTACACTTATTAACCCCTAATCTGCCGCCCCCGACATAGCCGACACCTACATTAAAATAAAACCTAACCTAAGTTACAATTACACCTAACACTACACTATAATTAAATGAATTCCCTAAATTAAATACAATTAAATAAAATTAGCTAAAGTACAAAAACAAACCCACTAAATTACAGAAAATAATAAACAAAAAAACCCTACACTAAATTACAAATAGCCCTTAAAAGGGCCTTTTGCGGGGCATTGCCCCAAAGTAATCAGCTCTTTTACCTGTAAAAAAAATTACAAATCCCCCCAACATTCAAACCCACCACCCACACAACCAACCCTACTCTAAAACCCACCCAATACCCCCTTAAAAAAACACTAACCCCTTGAAGATCACCTTACCAGGAGAAGTCTTCATCCAACCGGGCCAAAGTCCTCAACGAAGTCGGGAGAAGTCTTCATCCAAGCTGGGCGAAGTGGTCCTCCAGACGGGCAGAAGTCTTCATCAAGAAGGCATCTTCTATCTTCATCCATCCGGCGCAGAGCGGCTCCATCTTCAAGACATCCGACGCGGAGCATCCTCTTCTGACGACGGCTAACACTGAATGAAGGTTCCTTTAAATGACGTCATCCAAGATGGCGTCCCTTCAATTCCGATTGGCTGATAGAATCAGCCAATCGGAATTAAGGTAGAAAAAACAATCGGAATTAAGGTAGAAAAATCTTATTGGCTGATGCAATCAGCCAATAGGATTGAACTGGCATTCTATTGGCTGATTGGAACAGCCAATAGAATGCAAGCTCAATCCTATTGGCTGATTGGATCAGCCAATAGGATTGAACTTCAATCCTATTGGCTGATTGCATCAGCCAATAGTATTTTTTCTACCTTAATTCCGATTGGCTGATAGAATTCTAACAGCCAATCGGAATTGAAGGGACGTCATCTTTGATGACATCATTTAAAGGAACCTTCATTCAGTGTTAGCCGTCATTAGAAGAGGATGCTACGCATCGGATGTCTTGAATATGGAGCCGCTCCGCGCCAGATGGATGAAGATAGAAGATGCCGTCTGGATGAAGACTTCTGCCCGTCTGGAGGACCACTTCGCCCGGCTTGGATGAAGACTTCTCCCGACTTCGTTGAGGACTTTAGCCCGGTTGGATGAAGACTTCTCCTGGTAAGGTGATCTTCAAGGGGTTAGTGTTAGGTTTTTTTTAAGGGGGTATTGGGTGGGTTTTAGAGTAGGGTTGGTTGTGTGGGTGGTGGGTTTTAATGTTGGGGGGGGATTTGTCATTTTTTTTTACGGGTAAAAGAGCCGATTACTTTGGGGCAATGCCCAGCCAAAAAGGCCCTTTTAAGGGCTATTTGTAATTTAGTGTAGGGTAGGTTAATAAGGGGTTAATAAGTGTAGGTAGGTGGCAGCGACATTGGGGGCGGAAGAGTAGGGGTTAATAAAAATAATGTAGGTGTTGGCGATGTTGGGGGGCAGCAGATTAGGGGTTCATAAGTATAATGTAGGTGGAGGCGGTGTCCGGTTCGGCAGATTAGGGGTTAAAAAAATGTTTAGTGTTTGCTATGCGGGAGGGCCTCGGTTTAGGGGTTAATAGGTAGTTTATGGGTGTTAGTGTACTTTTTAGCTCTTTAGTTAAGAGTTTTATGCTACGGCTTTGTAGTGTAAAACTACTGACTTTTAAATGCGGTACCAGTCTTGACTGGAGAGGGTCTGCCGCTCCCTTTTTGGCAGACTCGTAATACCAGCGCTATGCAAGTCCCATTGAAAAAAGAGGATACGCAATTTACGTAAGTGGATTTGCGGTATTTCCAAGTCTGGCCAAAAAAGTGAGCGGTACACCTGTACCTCCAAGACTCATAATACCAGCGGGCGTTAAAAAGTAGCGTTAGGACCTCTTAACGCTGCTTTTTAAGCCTAACGCACAACTCGTAATCTAGCCGAATATTTTTATTTGGAATTTGGGAGCAATGTCAGTAGTTTATAGAATAAAACAAAAATGTTTATTTTACTCAAACACAAATAGTAAAATCAGAGAAACTGATAATTTTGCAGTGGTCTCTTAATTTTTTCCAGAGCTTAATCATCTATTTATATAGGTATAGACATAGAGGCCTACTTATCAAGCAGTCAACTGTACTGCATTCGCCGGCACCAATACGCTCGCCTAACATCGCCTAATATCGCTGCCGCGGACCTGAATACGTTCTCCATATTTAACAAAAAAGCTGTCAAAAAGCCGCGCACCAAGTACGGGGTGATGAGCAGCGGACTGTTGTTAACTAACAGTCATCGATCTCGCTACTCTCCGGCTTCTTCCCAGCTTTATTTTAATACTGTCACTAAACACCCACGCTATACTAAACTGTTTTAAACCCTATACCGCTGCTCCCCGGACCCCGCCGCAACTAAATAAAGTTATTAACTCCCTAAACTGCCTCTCCAGAGCCCACCGCCACTCTAATAAATGTATTAACCCCTATTCCTCCACTCCCGAAGCCCACCGCCACCTACATTATACTTATTAACCACTAATCTGCCGCCCCCCTACACGCCGCCACCTACATAAAGTTGTCTAACCCCTATCCTGACTCTCCCAGATCCAATCAGCCAATAGAATGCGAGCTCAATCCTATTGGCTGATGGATGAAGATAGAAGATGCCGTCTGGGTGAAGACTTCTGCGGGCTTGGATGAAGACTTCGGCCGCTTTGTTGAGAACTTCTCCCGGCTTCTTGGAGGATGGATGTCAGATCTTCAAACTGTAAGTAAATCTTCTGGGGTTAGTGTTAGGATTTTTTAAGGGTTTATTGGGTGGGTTTTAGTTTTAGATTAGGGCTTTGGGCAGCAATAGAGCTAAATGCCCTTTTAAGGGCAATACCCATCCAAATGTCCTTTTCTGGGTGATGGGGAGCTTAGGTTTTTTAGTTAGGATTTTTATTTGGGGGGTTGGTTGTGTGGGTGGTGGGTTTTACTGTTGGGGGGGTATTTGTATTTTTTTTACAGGTAAAAGAGCTGATTACTTTGGGGCAATGCCCCGCAAAAGGCCCTTTTAAGGGCTATTTGTAGTTTATTGTAGGTTAGGGTTTTTTTTATTTTGGGGGGGGCTTTTTTATTTTCATAGGGCCCTTAGATTAGGTGTAATTATTTTAAAGCTTTGATAATTTCTTTTTTATATTTTGTAACTTAGTGTTTATTTTTTTGTGTAACTTAGTGTTTGTTATTTTTTGTAACTTAGTTAGTTTTTTTAGTGTAGACTTAAATTATTTGAGTAGGGTTAGGGGGGTTTAAATATATAATATAGTTAATTTAATTTGTAGTTTATTGTAATTTTAGTTTAAAAGTTAGTGTAGGTTAATTATTCATTTAATATAGTTAATATAAATTTTAGAATAAAAGTTTGGGTAGATTAATTAATAGTTTAATATAATTATTATAATTATTAATATAAGTTAAATCTAAAGGGTATGTTTAAATTTATTATAAGATAGGGATGAGTTAATATTTAAGTAAGGTTAACGGTTGTTAGGTTTAGGGGTTAATAGTTTAATTTAGTTTATGGCGATGTGGGGAGGGCCAGGGGTTTAGGGGTTAATAACTTTATTTTAGATGCGGTTGGCTCCGGGAGCGGCGGGGATAGGGTTAATAACTTTTATTTAGGTGGCGGCGGGTGGGCGGGGCGGCAGATTAGCGGTTAATAAGTATAATGTATGGTGGTGGCGGTATAGGGGCAGCAGATTAGAGTTAATAATATTATGGGTGTTTAGACTCGGGGCTTATGTTAGGGTGTTAAGTGTAAACGTAACTTTTATTATTACCATAGAAATCAATGGGATATCGGGCAGCAGCAAACATAAGCTTTCGCTGCTTTCAGGACTCCCATTGATTCCTATGGCATCCGCCGCCTCCAGAATAGGGCCAGAATAGTGGCGTGCGTACCTGGTAAATTTTGATAACTAGCAAAAGTAGTCAGATAGTGCCGAACATCTGTAGTGACATAACCATCGATCTGTGTCGGACTGAGAACTGGCGGATCGTATGTTACGTCACAAAATTCTACTTTTGCCGGTCTGTAGCCTTTGATAAATAAGGCGAATCAAGCTCTCCACAATTACGCTGCGGAATTCCAGCGTATTTGCGGTTGACGGCTTGATAACAGGCCCCATAGAGACCTATTTATCAAGCCGTCAACTATGTTGCATTCGCCTTCACCAATACGCTCGCCTAACATTGCCTAACATCGCGGCCGCAGACCTGAATACGATCTCCATATTTATTAAAAAAAGCCGTCAAAAAGCTGCACACCAAGTACGGGGGCTAAGAGCAGCGGACTGTTGTTTAACTAGCAGTAATCGATCTCGCTGCTATTCGGATTTTTACCAACTTTATACCCTGTCTCTAAACACCACCACAATACTAAAATGTTTAACCCCTACCCCGCGCAACTTTAATAAGATATTAACCCCTATCTCGCCGATCCAGACCCCACCGCCACTAAATAAATGTATTAACCCCATTCCCCGCCGCTCCGGACCCCGCCGCAACTGTAATAAAATTTAATAACCCCTAAACCCCTGGCCTCCCACATCACTACCACCTTACTAAACCTATTAACCCCTAAACCGGCACAGCCCCCCACATTGCATAAACTAAATTAATCTATTAACCCCTAAACCTAACAACCCGCTAACTTTACATTAAAATTACCTCATCCCCTATCTTATAATAAATTTTAAACTTACCTTTAGAATTAAAATAAACTATACTAAACCAATAATTAACCTACCCTACTTATACTATATTAAACTATATTAAACTATTAATTAACCTACCCTAACTATTATACTAAAATTACATTTAAACTACCAATTAAATTTACTATATTACATATTTAAAAACCTAACCCTACACAAATTATTTAAATCTACAATTAAAAAATTACTAACTTACAAAAAACTAAACGCTAAATTACAAAAAATAAAAAACACTGTTACAAAAATAAACAAACCACAGTATCAAAAATAAAAAAGAATTACACCTATCTAACAGCCCTATCAAAATAAAAAGCCCCCCCAAATAAAACAAACCCTAGCCTACAATAAACTACCAATGGCCTCTTAAAAGGGCCTTTTGCGGGGCATTGCCCCAAAGAAATCAGCTCTTTTACCTGAAAAAAAATACAAACACCCCCCCCAACAGTAAAACCCACCACCCACACAACGAAACCCCCCCAAATAAAAACCCATCTAAAAAACCTAAGTTCCCCATCGCCCTGAAAAGGGCATTTGTATGGGCATTGCCCTTAAAGGGCATTTAGCTCTTTTACTGCCCTAAAGTCCCTACTCTAAAAAATAAAACCCACCCAGTAAACCCTTTAAAAAACCTAACACTAACCCCCGACGATCCACTTACAGTTTTCAAAGACCGGACATCCATCCTCATCCAAGCGGCAGAAGTCCTCATCGAAGCCGGCAGAAGTCTTCATCCAAGCGGGCTGAAATCCTCATCGAAGCCGCAGAAGTCTTCATCCAGACAGCATCTTCTATCTTTAGTCCATCCGACGCGGAGCAGATCCATCTTCACAATCTAATTGGTTGCCTGCAAAAGGGTTTCAGCTCACTCCTCCCTAATGCTTGTTAGACATTGGTCGTAACCTCCCTTCACTCATCATATCCTCCTCTATTCATATACACTGTCACTGTTGACTCTTAAGTAAATGAACACATATGTATGTATACAAATATGACCTTCCCTAACCACATCACGTAATATCTACATTCCTCTCCTATTTCAGTCCCACACTGTTACAGAATAGCCAATCATGCAGCGGTCTTCATCTGTTTGATCATGTGATGTACTTCGTATAGACAAGTCTCTTAATGAATAACTTTATATATCTCACTGGCTCATTAATATTGTATTTTCTGATAATATAATAAATATAACTTAATATTCTACTGCCAATGTAATGTTTGTTATTAATATCATTATGCCACTTTCACTGTCAATAGTACATCACTGGCTTGTGGTCCCCCTATGTACCTATAATGCAAGGTTTAAAGGGACTTTAAATATTAAGTGGACCTGCCATTGGTGATAGTTGTGATATGCCGGTTACTGTAAAGGGAATGACCTCCCCTTTCTGTCTATTGCATTGATGTCATAGTACACTACTTAGTTTTTCTATTATCCTGGTTGTATATCTTTCTATGGCCATCGTCCCTTTTTATACATATATATATATATATATTTACATGCCTTCAGTTTTAGGAGCTCCGGTATTCGTATTTGCACCCATCTGCCATGATCGGTAGGAGCTGGAAAGCTGTCAGATACCGGTTCGCTAGATCTGCCCAGTGATTGGTCAGGTGCGGTCACGAGGGAGTGACGTCAGACGCCGTCGGAAGAATCCCACAACCACGGCTAAGTGGTGAGAACGGGTCCTGGAGAGACAGAGTTATCAGGGCAGTATAGAAGGCGATCGAAGGTGAGACCTTTCCTTTATCTCTACAGCTACCGTAAGCAGAGCGGATCCTCCAAAGCCAGGGGAGTATTTCTTTATATATTTGTAGGTTAATTAATAGTTTAATATAGTTTAATGTAATTTTAGTGTGATAGGGTAGGTTAATTAATAGTTTAATATAGTTTATTTTAATTCCAAATGTAAGTTTTGATTTATTATAAGATAGGGATGAGTTCATTTTGATGTAAAGTTAGTGGGATTGTTAGGTTAAGGGGTTAATAGCTTAATTTAGTTTATGGTGATGTGGGGGGCTGGCAGTTTAGGGGTTAATAGGTTTAGTTAATGGTAGTGATGTTGAAGGCCTGGGTTTTAGGGGTTAATAATTTCATTACGTTGCAGCGGGGGTCGGGGAGCGGCAGGATAGGGTTAATAACTTTATATAGGTGGCGGTGATGTCGGTGGTGGCAGATTAGGGGTGTTTAGATTCAGGGCTTATGTTAGGGTGTTAGGTGTAAACGTAATTTTTTTTCTACCATAGAAGTCAATGGGATATCTGGCAGCATCAAACATAAGCTTTCGCTGCTTCAGACTCCCATTGATTCCTATGGCATCCGCTGGCCTCCAGCATGGCGGATTGAAACCAGGTACGCTGGGCCGGAATAGTGGCGAGCGTACCTGTTAGAAATGTATTAACTTGCAAAAGGTGTCAGATAGTGGCCGAATTTGTATTCGGAACATGTGTAATGATGTAAGCATCGATCTGTGTCGGATTGAGGACCGGTGGATCGTATGTTATGTCACAAATTTCAACTTTTGCCGGTCTGTAGGCTTTAATAACTAGGTTGAAATCAAGCTCGCCACAATTACGCTGCGGAATGCCAGCGTATTTGCGGTTGACGACTTGATAAATAGGCCTCATAGTATTTATGAATAAATATATGAAAAACATTGGAATGTGGAATATTCATAATTCATGTTGGGATAGCTCACTTGAGAAAATGTGATCGGGTTTACGTGGTGAGTAGGGTGCTAATTTTTCACGCTCCATTGAAGTCTATGGGGGAATATGTTGAAGCGATCGCTATAAATTCTGCCTTTTGTGTGCCTCTGGTTAGCGCGCAAGTGAAAACTTTTTACTTAAACTTGTAATACGCACAATATCCGATTAAAAACTTAGTTCTAGCAGAGTTAGCGCATGCGTGAGCGATAATTACCGCTCCACTCTTAATCTGGCCCTAAGAACTTTATTTTTATTTATCGTAATTAAAATAAATAGCAAATAAAATATTGTAATATATTTTTTCCTTCAAACACACAAAAATCATTATTTAAATACTCTTCCCCACATCACCCATAAAATAAGCTTTTTTAATATTATATGTATAAAGTGGATAGCAGTCTTTTTTTTCTAATTGTGCTTCCATGTATCAGCTCTGGGGGTACAGAATAGCAGAGGGTTTTTTTTTTTTTTCAAATAACTACATAATTTACTACATTAACATAAAGGACCACTAAATATAGTAGAATTGCATAATTAACACATGCATAATAACAAGACAATTCAGAAGATTTTTTTTCTTGCAAATTTATTTTTTCCCTGTCCCCTGTATCATGTGACATACATCACTCAATCAAAGACTAGTATACTTATACACTGTGAGCTTGTGCACATGCTCAGTAGGAGCTGGGTGCCTCAGAGAGTGTGTATATATACAATAGACTGTTTGAAAATTGACAATGGAAGTAAATTGGAAAGTGTGGTAAAACTGCATGCTCTTTCTGATCATGAAACTTTATTTTGACTTAAGAGTTGCTAATAAAAAAAATATTGTTAATGTCAGAATTAAAGATCTCATTTAAACATACAAAAGTATAGAAATGCATTATTAACTACGACAGCCTACACCAGAATTTTTATTGTTTAAAAAGATAGATAATCCCTTTATTTATTCATTCCCCAGTTTTGCATAACCAATACACTTATAGTAATATACTTTTTACCTCTGTGATTAGCTTGTACCTAAGTCTCTGCAGAGTGCCCCCCTGAGACTTGCATTTTAGCCAATCAGTGCTGACTCCTAGGTAACTCCACGGGTGTGAACACAATGTTATCTATATGGCACACATGAACTTACGTCCTCTAGCTGTGAAAAATGTCAAAATGCATTTAGATAAGAGGTGGCCTTCAAGGGCTAATAAATTAGCATATGAGCCTCCTAGGTTTAGCTTACAACTACGAATACCAAGAGAACTAAGCAAAATTGATGATAAAAGTACATTGGAAAATTGTTTAAAATGACATGCCCTATCTGAATCATGAAAGCTTATTTTTGACAACACTGTCCTTTTAATGGAAATTTACATACACAGTGGAATGTCAGCTTACAGTCCAGAAGAACATATCTATATAGATATATACATAAATTTCAAACTGGACGACCCTTGGACCTTCAGAGTTACACAATATTCATGAAGGCACACCAAGCCTCTATATACTGAAGGCATACCAGGATTAACACAATAAAAACTGTAAAATGCAATGCCTCATATAATTCAATAATAAGATACTTAAAATTAAAGGTGCAAACTACATAATAAGCCTCTTTTTTCATTTTAATAATACAGTAAAGAGCCCCCCAAATTCTAAAAAACAAAATGGAAGGAGCACCCCAAGTGAGAATAGTGGTCACTCTTAAACCACATGTGTCAGAGACAAATGAAGGGTTGAAGATTGGGGGGAAGGTTAAAAGGCCACTCTTGGGCCAATACATAGATACAGTACTAATGGTAAACAAGGAACCCCCTAAAATACATAAAAGTTAACGTAAAGCGTACCCCAATTAAAAAATGTGTGGCCACTCTTGGACCACAGGTGCTAATAGAGATAAGGGGTAGATATTGGGGGATATAATAGTAGGGTGGTGTATTTAATCTCTTAGGCCTAGATTTGGAGTTCGGCGGTAGCCGTCAAAACCAGCGTTAGAGGCTCCTAACGCTGGTTTTGGCCGCCCGCTGGTATTTGGAGTCAGTGATTAAAGGGTCTAACGCTCACTTTACAGCCCGCGACTTTTCCATACCGCAGATCCCCCTACGCCATTTGCGTAGCCTATATTTTCAATGGGATTCTTTCTAACGCTGGTATTTAGAGTAGTTTCTGAAGTGTGAGCGTTAGAGCTCTAACGACAAAATTCCAGCCGCCTGAAAAAAGCAGGAGTTAAGAGCTTTCTGGCTAACGCCGGTTTATAAAGCTCTTAACTACTGTACCCTAAAGTACACTAACACCCCATAAACTACCTATGTACCCCTAAACCGAGGTCCCCCCACCACCGCCGCCACTCGATTAAAATTTTTTACCCCCTAATCTGCCGACCGCCACCTACGTTATATTTATGTACCCCTAATCTGCTGCCCCTAACCCCGCCGACCCCTGTATTATATTTATTCACCCCTAACCTGCCCCCCCACAACGTCGCCGCCAGCGACGTACAATAATTAACCCCTAATAGTCCGACCGCAAATCGCCGCCACCTACGTTATCCCTATGTACCCCTAATCTGCTGCCCCTAACATCGCCGACCCCTATATTATATTTATTAACCCCTAATCTGCCCCCCTCAACGTCGCCTCCACCTGCCTACACATATTAACCCCTAATCTGCCGAGCGGACCTGAGCGCTACTATAATAAAGATATTAACCCCTAAACCGCCTCACTAACCCTATCATAAATAGTATTAACCCCTAATCTGCCCTCCCTAACATCGCCGACACCTACCTTCAATATTAACCCCTAAACTTTCCGATCGGAGCTCACCGCTATTCTAATAAATGGATTACACCCCTAAAGCTAAGGTCTAACCCTAACACTAACACCCCCCTAAGTTAAATATAATTTACATCTAACGAAATTAATTAACTCTTATTAAATAACTTATTCCTATTTAAAGCTAAATACTTACCTGTAAAATAAATCCTAATATAGCTACAATATAAATTATAATTATATTATAGCTATTTTAGGATTAATATTTATTTTACAGGCAACTTTGTATTTATTTTAACCAGGTACAATAGCTATTAAATAGTTAAGAACTATTTAATAGTTACCTAGTTAAAATAATAACAAATTTACCTGTAAAATAAATCCTAACCTAAGTTATAATTAAAACCTAACACTACCCTATCAATAAAATAATTAAATAAACTACCTACAATACCTACAATTAACCTAACCTACACTATCAATAAATTAATTAAACACAATTGCTACAAATAAATACAATTAAATAAACTAGCTAAAGTACAAAAAATAAAAAAAGAACTAAGTTACAGAAAATAAAAAAATATTTACAAACAAAATAAAAAATATTACAACAATTTTAAACCTAAATACACCTACTCTAAGCCCCCTAATAAATAACAAAGCCCCCCAAATAAAAAATTCCCTACCCTATTCAAAATTAAAAAAGTTACAAGCTCTTTTACCTTACCAGCCCTGAACAGGGCCCCTTTGCGGGGCATGCCCCAAGAATTTCAGCTCTTTTGCCTGTAAAAAAAAAACATACAATACCCCCCCCCAACATTACAACCCACCACCCACATACCCCTAATCTAACCCAAACCCCCCTTAAATAACCTAACACTAAGCCCCTGAAGATCTTCCTACCCTTGTCTTCACCATCCAGGTATCACCGATCCGTCCTGGCTCCAAGATCTTCATCCAACCCAAGCGGAGGTTGGCGATCCATAATCCGGTGCTCCAAAGTCCTTCCTCCTATCCGGCAAGAAGAGGACATCCGGACCGGCAAACATCTTCTCCAAGCGGCATCTTCGATCTTCTTCCATCGGTGCGGAGCGGGTCCATCTTGAAGCAGGCGACGCGGATCCATCCTCTTCTTCCGATGTCTCCCGACTAATGACGGTCCTTTAAGGGACGTCATCCAAGATGGCGTCCCTCGAATTCCGATTGGCTGATAGGATTCTATCAGCCAATCGGAATTAAGGTAGGAATTTTCTGATTGGCTGATGGAATCAGGCCAATCAGAATCAAGTTCAATCCGATTGGCTGATCCAATCAGCCAATCAGATTGAGCTCGCATTCTATTGGCTGTTCCGATCAGCCAATAGAATGCGAGCTCAATCTGATTGGCTGATGGGATCGGCCAATCGGATTGAACTTGATTCTGATTGGCTGATTCCATCAGCCAATCAGAAAATTCCTACCTTAATTCCGATTGGCTGATAGAATCCTATCAAGCCAATCGGAATTCGAGGGACGCCATCTTGGATGACGTCCCTTAAAGGAACCGTCATTAGTCGGGAGACATCGGAAGAAGAGGATGGATCCGCGTCGCCTGCTTCAAGATGGACCCGCTCCGCACCGGATGGAAGAAGATCGAAGATGCCGCTTGGAGAAGATGTTTGCCGGTCCGGATGTCCTCTTCTTGCCGGATAGGAGGAAGACTTTGGAGCACCGGATTATGGATCGCCCAACCCCCGCTTGGGGTTGGATGAAGATCTTGGAGCCAGGACGGATCGGTGATACCTGGATGGTGAAGACAAGGTAGGAAGATCTTCAGGGGCTTAGTGTTAGGTTTATTTAAGGGGGGGTTTGGGTTAGATTAGGGTATGTGGGTGGTGGGTTGTAATGTTGGGGGGGGGTATTGTATGTTTTTTTTTACAGGCAAAAGAGCTGAAATTCTTGGGGCATGCCCCGCAAAGGGCCCTGTTCAGGGCTGGTAAGGTAAAAGAGCTTGTAACTTTTTAATTAGAATAGGGTAGGGAATTTTTTTATTTTGGGGGGCTTTGTTATTTATTAGGGGGCTTAGAGTAGGTGTAATTAGTTTAAAATTGTTGTAATATTTTTATTTTGTTTGTAAAATATTTTTTTTATTTTTCTGTAACTTAGTTCTTTTTTTATTTTTGTACTTTAGCTAGTTTATTTAATTGTATTTATTTGTAGCAATTGTGTTTTAATTAATTTATTGTAGTGTAGTGTTTAGGTTAATTGTAGGTAATTGTAGTAGTAGTTATTTAATTATTTTATTGATAGGGTAGTGTGTAGGTTTAATTATAACTTAGGTTAGGATTTATTTTACAGGTAAATTTGTTATTATTTTAACTAGGTAACTATTAAATAGTTCTTAACTATTTAATAGCTATTGTACCTGGTTAAAATAAATACAAAGTTGCCTGTAAAATAAATATTAATCCTAAAAATAGCTATAATATAATTATAATTTATATTGTAGCTATATTAGATTTATTTTACAGGTAAGTATTTAGCTTTAAAATAGGAATAAGTTATTTAATAAGAGTTAATTTATTTCGTTAGATAAAAATTATATTTAACTTAGGGGGGTGTTAGTGTGTAGGGTTAGACTTAGCTTTAGGGGTTAATCCATTTATTAGAATAGCGGTGGGAGCTCCGATCGGAAGATTAGGGGTTAATAATTGAAGGTAGGTGTCGGCGATGTTAGGGAGGGCAGATTAGGGGTTATACTATTTATGATAGGGTTAGTGAGGCGGATTAGGGGTTAATAACTTTATTATAGTAGCGCTCAGGTCCGCTCGGCAGATTAGGGGTTAATAAGTGTAGGTAGGTGTCGGCGACGTTGTGGGGGGCAGATTAGGGGTTAATAATTATAATATAGGGGGCGGCGGTGTTAGGGGTAGCAGATTAGGGGTACATAGGGATAACGTAGGTGGCAGGCGTTTTACGGAGCGGCAGATTAGGGTTAATAATAATATGCAGGGTCAGCGATAGCGGGGGCGGCAGATTAGGGGTTAATAAGTGTAAGGGTAGGGGTGTTTAGACTGGGGGGGTACATGTTAGGGTGTTAGGTGCAGACGTAGGAAGTGTTTCCCCATAGGAAACAATGGGGCTGCGTTAGGAGCTGAACGCTGCTTTTTTGCAGGTGTTAGGTTTTTTTTCAGCTCAAACAGTCCCATTGTTTCCCCATGGGAGAATCGTGCACAAGCACGTTTTTGAGGCCGGCCGCGTCCGTAAGCAACTCTGGTATCGAGAGTTGCATTTGCGGTAAAAATGCTCTACGCTCCTTTTTTGGAGCCTAACGCAGCATTTGTTTTAACTCTCGATACCAGAGTTAAATTTATGGTGCGGCCAGAAAAAAGCCGCGGAGCGTTAACAGCCCCTTTTTACCCGAACCCCGAACTCCAAATCTAGGCCTAAGTGTACTGTCTAAATTACAATAGGCCTCCATAGGACCTCAAATTATACACACTTCCAAATTTGTCATATATATATATATATATATATATATAGTGCCAAACGTTTTAAATTGTTTTCATCTCTGATGCTTAATAAGGCCTCTCTTAAACCTTTAAGACTGACTATATAACACATGGGATGTTAATTCAAACAATAGGGTCACCTTAGTCAAGAATATCAATGTGTTTAGTTGCTTACTGGTATATGACTCATCATTCCTGATGTCATAAGCCCCTCTCGGACCCAGAAGGCCCTCAACAACACGACCAATAAAATATAGTGAAGAGATGCTGTAGAACTTTTGATTATCGGTACCAGTGAACTGTAAGACGCAGCAAGCATCACAAACTTTCAATAGATAATGGAGCCGAGACATGTGTCCCTTTTGGGGGAGGTAGACCGTATATTCCAAGATTTCCTTATATGTCTTACTGAGACCCTGCATTTGGAATGGGGGAATGCCTGCAAAAAAATGTCACTGGAATTGCTTAACCCAGAAGAAAATTCAACCTTACAAGAGGGTTCCCACTGCATCAAACCGGAGGTTGATGAGATAATATGTCAGGTAGCATATGCATCAACAGTCCCACAGGGCAATGGAAGCTACATGGCGATGCATGACACAGATGACAGTTGTGCGCAGGGGACAAAAGCAGCTAAGAGAAGTCATGAGATTGTGACCTGGGCTTCACTTACCAATCAGCCCCGCTCCAGGATCCCCAACCTGAAACACAGTCACAATGATAGGGGAGATCTTTTGGTGGGAATGCTGTTCACTCAGAGCCTGAACCCACAGATGATAGGAGCCGTTACAGGCAGGGAGACGCAGCTCACCCGTGGTGGATTATTAGGTCCCATCTTGCAGCAGTGGTCACACGAATTTGAGGGAACTATCTACACACTGTATGAGCCCGAGGTCAGGACCGCGTCCACACTTGAAATGCATCTAAGTGAACTTTTCTGATCTGTTCCTGTGCCCCAGATCAGGAGTGGGGTAATTTGTTATTCAGCTAACTAGGAGTCAAACACTTGTTGAGACTTTGCTATTGACTCCCACACTCCGAGACATTTTGTTTTTGGACTTATGTCTCAAATACATTTATCCCTACCATTATGTTTATAAGCGCTATTTGTTGGTTACATAAGTTGACACCTGTAAGGGGAATGTTCATTATGTTATACGACAAGACTAAGTGTACCTTTATTTAAATTACTTGTTTAGCCTGTACTAATCTATTGTTCATATATGTCACCAGCCAGTCCTGTATTGCTGACATTCTATATGTTTATTCATACCGGCCTATAGGAAAGTAAAAGGGGTCAATACCATACATTTTCTTTACCATGCTCCTATGTGAATTTATCTTTTACCCCTATTGGCAGATGATGAATATAACACAATGAGGGTTATAATGAGCGACCTTATATACATCATAACCCATTGATTTAAAATTTCAAACCCTGAGGTTTCATTATATGCTTCATATATCACAAATATATAAAAATACTACAAAAAACAATTTGGTGATCTCTTTGGGCACAACTGACATTGTAGTTAGCTTCTATTGAGTGCACAGTTGAGTTTTAAAATGTGAGGCTGCCTTTTTGTACTTTTATAGCCCTTCTCCAAAGGTGTATATAATTGCTCATGTACTCACAACTTCATTGGATCGTGGCTATAGAATTTATCTCTCAAATACACACTAATCAGATGTATACCGTCTTTTGCCATAAGTAAATATTTGGCTTGTAGGTAGATATTAGATGGTTTCCATTTTAATGTTGTGTCATATGCATTATTATTGCAAATCAGTTATTGCAGATTTCCCTCTAATGATCTGAAATTTTTAAAACCTATATGGTGGTAAATACCTAGTGGAATTGCACCTACGTTTTTTTTTCCAGGTCTCATGGCCCATAAGTGACCTAATAATATTATACACCTCCTTCTATAGATCCTAATGATTACATGAGTTACCCAAAAGTCGCCCCATCTGTTTAAAGGAGATAGAAAACTGAGGGTTCAAGTTATATATGTTTTGTGTATACATTACCTTATTGTCATATAGATTGCTGAATGTATAACTTTATATTTATCTACTGTACCTTTACGTGTATGCATCTTTTACCCTCAATAAAAATTGAAATTTAAAAAAAAAAAAAAAAAAAAATATAGTGAAGGGAGAAGGATGGTTTTAACTATGTTAAAGACAGAGGTATAACCTAGAGAAATTAGAAAGTTATCACTTATATATTTCTAAAACAACTTTGGTTATCCCACATGCTACACAGTCCCCACACATTTTAGAAGCCACTATCAGATTTCTGAGAATATAGGAATGACTCAAAGGGAAATATATTATTTTAAGCTCTCACAAACCCCTTATGGGCCTCTAGGATTATGTGAGAGTCGTTATATATTAGAGAA
The DNA here is from genome assembly GCF_027579735.1 of Bombina bombina. NCBI lineage: Eukaryota > Metazoa > Chordata > Amphibia > Anura > Bombinatoridae > Bombina > Bombina bombina. Next base: position 292,444,607 of record NC_069503.1, on the reverse strand, counting down.
AGAAAACTAAAGACAAACTGTAATACACATATAACTCTAAGAAATAACACACATGGAACATACCTTGAATAAATAATCCAATAAGGATTGTCATAATGGCAGACTGAATTAGCCTAATATTTAGTCGGATATCAAACCCCTTATACTTCAGGATGAATTATAATGGGATACCAATCAGGTATTAAGTAAGTATGCTTAAAATTACTTGTAAAGACCTAAGTCTCTATCCAGATTAGAAACCCATCTCAGATATTAAACGAACCATATTAACTATGTAGATATTATAGTGTCCCCAGTGTCTAAACCAGAGCTTTCCAAACTTTTCATGTTGGTGACACACTTTTTAGACCTACATCATTTCGCGACACAGTAATTTAATCAGTTGTACTAGCAAAAAGGAGGTTAAACTAACTTGTTTTAAGAGATATGGACACATACATAAATTATATAATAATGAAATTTACAAGTATCAGTATGTATGTGCAAGAATTAAAAAAAAGTTTAATAACACCAATAGCTACTTACTATTTTAATGGGATGTATGAGGTTGATGGGATGAACACAATTTCTGAATATTTGGTGGAATATTAGATAAAGACACTCGCATTTCATCATCAAGCATTTTTTAAGTTTTCCACTTCCTATCCATATATCAAGAGCAGGAGCAGCAATGCACTACTGGGAGCTAGTTGCAAAAAAAAACTAAACACTTTGACTTCTGACTTCAGCTCAGCGTTTAAGCTGCCGCCCTCAGAGCTCGGTGAGTCCGATTGACTACTGCCCGCACTGCAAACACACTGCTGTCCCACTCAATGACTACACATGCAGTCAGGAGCCAATTAAGGAGACTACACGTGCAGTCAGGAGCCAATGTGCCGCCAAAGCCACCAATGGGAATAGATTCAGTTCCCACTGAGCTGCGCCAATTGGTTAAGATGATCTGTAACGCACAAGGTATCAATCACGTGTCAATCATGTGATATGTGTAGCAGGCAGGCGGAAAGTCAGAAACCCAAAAAATAAATACATTTAAAAAAAAATGTGCTGAAGCAGGGACACACCAACACACTCCTGCCGACACACTGGTGTGTCCCGACACACAGTTTGGAAAGCACTGGTCTAAACAGTTGAATCAATGTATTAAACACACACATAGAGAATGACTTAATGGTAAACTTTTTACATAAACAAATATGTCCGGAGTCGACCTTTAAGTGACTTAACAATTCAGCCAACACCACGTCTGATGTGAGGGCTAGTATATAACTGTTGCAGCAAGTCGGCCACAAGTACAGGAGTCTCCATGATACACTCATACATATCTAGTTGTGTCGTGGCCTCAACTGAACGGAACTCCTCGTGGGCATCCAGATGATCTGGGTCCCCCTCTGGAGGACCGGCCGCATCCCCCAGAAATGTGACTGAAGTATAAGGAGAGGATTCCATGTAAGCTGTTGTTTGCAGGCACTTCACAACCTTCTCTTCAGTAAGCTGGATCATAGTAGACTGCAGGTCTCCACCCTGGGTCACCAACTCTGGATTAGAAATAGCCCTCTCCACATGTGTGTAATCCATGAGGGACGCAAGGTGGTCCAATCTGCTGCACAACATGAGCTTGAGATCCAGAAGCAGGTCTCTTATGATATTATAAGCATCCCCCATGATCCAATCTTATTGCAGGCTAGGGTAAAATTCCAAATAAATGCAAAGGGCACAGCGCTTACTCTGCTTACCCGGTTCCCCGGTGGGGGTGCTGAGTACTCTTTCCTGGTAGGCCGCCAAGAGATCTCTGCGGTCCAGTCTGGGAAGCCCCTGTCTTTTCAATATATATATAAACCAGTCCAGCAATGTGTTAGCTACTTCATGCTGCTCAAAATCTCTCTGGATGGGTGTACAAAATCTTGATTACAAGGCGGATTGTAAATCTTTTTTACAGAGCTCCCAGTTTAGCAGCCATCTTACGCCATAGCCCAGACACGCCCCCAAAATGGCATGCTTTTATTCATCAGACCACGTAATTTATACACCACTTGTCCTGAAATGCTATGTGTTTAACCCCTGCAAAATAATGAAATACATAAACTGCTGAGAACTGATGGTACCATCGGCAGTGGCAGTCGCACAATCTCGGCTAATGATTTGCTGTGTTCTGCTTGGGATCTGAAGTGCAATTAGCTTCAGGAATGGATTTTACTTATTTGTTTAACTCCTTTACATGGTTAACGACAGAGCTCCATGGCAACTAGTGCTAAAAAATATATACGCTAACAATTAGAGCATGTCATTTTTGCACTATAATGCGCCTTTAAACTTTCACTTGCGCCTAACTGCTGGATACACACACAACAACAAACAAGAACTGAGCAGTAACTTCACACGATCTCCTTTTTTTTTTTGTATATACCCTCTGACCCTGTAAGCCATAGACTTTCTGGAAAGCTTACGATTATAGTAAGGAGTCTGGCAAACGAAAGGACTAAGTTGGAATACCCTGCTGCATGGTTCTTAAAGGGACAGAGTGACTGTTTATCGCCACTACATACCCTCACATGTTTGAGGGCACTTTTGTGACTGCATTCATATATGTTTTTATGTTTGGGAATAAAATGTACTTTTAATATTGCACTTAGATCTTTTGGGCGCTCCATTTGTTCTGTTTCACAGATATAATCGTTTCATTCATGAGCCTGAGAGTGGACACCAGAGGGCTGAGAAGGAGCAGCACTTTCACCATTAGAGGATCAAGTGACTCTCTTTTTTTAGATAAAGTATTGTTTTTTAGCTTTTTATTGTGCTAAAACCATATGTATATATTTTTCTCTTGTAAATTTTCTTCTGTATTTTTAGAAATTTTGTTTTATCTGATCTTATTAGATTCTATTGGTGCTATATTATTTATTTGATATATTTGAATAATTATATGTGGCGCTCCCTATAAGTTATCTCTAGTTAAGAACTGAGCATGTGATTCCATTTTTCAAACTTAAAGGGACAGTCAAGTCTAATAAAAAACTTTCATGAAAATAGGGCATGTAATTTTTAAACAACTTTCCAATTTCAATTTTGTTTGTTCTCTTAGTATTCTTATTAGAAAGCTAAACCTAGGAGGTTCATATGCTAATGTCTTAGACCTTGAAGGCAGCCTCTAATATAAATGCATTTTGAAAATTTTTCCCCACTAGAGGGCGTTAGTTCATGTGTTTCATAAAGATAACATTAAGCTCATGCACGTGAATTTACTAAGGATGTGAGCACTGATTGGCTAAAATGCAAGTCTGTCAAAAGAACTGAAAATAAGGGGGCAGTCTGCAGAGGCTTAGATCCAAGGTAATTACAGAGGTAAACTTTTTTATCATTATAACTGTGTTGGTTATTCAAAACTGGGGAATGGGTAATTAAGGGATTGAGTCTACACACGAAGTAGCAGGCATTGCTAGGTGTGACAATATAAAACATCAAATTTATTGAAGAGAGCATTAAAAGGTATATACCCAAACAAGGCAGACCAGACTGCCTTGTCTGTCTGCCTTGTCCGGGTTTATACCTTTTTATGCTGGTCTTCAATAAATTTGGTTGTTTTATATTTTCAAACCTAGCAGTGCCTGCTCCTTCGTGTGTAGACTCATGATATTGGCGGGCCTGATACGCCATCGCTATGGAACTCCAGGTCAATGTAGGAAGCATTTCTACTCTTTTGTTTGTTATTGCACCTTAGCCGTTGGTTTGCCGTGTTCCGGACACCCCTAGTCGTCTGTAATTAAGGGATTATCTATCTTTTAAAACAACAAAAATTCTGGTGTTGACTGTCCTTTAAACTCGACTTAGATTACATACCACACAACTAGGGGTAGATTTATTATGCTGCGAATGCAGCTGTTCCCACGTGAGGCTTCAGGCTCGCGCGAAACAAAGTTAAGAAGCAGCGATTGTAAGACCTGCTGCACCTTTAAAGGGACATTATACACTCATTTTTTCTTTGGCATAAATGTTTGTAGATGATCTATTTATTTAGCCCATAAAGTTGTGTTTTTAAAAAAAATTATAGTTTTGCTTATTTTTAAATAACATTGCTCTGATTTTCAGACTCCTAACCAAGCCCCCGAAGTATTGTATGAGAATACCCGTTCAGCTGCCTTCTCCAGCTTGCTCCTGTTTGTGTAAAGGGTCTGTTCATATGCAAAAGAAGGGGGAGGGGGGAGTTTCTTATTTCCCACTTGCAGTGGGCTTTCCAGCTACCTTTTCAACAAAGCTAAACTGACAGCTTCTTAGTAAGTTTTTAAACAGTTTTATACTGGATTTGTATATCAGTATCTGTGCATCTTATTCTTTATAGTAGTGTCTATTACATGCAGTTATATGAAAATGAGTGTTATACTGTCCCTTTAACTCATCCGCCTACTCCAGAGGTGGCGGACAGTAATCATCAGTTGACACCACCTGCTAGCGGCCAATTGGCTGCGAATATGCAGGGGGGCGGCATTGCACAAACATTTCACAAGAAATACTTGTGCAATGTTAAATGCCGACAGTGTATGCTGTCGACATTAAGTGATGTCGGGGGGACATGATCCGCTACAGCAGATCATGTCCGCCCGACAGTTGATAAATCTACCCCCATAGTATGTACAAAACTATACTCGTATGAAAGAAGAGGGTGCATGGAATCTGCTCTTTTTTCAGTTGGAAAACTACTAAATACAAAACTGGAAGTATGTACATATGTTTATACAGGATTTCTAACTTTAAAAATGCAGTTTGGATGAATACAACATGATTTATGAAAATATTTTCCCTGAAGCACATTTATTACCTTAAACATTCTGTGTATGCTGCATTGCCATATGCTCTATCTATGCATCATGTCAAGCCCAGAAAAAAATTCACAGCTGAATTCTTGTCATGTTGTGTAGCAAATTACTGAAATTCCTGAACAGCATATCAAACATAACAAAGGCTACATACCTGTATTATATTATATATATACTGTATATTGTACTAAACAAATCTTCATTTTCAAGCTACCGAACTGTCTTGATTCTTTTTATCTGATTAAAAAAGTAATGAGATAGACATAATTTGATAGCATTTTTTTAAAATATATTTTTTGCATGTATTCTATAAAAAAATAGAAGGTATAAATTGAATGCAAAGACAACATATTTTTTTCAAAGTGAAAATAAATATGCACAACCTCTGCAGTGAACAAACGTAAACTCAACATATTGCTGCAAATGTTTATACACAGTTTATTTTTTTGCGGAATTAACTGATTGGAAAAAAAGAGTAAGGCAGTTTGAGCGTGACTGGATAACCATCTCTTTGCCTTGCAACTATTAATAATGTAAATCAGTTATTAAAAGTTGTTAGTTAAAATTAGACATGCAGCAGCGACAATTTGTTTCAGATTAATTTTTCGGAAACCAATATTTAATATTCACTGTTCAGTATACCGAATATTGAGGGAATATTTAAGTTTCTTTTCGTTGAACAAATGCAATTTCTTTTTGCTACAAGTGAAAAAGTTCACCTGTAGCCTTATACTTACCTCTATCATACTGGAGAGCCGTGCCAATCCAGATACTCATAAATCCTTTATATACTCTAAGTGCAGTCTTCCTACATATTTATATCTTTATATACTGTATGTCAGTATAATATGAGATTAAACTATTATTCTACTTTAACTAATATATACATAAGATTAGTACCTCATATATCAAGTTTTATAATAATAAGTTGACCCATAATTGACCATATATATATATATATATATATATATATAATATAAAAAATACATTATATATATATATATATACGTTGATTAGTCCAGTGATACTGTGTTAGTCCAGTGAATTTAGATACAATAGAGTATTGCATTGAGCAATTGTACTTTTTTATTGGACTAACCATTTATAAGTTGACAAGCTTTTGAAGAATTCCTTCCTTTCTCAAGTCTGAATCAATACTGACCAATTCAATGGAATTTACAGATTATGGGCTAGATTTATCAAGCCCCTGCGGCAGCAAGTTCTCACAAGAACTTGCTTGTCGTGATTTATCAAGCAGCGGTCACCAGACCTCTGCTTCCCTAACATCTTCGCCACCTCTATTGTGGCGAAATTCAATCTCCTCGGCTCGAGGTCCGACCGAGGAGATTGACAGCTCACTGCCCGCGCGTTGATTGGCTGTGCGCAGGGGCAGGGGGCGGGACTGCACCGCTAGCGCAAAATTGCGCTTGTGTGCAATGTTAAATTACCTGCGGGTAATTTTGCCCCGCAACAGGCGAGCTGAGGCGTACAGGTGCGCGTATACGCGCCCCTGTACGCCTCAGCGTTGATAAATCTAGCCCTATATCTTGAAACACAGGATGGCTAAAAGGACAGAAAGTGTTACAGAGGTCTGAGTGCAAGGAGAGGAGGAGGTGTCGTAAAAATCATGAGGGTGCTTAGGTGACAGAGGCAGACAGTGTCCAGTGTAGGAGAACAGACCGGGGAAATATATAGTTTTACATAGAGCATATACTGACATGAAGTTATATATTAACATGAAATCCATATGTATAAAGATGTTTAATTATGTATACAGGGGGAATATAAAATTGTCAAAAAAGAAGAAAGGGAAAAAAGAAAAAGGAAATAATAATAATGGCAAAAGTGTGGACATAGGCTTACCTGTGTACCTGTGTATAACGAGTTGAAATATACAGTGTAATTGACTATATGAAAGTACATTAAAAGATCTTTTGATAAAATGTTAAGACCCAGAGTCCACATTTAATGCAGAATTGAACAAGTTGAAGTGCATTATCATTTTAACCTGACCACTCCATCCAAAACCTCAAATCAAATTCTCAGAGGCAACTTCAAAAACACCATGGAAAGAAAAACATTTAAAGTTAAAATGATAATGCACTTCAACTTGTTCAATTCTGCATTAAATGTGGACTCTGGGTTCTTAAACATTTTATCAAAAGATCTTTTAATGTACTTTCATATAGTCAATTACACTGTATATTTCATACTCGTTATACACAGGTACACGGTAAGCCTATGTCCACACTTTTGCCATTATTATCTATTATTTTCCTTTTTCTTTCTTCCCTTTCTTCTTTCTTCTCTTTTGACAATTTTATATTCCCCCTGTATACATATAATTAAACATCTTTATAACATATGGATTTCATGTTATATATTAACTTCATTTTCAGTATATGCTATATGTAAAACTATATATTCCCCGGTCTGTTCTCATACACTGGACACTGTCTGCCTCTGTCACCTAAGCACCCTCATGATTTTTACGACACCTCCTCCTCTCCTTGCACTCAGACCTCTGTAACACTTTCTGTCCTTTTAGCCATCCTGTGTTTCAAGATATAATCTGTAAATTCCATTGAATTGGTCAGTATTGCTTCAGAATAAGCTTGTCTGCTTATAAATATATAGTAAGTCCAATAACAAAGTATAATTGCTCAATGCAATACTCTTGTTATTTTTATATATATATATATATATATATATATGTGTGTGTGTGTGTGTGTGTATATATATATATATATATATATATATATATATATATAAAAGTATCCACAACAAGTGCACTCACTGTGACTTAAGGCATCCGCCGGGGTGCTGCGTAGAAAACATATAGTAATATCAATCAACCCCAAAAGGTAGAGAAAACGCTTCACTCTCCGGTCTTAGCAAAGTTCCTTTATTAGGTATCCAGCATCAATCAGAAAATCAATCAGAAAATCCCACAACAACGTTTCGATACCAGTTGGTATTCTTTGTCAATGGGCAATCAAACCAAATTTATGCCCAAAGAAAGTCCTAAACTAACCCAAAACCCACTCACCTATACAGTACCTGTACTGCGTCTCTGTCCACTTCCGGTGTATCGGAAGCCGCCCATACATATATTTATATGTATTTCTGAGCTTAAAAATAGCTATTTTCCTATATAATTATACCTTCATCATAGTTTGATTATTTTAGCATGAAGCCTAAAACCATATGCTATTCTTTGGGAGGTAATTGGGCTATCGTGTTTCATTTTATTCATATAATAATATACAAATTAGATTGGTCTCATAAATTTCCCTCTCTGTTTTCATATCAATCATAGTGTAAGTTATATGGTCCAAATAGTCCAGTTGCAGATAGAAGGAAACCATTTGCTTATTTATAGTCTAAAATAAGGTGTTGCAATATTTGTCAACAAGATATAAGTGACCAGTTAAATATGTTTTGCCTTTTCCACATCTGTGTGGTATCAATTACTATTGTCTTGATGTAAAAAAAAATGTACTTTAAATCCCAAATTCATTACTATTAACCCCCTTGCTATCAGAAAGTATAAAATTAAGCTTTCACTGCCACATTACAATTTTAAAAGATATTTGCATATCTTGGGGAGGTCATTGGACCTCATGTGCCAGCATGTTTCAAACTTTATCAAAAGACATTAAGAGATAACGAGGTTTAATAGCTATTTGTAATTGACTTTCTGCCCCAAACTGCTGAAAGAATTAACTGGGAGAATATCACCCCTTAAGGACCAGCCGACGTACCCTGTATGTCACTGGCTTTTTTGGGACTTGATTGTTTATAGCGCGGCCTTGCCACCAGCGTTGAGACTGCTCTATCCCACAAAGCCTGGTGGAGGGAGGGCATTAATAGCGTGTTCTTGCTAGACTTTTGCTATTATGTCCTCAAAAAACCCTTAACGACCATTGACATACAGGGTACATTGTGGTCATTAAGGGGTTAAAATGCTAATTCCCCTCTGCAGAGATCACACCATGTATTTCACAAACTTTTCCAGTTGGAATTTTATTGGTCTGTCTGTAAATCTGTTGAGAGTTTAACTGCCATAATAAATTACAAAGTATTTTTCCTAAATAAGTCGGTTAAATATAGCATTCACATAATTACATTTTAATGTTACAAAAAAGACTAAATATTCATTCTCCAAAAAAAAAAAAAAAGCCACTGCATAAAACTCCATAGAGTAATCACATTCATCATACATACTGCTTCTCCTCCCAAACATAATTCAACAACCAATTAATTAAATTTTTGTGAGTTATTTATTAATCAGTTGCAATATATAGTTTGATATTAGGCTTGATAGCGACCTTATTGCCACAAGCATAACATAATAATTAACCACATTATAAATGTAAATTTGTAAACAGATTATAATCATCATTCCAATCCATCAGCAAAGTTATGAAAAAAACAGTACATGTTTGCCTGCATGGATAATTTGTGGATTATTTATCTGTCATTCATTTCCACATTAGATATAGCTGCCAAATCAGTTTGAAAACCTGCCTGACTTATATAGAACAGAAGTAGATTTAGGTCTGTTGAGTAAAGGGCAGACAGGAGTAGGATTAGAGAGGGTAGACAGGAATATGATTAGATTACTTGTGGGAAAGGCCAGAGAGGAATATGATTAGATAAGATGGAGATGGAGGCAGGTAGAAATATGATTAGATCATTTGGGGGAGAGGGCAGGCAAGAATACGATTAGACTAAATGGTGGAGAGAACAGGCAGGAATAGGATTAGATTACTTGTGGGAAAGGGCAAGAGTGGAATATGATTAGATAAGCTGGAGAGGAGGGCAGGCAGTAATAGGATTAGATCATTTGGAAAGAGGGCAGGTAGGAATAGGATTAGATAATTTGTGGGATAAGGCAGGCAGAAATATGATTAGATCATTTGGGGGAGAGGGCAGGCAGGAAAAGGATTAGATCATTTGGGGGAAAGGGCAGGCAAGAATAGGACTAGATTAGATGGTGGAGAGAACAGACAGGAATAGGATTAGATAATTTGGGGGAGAGGGCAGGTAGAGGTAGGAATATAATTAGATCATTTGGGCAAGAGGGCAGGCAGAAGTAGGATAAGATCAGATGGGAAGAGGGCAGGCAGGAATATTATTACATTGTTTGTGGGAAAGGGCAGGCAGAAATAGCATTAGATCATTTGGGGAGAGGGCAGGCAGGTGTAGGCTTAGATCCATTGAGTAAAGGGCAGACAGGAGTAGGATTAGATCAACTGGGGAGTGGGCAGGCAGGAATAGGATTAGATTGCTTGTGGGAAAGGGCAATAGAGGAATATGATTAGATAAGCTGGAGAGGGGGCAGGCAGTGATAGGATTAGATCATTTGGGGAGAGGGCAGGTAGGAAAAGGATTAGATCATTTGGGGGGAAAGGGCAGGCAAGAATAGGGCTAGATTAGATGGTGGAGAGAACAGACAGGAATAGGATTAGATAATTAGGGGGAGAGGGCAGGTAGAGGTAGGAATGTAATTAGATCATTTGGGCAAGAGGGCAGGCAGAAGTAGGATAAGATCAGATTGGAAGAGGGCAGGCAGGAATATTATTACATTGTTTGTGGGAAAGGGCAGGCAGAAATAGCATTAGATCATTTGGGGAGAGGGCAGGCAGGTGTAGGCTTAGATCCATTGAGTAAAGGGCAGACAGGAGTAGGATTAGATCAACTGGGGAGAGGGCAGGCAGGAATAGGATTCAATTGCTTGTGGAAAAGGGCAGAGAGGAATATTATTAGAAAAGCTGGGGAGGGGGACAAGCAGGAATATGATTCGATCATTTTGGGGAACAGGCGGGCAGAAATAGGATTAAATCATTTGGTCGAGAGGGCAGGCAGAAGTAGGATAAGATCAGCAGGGGAGAGGGCAGGCAGAAATAGGATTAGATCATTTGGAGAGAAGGCAGGCGGGAATAGGATTAGATTATTTGGAGGTGAGGACAGACAGGAGTAGGATTAGATCAATTGAGGAAAAAACAGGCAGGAGAATGATTAGAGCAGTTGGGGAAAGCACAGGCAGGAGTATGATCAAATCCATTTAGGGAAAGGGCAGGCAGGAGTAGGATTGGGTCAATTGGGGTGAGGGCCAGCCAGAGTAAAGTTAGATCCATTAAGCAGAGGGCAGACAGAAGTAGGGTTAGATCATTTGGGGAGAGCGGGAAGGCAGGAATACAATTAGATAATTTGTTGGAAAGTGCAGGCAGGGGTCTGATTAAATTAGTTGAGAGAGAGGGCAGACAGGAGTAGGATTAGATCAGATGTGGAGAGAAAAGGCAAGAGTAGGATTAGATAATTTGGGGCAGAGGGCAGGAAGGAATAGGATTACATAAATTGGGGTAGAGGGCAGGCAGAAGTAGACTTAGATCATTTGGGGCAGAGAGCAGGAAGGAATAGGATCAGATTAGTTGGGGGAAAGGGCAGACAACAGTAGGATTTAATCAGTTGGGGGAGAGGGCAGGCAGGAATAGGATCAGATTAGTTAGGGGAGAGGGCAGACAGGAGTAAGATTAGATCAGTTAGGGGAAAGGGCTGGCAGGAATAGAATTAGATAATTTGTGGGAGAGGGCAGGCAGGAATAGGATTGCCTTAGTTGGGGTAGATGGCAGGCAGGAGTAGGATTAGATCATTAGATAATGTGGGGGAGAGGGCAGGTAAGAATAGGATTACATCAGTTGGGGGATAGGGCAGGTATAGTACAATCAGCTGAGGAAAGGGAAAGCAGGAATAGGATGAGATTATATGGTGGAGAGGGCAGGCAGAAAAATGATTAGATCAGTTGGGGGAAGAGGACCAGCAGGAATAGGATTAGATCAGTTGAGGGAGAGGGCAGGAAGGAGTAGAATAAGATTAGTTGGGGGAAGAAGACAGGCAGGAGTAGGATTAGATAAGTGATGGAAGCGGGCAGGTAGGAGTAGGGTTAGATCAGTTGTGGAAGAGGACAAACAGGAGTAGGATTAGATAATGGCATGTTTAACTTGTTAAATCTAAGTAGTCTGTAAAAAAAAAAAAAAAAAAAACTATCTAAATCAATTATCCTTAATGTAGCTTCCTCCTATAATTCTGCCATTATTTCTAAATACACTCCCAGGCTATGCTTCCGTATCTCTACCAATATATATATTTTCTTTCCTCCCACAAAATCTTTACAATATTTTGTCATTATAGAGAAGAGTAAAGTGTAGTAGCCTAAGCTCTACAAAGTGGAGAGCGCTAAGACCCTCTATGTACAAGACAAGCACAATATACTGTCTCTAACCCAAAAGAGCAGTTTAAAATGATAAATTATATAATAAACAAACATAAAACCAAGAAATGCTTGAAAACTCTCTGTGATGCTTACGCTTATTGATAAGAACAATACCAATCAATATAAAAGGCAGTAATGAGCACACTGGTGGAATAAAGATGTTTCAATTAGAAGTGCGTAACGGCATCAATATAAGAGTTCAAGTAGCCAATCAAGTTCTTATGGTGATATAATTCCAAAAAGCAAAGGTGACTTTACAAATCTGAAGAAAATCCAATATATAGTCCCAATACGTATATAAAAGACACATTAAAAATGGGTATTTACAAAACCTTACCTCAATCCTATTAGGTAATGGAAGCTCTCTTTCAGGGAGAGGGGAAATGTGATATTCCAACCGTCATGTCATAGCTTTGGTGTCTTTTGGAGGTGGTAGTGAACTTACATATTCTTTGTAGCTCTCATTCCAGAGAGAAGGACGAGGGATGAAAAGCAGAAAACATCCAATAGTGTAAAACTGTTTAATCAAATAAATGTCACTAATACAATAAAAATGCTTTCAAAATCAAACCTCAATCCGTATGAACTAAGTAGTAGCTGTTGAACAGTAGTTTGCTCAGAAAATGTATCTGCTTGTCCCAAAGGTATACTGCTTCAGATCAGCATCTGCCAAGAGGTTTGGAGGTGGTATCATTGGGATACTAGTCCATTGGTATGATTTAAGCATACAACTAGTATTTGGATTTTTCCTACATTATCTATATTTATATATTTATTTCTAATTAACACGTAGAGCTAGATTACAAGTAGAGAGGTAATTAATACTCTCGCTCGAGTATTAACATCAGTTAGTGCAAGTTGAAAGTAAAAATTTTGCACTTGCACAATACCCAATGCGTGCAAATAGTTAACCAGAGGATATTGTATTTGTGATATTACAGTAACACCATTTAAATCAATAGAGTAGCAATATAAATAAAACCTAACACCAGCACTTGCAAGTTAACCTCCATCACAATTTATTTATTTATTTATTTATTTATAAAATATTTTACCAGGATGGATACATTGAGATTTCTCTCGTTTTCAAGTATGTCCTGGGTCCACAAAACATTGCATTGATACAACAGGGTACAATACAATTAAAAAACAATAATAATACACAATATATGCAAAAATTTTACATAGAACAGGTAGGAAATATATAATCAACCAGGTGCATTCTGTTTTGAGATATGTAGAGAGGGATCTCTTAAAGGATATTATGCTTGGGAAAGGTTTGAAAGTGTGCGGGAGGTCATTCCATAACTGTGGTGCTCTGTAGGAAAAGACGGATCGAGCTGCTTTCTTTTTGTATTGAGGCAAGCTAAATAATATGCTGGTACTGGATCGGAGGTTATAGGAGGTGGGAATAGCCGGGGAGAGCATTCTGCTCAGGTAGGGTGGGAGCTTCCCAGAAAGGCTCTTAAAATAAGCCCCCTACTCTAATAACTCCTAAACAGCCACAACCCCCTCCACAATAAACTCCCTACAACCTCCATCACAATAAGCCCCCTACTCTAATAACTTCTAAACAGCGACAACCCCTCCACAATAAACTCCCTACAATATTAACCCCTAAACTGCCACACACACACACAAATGACCCCTACACTATTAACCCCTAAAACGCCACATAACCCACCACAAATTATCCCCAGAAGAGGAATACCATGGACCCGTAGGATAGGTTTTTTAAAGATAGGCTTTTTTTAGGGGGGTGGGGGTTACTTTAATTTTAGGATAGGGATTGTTATGCAAAAGAGCTAATCACTTCAACTAGGCACTGCACTACAAAAGTCCTTTTCAGGCCAAATTTTAGAGTAGGTTTTAGTGATAGCTTAGGGTTATTTAGGGGTCATCTTTTTAAGATGACCCATTGGTGTTTATGTGTGTGTGTATGGTGACTGTGTGTGTATTTATGAATGTATGTGTGTTTGTGTATGTTTGTGGAACCAGCAAATTACAGACCTTGTTACCCGCAGCATGGGGGGCAGGGGGTAAACAGTGTTACTATACAGTACCACTATATACAGTATGGGGGGTGGACCATGTCACTGACTACTGTGGTCACTTTATAAAGTACTGGGCGGGTAGGGTCAGGCCAGCCATCTCACCGGCAGATTACAGACTGTGTCACTAACTTACTATATACAGTACTGGGGGGTTAAATTGTGTCACTATATATATACAATAATAGGGGGTCAGACCATCTCACAGACTGTGGGCACAGGGTACCTCCTTTTGCAGACATGTAATCTTCTAAATCACATTTTTTTCTGTGTTAAATGTAAAAATATATATATATACATATTAAATTTGCCTTTTTTTTTTGGAAGGGAGAGGGGTGGTGGGGGGGCCCCTTCTTAGATTCTTGCACCTGGGCCCTGTGGTTTCTAGTTACGCCTCTGACCGCAGGGCAGTAGTTCAACATGATAACGATCCCAAACACACCTCCAAGACGACCACTGCCTTGCTAAAGAGGCTAAGGGTAAAGGTGATGGACTGGCCAAGCGTGTCTCCAGATCTAAACCCTATTGAGCATCTGTGGGGCATCCTCAAATGGAAGGTGGGGGAGCGCAAGGTCTCTAACATCCACCAGTTCTGGGATGCCATCATGGAGGAGTGGAAGAGGACTCCAGTGGCAGCCTGTGATGCTCTGGTGAACACCATGTGCAAGAGGGTTAAGGCAGTGCAGGAAAATAATGGTGGCCACAAAAAATATTGACACTTTGGGCCCAATTTGGACATTTCCACCTAGGGGTGTACTCACTTTTGTTGCCAATGGTTTAGACATTAATTGCTGTGTGTTGAGTTATTTTGAGGGGACAGCAAATTTACACTGTTATGCAGGCTGTACACTCACTACTTTACATTGTAGCAAAGTGTCATTTCTTCAGTGTTGTCACATGAAAAGATATAATAAAATATTTACAAAAATATGAGGGGTGTATTCACTTTTGTGAGATACTGTATATATATATATATATATATATATATATATATATTATATATATACAGTATGTGTGTATATATATATATATGTGTAACAAACACTCGCCTTGCGCTCACACTACCCGTCTAATGCTTCCTCCTTCCTGGCTACGGCACACTGGAGCGTGGGAGACGTCACTCATAGACGTTCTGCGCAGGGGATCCAAGCTGCAGCGCTCACTTTTTCAAATGCAGAAGGAATGTTTGTAAGACCTGTGATCATGTATCAGAGGGGGAAACATTTGTTTCAACCCATCTTCAAAAAACGTACAAAATTAATTTTTATTTAAACTGTAACACCACACATGTAATATATCTATTGACCTGTAGGGGGTGCTATAAACAGTATGTAGGAAAAACTAAGAGATCCTTAAAGGACAGATTCTTGGCACACCTCAGGTCAATAGATGATATTGAGTCTGACACCCCAATAGCTAGGCATTTCCAAGAGCATCACAACTCTGATGCCAGCCTATTAATGGTCCAAGCAATAGACCATGTACCCCTATGGAAGAGGGGAGGTGACAGAGAAACAAAGCTTAATACTAGGGAAGTATTCTGGATTTTTTTCCCTCAATACTATCATTCCGCAAGGATTAAATTTTAGAAGGGATATAGATTTGTATATTTAACATAAATAAGAGAGGAATTTTGTATATTTATACATTAAACAGGGGAAAGTTTAAATCTAATCCTTAGACTTCCACATTTTATTTAATACACATGTCTTTGTATATTGCCCCTCTATACTATGATTGTTCACTATATGCATTAAGTTATAAGATTATGGACAGAGTTTATGTGTATTTATTCATATTTAATCTTCAATAGTTCATATTAGTATTTTTAAGTGTATGAACTGAAGTGTTTATCTGAGCTTAGTGACTTTCATATGTATATATATGTATCTGTGATTTGTATATATTATAATAGTTATTAACATAGACAATAATTAGATTACCTTCTACTCATTTGAGTCTCTATACCTTTAAGAAATACCTATTTAAGGATAATGAGCTGGGACACCTGTGAGCAGTGAACAAGTGCCTGTAGGCACGAAACATGTCTGCTGCAGATTGCCCAGCTGTCTATGTTAAAATGTCAGTCTTGGTTTAAATAACTGTATCTGCCGATACTCTATGCTTTTACCTGCATTATCAAATAAAGGATTTATGTTTTATCTGCATTTGAGGATCCGGACTTTTCTTTGTATCCTATATATATATATATATATATATATATATATATATATATATATATATATATATATATATATACATTTGTATTTGGTAGTATAAACACAAATTGGCAAAGAAATCTGAACAATGTTGTTCTTTTAGATACATATTACAGACAAGCAAAACTGCAAATTGCAAATAAAACTATGCCAAAAACTTATTTGTTGTTTCCATTTAAGCCTTTTTGTTGTGTAAATGACAAATGAAATATAAATTGTAGAACGGTGCCATATTACAACATGATCCTAAAAAACTTACTTTCAGTGAAGTGGCTTTACAAGTCTTTCCCAACTCACCATTGAGGGCAGAATTTAAGCTTTAGTTAAAGGGACACAACTTTCTTTTCTTTCATGATTTAGGTAGAACATTCAATTTTAAACAACTTTCCAGTTTACTTCTATGATAAAATGTGCTTCATTCTCTTAGCATCATTTGTTGAAGCAGCAACAATGCACTACTGGTTTCTAACTGAACACATGGGTGAGCCGATGACAATTGGTATACTGTATATATATATATATAAATATATATATATATATATGCAGCCACCAATCAGCAGCTAGAACCTAGGTTCTTTGCTACTCCTGAGCTTACCTAGATAAACCTGTCAGCAAAGGATAACAAGAGAAGGAAGCAAATTAAATAATAGAAGTACATTGGAAAGTTTTTTTAAATTGTATGCTCTGTCTAAATCATGAAGGTTTAATTATGACTTTACTGTCTCTTTAAATAACCAATAGAGGACCAGATTACAAGTGGAGCGCTATTTAATGCTCCCGCGCAAGTGTTGACTGCACTAGAAGTAAGCTTTTTGCGTGCGTTGGGTTGCGTTTGTATTACAAATTGAAAGTAAAAAGTTAACCTATTCCTCCATAGAAGTCAATGGAGCAAAAAAAGTGGGGGGGGGGGGAAACACCTTACTCGTGAGCAAACACGATCACATATTCTCAAGTGCGCTAACCCAACATGAAAATATGAATATTTTGCATTCCAATATTCTTCACATACAAGAATATGTTTTATTTATTCATAATACACATTTCTTCATATATCTGATGTTTTCTGGTAAAATATATGTGCAGTACATTGGAATGTGAAATATTTACAGCAAATCCACAGGGTTAGATTATGAGTGGAGTGGTAATTACCGCTCTAGCTCGCAAGCTAACATTGCTTGACTTCTGCTCTTTGCATGAGTCAGGAGCACTCGTATTACAAGTTGAAAGCAAATAGTTATCGATTGAGCGCTAATCCGTCTCGCGCAAAGGGCAGAACTTAGAATATCACAATCGCATTAACGTAATCTCCCTTTGACTACGGTCGAGAGAATAAAGTGGGGGGAAAAAACTTTACTCTCCCTTTGACTTCAGTGGAGAGAGAAAAGTGGGGGATAAAACACACATCACTAAACTACAAATATAGCCCTTAAAATTGCTTTCTTATATGGCATTGCCCTAAAAAGTATCAGCTTTTTATCAGAAAAAAACAAAACACTACAACCTTCAAACATTAACCCTACACACCCCCCAAAAAAAAAAAAAAACTACTGTAAAAAGTGCCCTGAAAAGGGCGTTTGGCTGGGTATTTTCCTTAAAAGGGCATTTAGCTCTTTGCTGCCCAGAAAAACAAAAAAACAAAACCCTAATTTAAAAAAAAAAAAAGAGCCAAAAAAAACCTTACACTAAACCCTGAAGATGGTATTCACCAAAGATTAATCCGGGCAGCAGCACATATGTATTTATATGTTTATATGTGTATATATGTACAGTATGTAAATTCATATATACATAAATACATATGTACACACATATGAGCATAGATAAATATACATATATACATATTAGACATGTATATGTATGTATCTCAATGTTTAAGCCCTTTGCCTGCTTTATATATCTTTGAGCCATTATAACTTTTTTCTGTAATATTTTTTATAATCATTTTTATTAGATGTTGTTATTATGAGTGTAATATATTGTAATATATTTTTGATATTTTTTGTGAGACTTTTTTGTTATGGAAAACAGTTAACCACAGCTCTGAGGTCACGCTAAACTGACGTGCGCTAACTTCAATTGTGCTCAAGCGATCAAGTGAGCGGAAAACCTGACGTGCACAATCACCTGCGATAAACCCCTTTTCGCTTGTGCATAATTGTTAATGCACCACTCGTAATCTAGCCCAGAATTAGGTCAGAACTGGAGAAACCATTAGTCTAGGGACTGCTCAAGAAAAAGTGAATGGTTATACCAAATGAGTTAAAATAATGATCTTTTGTACTATTAGAGGTACATTTTGTCAACAACATTCGCTTAGTTCATCAAAAGTGATATTTTTTATTGTATTTCTCTTTGTTAATTAAAATTGCTTTAGTATGTGCTATATAAATGAATTATTACTGTATTTTATGCTCAATAGTGAACTGCTTTAGTAACTCCCCAACTAATTGATATAATACTTAAACTACATTTCGTTTAAAAAGTCAGCAAAAACAATATTTGAAAATTAAAAAACAAACAAAAAAAAAAAACAATAAACTGTATTCATATTATACTTTATTGTGATTTTGTAGTAAGGCAGCAAAATTATATTGAAATAAAAATATGTGGAATTATTACAGAAACAGTAAAATAGTATAACATAGTAGGTTAAAGAGATATGAGTTTATAGAGGCACAGCGAGTATTTAAAACTACCATCAGTAATCTTGCTATGCACATTAGAAATTGTATAAATAAGTGTTTGTTTTTTAAAGTGGTTGGCTACTGAAATCTAGACGTACATACAATATGCTTCAGTCCCAATTGTCAGCCAGGAACCTGTATTCAAATTCAGCAGGGAGTGAACGGCTGTCAAAGGGAGCTGACCAGAGTGCTGAATTACTTTACCTGTCCTGACATCCTTTACACATAATTGCCATAGTTTGTCAGTTCCATTTTATAATCCGGACAGTTAATATTAAACAATAGTTGCTTTTTTAATTTGATAGGTGGATTATATATTTAAAGCACAGCAACGACTTTTACAGTATTGCAAGTTAATTTGGATTTGCATGTAACACCTGATACTTTGGTACAATATATCAGGGGTGTTAAAATGGAATTAAGTTAATTTCCTCCATCCCTGTATGGTATTTTATGGTGTTTTTTTTTTTTTTTAATGCAGTGATATTTTATTATCTTTAATGAATAGTTTATATAAGTAATAAAGATTAACGGGGAAAAATGAAATTAGTTGAAGTCTTTCATTTTAAATGGGTTTTTTTTATAATTAAATATAAAAATAATTAAACATTTGGGACCAGATTACAAGTAGCGCACAAATTTTTTTCCACTGGAGATCTAACTGCGCTCAAAGTAAAAAATAAGCGCAACCACATTAGCACACATATTGCAAGTTGAAAGTAACAACTTAGCACATGAGCAAAAGACTCCGGCATGCCTCAGGACTTCGGATAACGTGACTGTGTTAACTCTTTCTGCTCATACACTTCTTTGGAGTGCACTTAAAAAAGCTTATTAGTTATTATACACTAACCCGCACTGTGCTATATCAACTGCGCTATACTAGAAGGTCTGTTAGGAATATTTCACATTCACATGTTCTTAACATAGAAGAAAATGTTTTTTTTATTTTTAAACAGATATTTATATATATATATATATATATATATATATATATGATTATTTTTGTGAAATATACATCTATACCTATCCATCTATATAAATGTGTATATATATATATATATATATATATATATAAAAACCAAAATTCATTAAAATTATGGGGGGGGAGATAAAAAACTGAAATTAAAATCCTCCATGTCTCAAAATTAAATCAATGTAAATATTTGCATAGGAAATTAGTACATCTAAGCAAGTATCCCCGCTTGCCCCCAGAAATTCTTAATATGCAATGTTTCCAATGCACAAGAGAATTGTGGGTAAGATATGCAAATTAGGTATGCAAATTCTCAGTTTTTTTGCTTCAAAATACTGTTTTAACACAGCGATCCTTTTAAACAGGAATATGACAGCAAACCAGAAATCACTCACTATACAAGCCTGTTTCGTTCTTTTTAGAACTCATCAGTAGGAGATAGATTTCTGATTGCTGCATTGGAAAAGCTATTTTCATGGTTAAACCAAAGTGCATTGGAAACATTGCATATTAAGAATTTCTGGGGGAAAGCAAGCAGGGATACTTGCTTAGATGTACTAGTTTCCTATGCAAATATTTACATTGTTTTTATATATATATATTATATATATATATATATATATATATATATGTGTGTATATAGATAGATAGATGATAGATATAGATAGATAGATAGATAGATCAATTGTATATATATATTATATATATATATATATATATATATATATATAAAAAAATATTTATATATAAAAATATATATTTACAAATTAAAAAACAAAATCTAAGATCATATTAAAAGGATAGTAAAGTCAAAATTAATCTTTTATGATTCAGATAAGGCATGTAATTTTTAAACAACATTCTAATTTACTTTTATCATCAAATGTGTTTGTTCTCTTGGTATTCTTAGTTGAAAGCTAAAACTAGGTAGGCTCATATGCTAATTTCTAAGCCCTTGAAGGCCGTCTCTTATCTGAATGCATTTGACAGTTTTTCACAGCTAGAGGCCGTTAGTTTCATGTGTTTCATATAAATAACATTGTGTTCATGCACGTGGGGTTTATTTAAGCGTGAAATGCAAGTCTGTCAAAAGATCTGAGATAAGGAGGCAGTCTGCAGATGCTTAGATACAAGGTAATTACAGAGGTAAAAAGTATATTAATATAACAGTGTTGGTTATGCAAAAGGGATTATCTATCTTTTTTAAGAATAACATTTTTGGTGTTTAATTTAAAGTTTTTCTATTCAAAACACATTGAAACATATTAAAAATATTATAAAAAATGACATTGTATGTGTATATATGTGTTTTTCTATCAATGTATGTATGCATATACATGTTTACACCTATAAACACATAAAGACACATGTATACACATATATACACATATGTACACATACACGGACACACACACACACACACATATATATATATTTATACAGTATATATACATGCATACACATATTTAGACATAAATATATATATATATATATATATATATATATATATACATATGTACACATACACGGACACACAACACATATATATATATATATATATATTTATACAGTATATATACATGTATACACGTATTTAGACATAAATATATATATATATATATATATATATATACACACACACACCACATATATATATATATATATATATATATATATAATAAATACAGCTGGTAAATAGCCAAATAATAAGCTAAGAAGTAATTCAGCTGATGCTGTTTCCTGATAGTGTGCTTCTCTCTGTGTGTATTATATATATATATACACTTAGGCCTAGAGTTTGGAGTTTGGCGGTAGCCGTTGACAACCAGCGTTAGAGGCTCCTAACGCTGGTTTTAGGCTAACTCCGGTTTTTTGAGTGACTCCAAAAAAGGGTCTAACGCTCACTTTTCAGCCGCGACTTTTCCATACCGCAGATCCCCTTACGTAAATTGCGTATCCTATCTTTTCAATGGGATTTTTCTAACTCCGGTATTTAGAGTCGTGTCTGAAGTGAGCGTTAGAAATCTAACGACAAAACTCCAGCCGCAGAAAAAAGTCAGTAGTTAAGAGCTTTCTGGGCTAACGCCGGTTTATAAGCTCTTAACTACTGTGCTCTAAAGTACACTAACACCCATAAACTACCTATGTACCCCTAAACCGAGGTCCCCCCACATTGCCGCCACTCTCGATTAATTTTTTTAACCCCTAATCTGCCACCTACGTATACTTATGTACCCCCTAATCTGCTGCCCCTAACACCGCCGACCCTGTATTATATTTATTAACCCCTAATCTGCCCCCCACAACGTCGCCGCCAGCTACCTACAATAATTAACCCCTAATCTGCCGACCGCAAAGCGCCGCCACCTACATTATAGCTATGTACCCCTAATCTGCTGCCCCTAACACCGCCGACCCCTGTATTATATTTATTAACCCCTAATCTGCCCCCCACAACGTCGCCTCCACCTGCCTACACTTATTAACCCCTAATCTGCCGAGCGGGACCGCACCGCTACTATAATAAAGTTATTAACCCCTAATCCGCCTCACTAACCCCTATAATAAATAGTATTAACCCCTAATCTGCCCTCCCTAACATCGCCGACACCTAACTTCAATTATTAACCCCTAATCTGCCGACCGGAGCTCACCGCTATTCTAATAAATGTATTAACCCCTAAAGCTAAGTCTAACCCTAACACTAACACCCCCCTAAGTTAAATATAATTTTAATCTAACGAAATAAATTAACTCTTATTAAATAAATTATTCCTATTTAAAGATAAATACTTACCTGTAAAATAAATCCTAATATAGCTACAATATAAATTATAATTACATTGTAGCTATTTTAGGATTAATATTTATTTTACAGGCAACTTTGTAATTATTTTAACTATGTACAATAGCTATTAAATAGTTAAGAACTATTTAATAGCTACCTAGTTAAAATAATTACAAAATTACCTGTAAAATAAATCCTAACCTAAGTTACAATTAAACCTAACACTATACTATCATTAAATTAATTAAATAAAATACCTATAATTACCTACAATTAAACCTAACACTACACTATCAATATATTAATTAAATACAATATCTACAAATAACTACAATGAAATAAACTAACTAAAGTACAAAAAATAAAAAAGAACTAAGTTACAAAAAATAAAAAAATATTTACAAACATAAGAAAAATATTACAACAATTTTAAACTAATTACACCTACTCTAAGCCCCCTAATAAAATAACAAAGACCCCCAAAATAAAAAATGCCCTACCCTATTCTAAATTAATAAAGTTCAAAGCTCTTTTACCTTACCAGCCCTGAACAGGGCCCTTTGAGGGGCATGCCCCAAGAAGTTCAGCTCTTTTGCCTGTAAAAAAAAAAAATACAATACCTCCCCCCAACATTACAACCCACCACCCACATACCCCTAATCTAACCCAAACCCCCCTTAAATAAACCTAACACTAAGCCCCTGAAGATCATCCTACCTTGTCTTCACCTCACCAGGTATCACCGATCCGTCCTGGCTCCAAAATCTTCATCCAACCCAAGCGGGGGCTGGCGATCCATCATCCGGTGGCTGAAGAGGTCCAGAAGAGGCTCCAAAGTCTTCATCCTATCCGGGAAGAAGAGGCGATCCGGACCGGCAACCATCTTGATTCAAGCAGCATCTTCTATCTTCATCCGATGACGACCGGCTCCATCCTGAAGACCTCCACCGTGGACCCATCTTCTTCCGGCGACGTCCAACTGAAGATTGACAGTTCCTTTAAGGGACGTCATCCCAAGATGGGTCCCTCGAATTCCGATTGGCTGATAGGATTCTATCAGCCAATCGGAATTAAGGTAGGAATATTCTGATTGGCTGATGGAATCAGCCTATCAGAATCAAGTTCAATCCGATTGGCTGATCCAATCAGCCAATCAGATTGAGCTCGCATTCTATTGGCTGTTTCCGATCAGCCAATAGAATGTGAGCTCAATCTGATTGGCTGATTGGATCAGCCAATCGGATTGAACTTGATTCTGATTGGCTGATTCCATCAGCCAATCAGAATATTCCTACCTTATTCCGATTGGCTGATAGAATCCTAATCAGCCAATCGGAATTCGAGGGACGCCATCTTGGATGACGTCCCTTAAAGGAACCGTCATTCTTCAGTTGGACATCGCCGGAAGAAGATGGGTCCGCGGTGGAGATCTTCAGGATGGAGCCGTGTCGTCATCGGATGAAGATAGAAGATGCCGCTTGGATCAAGATGGTTTGCCGGTCCGGATCGCCTCTTCTTCCCGGATAGGATGAAGACTTGGAGCCTCTTCTGGACCTCTTCAGCCCACCGGATGATGGATCGCCAGCCCCCGCTTCGGTTGGATGAAGATTTTGGAGCCAGGACGGAACGGTGTTACCTGGTGAGGTGAGGACAAGGTAGGATGATCTTCAGGGGCTTAGTGTTAGGTTTATTTAAGGGGGGTTTGGGTTAGATTAGGGGTATGTGGGTGGTGGGTTGTAATGTTGGGGGGGTATTGTAATGTTTTTTTTTTACAGGCAAAAGAGCTGAACTTCTTGGGGCATGCCCCGCAAAGGGCCCTGTTCAGGGCTGGTAAGGTAAAGAGCTTTGAACTTTATTAATTTAGAATAGGGTAGGGCATTTTTTATTTTGGGGGTCTTTGTTATTTTATTAGGGGGCTTAGAGATAGAGGTTGTAATTAGTTTAAAATTGTTGTAATAATTTTTCTTATGTTTGTAGATATTTTTTTATTTTTTGTACCTTAGTTCTTTTTTATTTTTTGTACTTAGTTAGTTTATTTCATTGTAGTTATTTGTAGATATTGTATTTAATTAATTTGATGATAGTGTTGTGTTAGGTTTAATTGTAGGTAATTGTAGGTATTTATTTAATTAATTTTAATGATAGTATAGTGTTAGGTTTAATTGTAACTTAGGTTAGGATTTATTTTTACAGGTAATGTTGTATTTATTTTAACTAGGTAACTATTAAATAGTTCTTAACTATTTAATAGCTATTGTACCTGGTTAAAATAAATACAAAGTTACCTGTAAATAAATATTAATCCTAAAATAGCTACAATGTAATTATAATTTATATAGTAGCTAATATTAGGATTTATTTTACAGGTAAGTATTTAGCTTATAAATAGGAATAATTTCCTATATTTAATTTAGGGGGGGTGTTAGTGTTAGGGTTAGACTTAGCTTTAGGGGTTAATACATTTATTAGAATAGCGGTGAGCTCGGGTCGGCAGATTAGGGGTTAATAATGAAGTTAGGTGTCGGCGATGTTAGGGAGGGCAGATTAGGGGTTAATACTATTTATTATAGGGTTAGTGAGGCGGATTAGGGGTTAATAACTTTATTATAGTAGCGCTCAGGTGCCCGGTCGGGCAGATTATGGGGTTAATAAGTGTAGGCAGGTGGAGGCGACGTTGTTGTGGGAGCAGATTAGGGGTTATAAATATATATAGGGGTCGTGGCGGTGGTGTTAGGGGCAGCAGATTAGGGGTACATAGGGATAATGTAAGTAGCGGCGGTTTACGGAGCGGGCAATATTAGGGGTTAAAAAAAATATGCAGGGGTCAGCGATAGCGGGGGCGGAGGCGACAGAATAGGGGTTATAAGTGTAAGGTTAGGGGTGTTTAGACTCGGGTGCATGTTAGAGTGTTAGGTGCAGACGTAGGAAGTGTTTCCAGCATAGCAAACAATGGGGCTGCCGTTAAAGAGCTGAACGCGGCTTTTTTGCAGGTGTTAGGGTTTTTTTCAGCTCAAACAGCCCCATTGTTTCCTATGGGGGAATCGTGCACGAGCACGTTTTTGAGGCTGGCCGCGTCCGTAAGCAACTCTGGTATCGAGAGTTGAAGTTGCGTTAAAAATGCTCTACGCTCCTTTTTTGGAGCCTAACGCAGCCTTTTATGTGACTCTCAATACCAGAGTTATTTTTATGGTGCGGCCAGAAAAAAGCCGGCGTTAGCTACGCGGGTCCTTACCGACAAAACTCTTAAATCTAGCGATAGAAAGGCTAAAAAGAAGTTGCACCCAGTGGTAAATCGCCATAGAATAGGCTAACAATGGCATGAGCCAGTTGTTCGTCCTGTGAGTGTGCTTCTCTGTGTGTGTGTGTGTATGTATATATATATATATATATTAATATATAAAACACTTTCATGTCTTTTTTTTGTAACTTTGTCCCGAACATATACCTTAAATATATAATCCTGAACAGTCTCCACAGTCCTTAAAGTTTAATAAATATCTAAAATTTCTATCCAGAAGAAACCAGCAATATTCTCATAAATAACAGCTATGTTGCTGTCAGTTTCCACACAGCGTTTGTATATGTATATTGTATAATTAAGGTACATTCTAATATGAAAATAGTATGCTCTGATTAGTTAGATCATTTTTATATTTTATGAGATGGAACATTAGCCTCTTTCTTATTCCACCCTTAAGTAGAGATATGGGTCACTAGCTTCTTCTGTATACTCCTTAAGTAGGGGAGTATAGTTTATGAGAGTTGGCTGTACTACACAATCTGATCGGTTTTAAAGTCTTTTAAATTGTGAGCACTTGTTTGTGGAAAATATGCCTGAGGAAATGGCATGTGTTTAGAAACATGTTGCAATTTTTCAGTCATCTAACTTTTATGACTAAGGGTTTTGGTTTTAGGCCTTATAATAAATGTTTTTAACACTTGATCGGATTGTGTGGTTTGCTGAGTGCAAATCTGGGAAGTTGAATCTCCCTATTGGGAAGCGTTCTGTAGGCCTGAGTGCCAGCGTGCTGAACCACTGCTAATTGTTTCAGCCTGCCCCTACCAGCACATGGGTGTGCTTGTAGTCTTGTGATTATAAGATCTGCTGTAGCATCACCATCTGTTCCATATACTGTTCACACGATGTGGCACCTCCGTTTTGTTCCCTTTAATGGTTATTTTGCTGGATGTTTGCCTGGCTCAGATTAAGGAGAAGAACCATCTTCAACATTTTCTCACTGTGGACATTACGTTTCCCTTCACCTTTTGGGAATTGGTATTTATATATGAATGGACTTCTATTAGCGCCCCTTTTTGTTGTAATTAACAGTTGTATTGTAAAACATTCATAAATACCTTCGGCTTTAGTGCACTTGGACTTATGCAGTGTTAGGTTAGCACGGTGAGCGATAATTGTTAGGTTTTTTAGAACAGAGCACTCCATTGAAGGCTATGGGAGAAGAAGTTCTACTCAGTCGCCAATATCTAAAATCTGATGCAGGCTAATCTTTAGGACTTCGGATATCGGAACCAAATAAACTTCTTCTCCCATAGACTTTACTTGAAACTTGTAATACACGTGCTAACCTGACCTCATTAAAATGTAACTGAGTATGCAAGTTAAAATTTTCGTTAGCTTGTCACTTGAAATCTGGCGTATATTTGTAATTGTTCCAATTGCTCTTCCTGGTTTATATTTGTTTTTTAGCTCATGTGGTATAAAGGCGCATATTATCTAACATTAAAATTGTCCTTCCTATTGAAAACATGTCCCTATATGACATAGTACATTTTCTTTTTCTATAGAGCGTTCTTACAATAAGAATTGTTGCCTACAATATTCTCTACACCATTAAAAAAGGATATATCATAACATTTTTGTACTGGTGAATCTGTATACAACAATCAGATCCAGGCCAAGACACATATTCCCGCAGCTGTTCTCCATATACTGCAATACTAGTAAACAGGTTAGCTGAAAGATATTGAACATATAAACAAAAGAAGGTTTCGAACCACTAACTGTAGTATATCAAATTCAATTTTTTTTTATTAAATTAAAACAACAATTTTACATTCACACCTCTTCAACTTCATAAAAGTCTATGAGGTATATGTATAGCATAAAAAATTAAATCATTCCAGAAATTCCCAGGCGTCTAAAACCACAAACACACCATCTGGTTTTGCGTCCCTCTCTCCCAATTCACACTCCATTTGGCTTGCTCCGGTTAAGTCCATGAGTATCTGCTAACTCCCTGAATTAGTCTGTGTAGTAGTCCGCACTTCGTCAGAGACTGCCCATGTGATCAATACAATTTCTTTTACACAGACCTCACCTACTCGGTCCGTACTTATCCCTTCTTGTACCGCTATATTTGCAATGGCACTTAACAATTGGCTTCATATCTGAGACATATATTGCAAGGAGATACTGTTACGCATTGTATTTACTTCCTTAACCATCCTCTCCCCCTATACATGTTATTCCTACTTTCAAAGCATAACTTTCTCTATATATTTCATGCCTCCAAAAACAGCATATATGTTGTCACTGTTACCAAGGATACTGGACATATTGAACCATATTTGAAAAACATTATCAAACATTAAAAACATTAAGAAACGCACACACACATATATATATATATACTATATATATATATATATATACAGTATATATACCTCGTGGTCGTGTGATCACCAAGATAATGTTTTCAACATATTGAAACATTAGAAGTCTAAAAGAATCTTCTCTCAAAACTTAAACTTAAAATCCTCACTCTCTATATCAAAATTGTCATTCACTAGAATACAAATCTAATCCTTGTGCATGGGTTAAATACCCCCAAAATTAATATTCTCCATTGTAGGCTGCTCCGAAAAACAGTATAGTTGTACAGATGTGACTTAGTAAATTTCTTTTTTTCTGCCAGAACACAAAAAAAGGCCCATAGAAGAAGTAGAAGGGTTTGCAAAGGAGGAGTGGCTGTTAGATCCAAAATAAAAAAGTACGGTACCTGAGGGATTTAAAGATACACATTCAGTGGAACAAAGTAACATTTTGAAGAATCTTTAGATGTAGACTCATATAGACAGAAGGGTCTTTGATAAGAAAAATAAATTTCTACTCAAAGAGAGAATCATGTTGAACTTATTGACATATTAGTACAACTAGAGAAGAAAGCAGAAACATGTCCAAGCAATAATACAGAAATAAATCCAACTTATTTTCATCACAAAGCAGAAGGGCAATTAGATGCTTGTCTTTGCAGCTCTGGCTGAAAAAATAAATAACTATGTCTGTAAAAATAATAACAAATATAAGAAAAAGTCAGTGAATTTAACAGCAGGGAAAGACAGGCATTGTAAACTCTTAAAGAAGATGAGAGAATAGTAATTAGGGGTGCAGATAAAGCAGGGGGGATTATTTTGCAGGACAAGGTGGCATACCTGAAAAATGCTTGTATATTATTGGATGATGCCGGCATGTACCAACCTGCAAAATAATCCCACTGAGAAATAAAATAGAGAATATGATATCTTGTTCCAAAAAGGAAGAAAAGAGGGTATATTAAACTAAACTGACTTCCTATATTTGAGTTCCAATCATCCAAGAATGGCCATTTTTTACCATCTGCCTAAAGTGCATCAGGGCCTCTCGAGACCCCCCCCCCCCCCCCTGAAAGACCCTATAGTATCAGGGATTGGCCCTGTTTGAAATCATACATTAGGGATACTCCACATATTCTTGAAGTCCTGAAAAAAGCATCAATGGAAGGAATGGTATATGTGGATTACTATGAATGTTTCGGCAATATCACATCTATTCCACACAATCTAGGGGTCGTAGCAGTGGATTATTCCATGAATAAATGTGGCTACATCAATGCCCTACAGCGTAACTTTGTGAAAGAAGCCATACTATTAATTTTACAGAGGAATTTCTTTCTTTTTGAGAATAAATATTACCTACAAACTGCCATGGGTACCAACATTGCTCTGGACTTTGCAAATCTGTTTATGGGATGGTGGGAGGATATGTATACGTTCTCCAATAATCCATTTGTGGACCACATATATCAGTGGTTTAGATATATTGATGACATCCTAATTATTTGGCAAGGTCTGGAGACAAAAATTGGAGAAATTTGTTGGATGTGCAAATAAGAATGTGTTGAATTTTAAATTCACATACAATCATAGTAGGGGGAAAAACAGTTTTCTGGAGCTTGAGTTAAGCCATAGAGACAGCAAATTAATGACAACCCTGTATAGAAAAGAGACCTTTACTAAAGGTTATTTGTATGGAAAGAGTGGCCATTATAAACAATGGATCCACAGTCTCCTGTTTGCCCAATTTCAAAGGGCAAGGTGGAATTGTACGGACCATGAAGATTTTGAGAAAGAATGTGTTAACATTAAAAATAAAATTCTAGATAAAGAATACCCTGAAAGACAAATGGATGAGGGCTATCAGAAATAACTAAAAATGAAGAGTTAATCAAAAAGAAAGAAAATGTCACAGGAACCACAAATTAAGTATCCATCATAATCAGATATAATTCTGCATTTAGAAAAATAGAAAAGGCCATAGAAAAACATTGGCCAGTTCTATTAGAAGATCCAATATTAGGATCCAATATTAAGAAATGTAATTACAGCTAGATGAAAGATAATCTTTAGAAAAAATAAAAACATAAAAGAAATTGTGTCTCCAGGTGATTTAAGGCAAAACAAGAGTTCCCTCTTGCCTTTCCAAACAAATTATTGTTTTTGGGTTTTTTCAAATGTGGGAGAAAAAAATTGTACATGCTGCCCTCTGGTGGACAAAAATAACAAAGGATTTGAATAAAATCTCACTGCAAATCAAGATATGTAGTTTATCAAATAGACCGCTAGATTTGGAGTTTTGTCGGTAACGACCCGAAAAACTAACGCCGGCTTTTTTCTGGCCGCACCATAAAAATAACTCTGGTATTGAGAGTCCACAGAATGGCTGCGTTAGGCTCCGAAAAAGGAGCGTAGAGCATATTTAACGCAGCTTCAACTCTCGATACCAGAGTTGCTTACGCAAGCGGCCAGCCTCAAAAACGTGCTCGTGCACGATTCCCCCATAGAAAACAATGGGGCTGTTTGAGCTGAAAAAAAACCAAACACCTGCAAAAAGCCGCGTTCAGCTCCTAACGCAGCCCCATTGTTTGCTATGCGGTAACCCTTCCTACGTCTGCACTTAACACTCTAACATGTACCCCGAGTCTAAACACCCCTAACCTTACACTTATTAACCCCTAATCTGCCGCCCCCGCTATCGCTGACCCCTGCATATTATTATTAACCCCTAATCTGCCGCTCCGTAAACCGCCGCTACTTACATTATCCCTATGTACCCCTAATCTGCTTCCCTAACATCGCCGACCCCTATATTATATTTATTAACCCCTAATCTGCCCCCCACAATGTCGCCTCCACCTGCCTACACTTATTAACCCCTAATCTGCCGAGCGGACCTGAGCGCTACTATAATAAGTTATTAACCCCTAATCCGCCTCACTAACCCTATAATAAATAGTATTAACCCCTAATCTGCCCTCCCTAACATCGCTGACACCTAACTTCAATTATTAACCCCTAATCTGCCGACTGGAGCTCACGGCTACTCT
This sequence comes from Bombina bombina, assembly GCF_027579735.1. Classification (NCBI taxonomy): domain Eukaryota; kingdom Metazoa; phylum Chordata; class Amphibia; order Anura; family Bombinatoridae; genus Bombina; species Bombina bombina. The sequence continues at coordinate 292,413,139 of NC_069503.1, read as the reverse complement.
AATAAATGTATTAACCCCTAAAGCTAAGTCTAACCCTAACACTAACACCCCCCTAAATTAAATATAATTTACATCTAACGAAATTAATTAACTCTTATTAAATAAATTATTCCTATTTAAAGATAAATACTTACCTGTAAAATAAATCCTAACGTAGCTACAATATAAATTATAATTATATTATAGATATTTTAGGATTTATATTTATTTTACAGGTAACTTTGTATTTATTTTAACCAGGTACAATAGCTATTAAATAGTTAAGAACTATTTAATAGCTAAAATAGTTAAAATAATTACAAAATTACCTGTAAAATAAATACTAACTTAAGTTACAATTAAACCTAACACTACACTATCAATAAATTAATTAAATAAACTACCTACAATTACCTACAATTAACCTAACACTACACTATCAATAAATTAATTAAATACAATTCCTACAAATAAATACAATTAAATAAACTAGCTAAAGTACAAAAAATAAAAAAGAACTAATTTACAAAAAATAAAAAAATATTTACAAACATAAGAAAAATATTACAACAATTTTAAACTAATTACACCTACTCTAAGCCCCCTAATAAAATAACAAAGCCCCCCAAATAAAAAAATGCACTACCCTATTCTAAATTACTAAAGTTCAAAGCTCTTTTACCTTACCAGCCCTGAACAGGGCCCTTTGCGGGGCATGCCCCAAGAAGTTCAGCTCTTTTGCCTGTAAAAAAAAACATACAATACCCCCCCAACATTACAACCCACCACCCACATACCCCTAATCTAACCCAAACCCCCCTTAAATAAACCTAACACTAAGCCCCTGAAGATCTTCCTACCTTATCTTCACCCTGCCAGGTTCACCGATCCGTCCTGAAGAGCTCCTCCGATGTCCTGATCCAAGCCCAAGCAGGGGGCTGAAGAGGTCCATGATCCGGCTGAAGTCTTCATCCAAGCGGGAGCTGAAGAGGTCCATGATCCGGATGAAGTCTTCATCCAAGCGGGAGCTGAAGAGGTCCATGATCCGGATGAAGTCTTCTATCAACTGCATCTTCAATCTTCTTTCTTCCGGATCCATCTTGCAGACCTCCGACGCTGTTCCGATCAGCCAATAGAATGCGAGCTCAATCTGATTGGATCAGCCAATCGGATTGAACTTGATTCTGATTGGCTGATTCCATCAGCCAATCAGAATATTCCTACCTTAATTCCGATTGGCTGATAGAATCCTATCAGCCAATCGGAATTCGAGGGATGCCATCTTGGATGACGTCCCTTAAAGGAACCGTCATTCGGCTAGTAGGCGTCGGGAGAAGAGGATGTTCCGCGTCGGAGGTCTGCAAGATGGATCCGGAAGAAAGAAGATTGAAGATGCAGTTGATAGAAGACTTCATCCGGATCATGGACCTCTTCAGCTCCCGCTTGGATGAAGACTTCAGCCGGATCATGGACCTCTTCAGCCCCCCGCTTGGGCTTGGATCAGGACATCTGAGGAGCTCTTCAGGACGGATCGGTGAACCTGGCAGGGTGAAGATAAGGTAGGATGATCTTCAGGGGCTTTGTGTTTGGTTTATTTATGGGGGGTTTGGGTTAGATTCGGGGTATGTGGGTGGTGGGTTGTAATGTGGGGGGGGGGTATTGTATGTTTTTTTTTACAGGCAAAGAGCTGAACTTCTTGGGGCAAGCCCTGCAAAGGGCCCTGTTCAGGGCTGGTAAGGTTAAAGAGCTTTGAACTTTAGTAATTTAGAATAGGGTAGGGCATTTTTTTTATTTTGGGGGGCTTTGTTATTTTATTAGGGGGCTTAGAGTAGGTGTAATTAGTTTAAAATTGTAATATTTTTCTTATGTTTGTAAATATTTTTTTAATTTTTGTAACTTAGTTCTTTTTTATTTTTTGTACTTTAGCTAGTTTATTTAATTGTATTTATTTGTAGGAATTGTATTTAATTAATTTATTGATAGTGTAGTGTTAGGTTAATTGTAGGTAATTGTAGGTAGTTTATTTAATTAATTTATTGATAGTGTACTGTTAGGTTTAATTGTAACTTAGGTTAGTATTTATTTTACAGGTAATTTTGTAATTATTTTAACTATTTTAGCTATTAAATAGTTCTTAACTATTTAATAGCTATTGTACCTGGTTAAAATAAATACAAAGTTACCTGTAAAATAAATATAAATCCTAAAATATCTATAATATAATTATAATTTATATTGTAGCTATGTTAGGATTTATTTTACAGGTAAGTATTTATCTTTAAATAGGAATAATTTATTTAATAAGAGTTAATTAATTTCGTTAGATGTAAATTATATTTAATTTAGGGGGGTGTTAGTGTTAGGGTTAGACTTAGCTTTAGGGGTTAATACATTTATTAGAGTAGCGGTGAGCTCCAGTCGGCAGATTAGGGGTTAATAATTGAAGTTAGGTGTCGGCGATGTTAGGGAGGGCAGATTAGGGGTTAATACTATTTATTATAGGGTTAGTGAGGTGGATTAGGGGTTAATAACTTTATTATAGTAGCGCTCAGGTCCGCTCGGCAGATTAGGGGTTAATAAGTGTAGGCAGGTGGATGCGACGTTGAGGGGGGCAGATTAGGGGTTAATAAATATAATATAGGGGTCGGCGGTGTTAGGGGCAGCAGATTAGGGGTACATAAGGATAACGTAGGTGGCGGCGCTTTGCGGTCGGCAGATTAGGGGTTAATAAGTGTAGGCAGATGGAGGCGATGTTGAGGGGGGCAGATTAGGGGTTAATAAATATAATACAGGGGTCGGCGGTATTAGGGGGAGCAGATTAGGGGTACATAAGGATAACGTAGGTGGCGGTCGGCAGATTAGGGGTTAAAAAAATGTATTCGAGTGTCGGCAATGTGGGGGGACCTCGGTTTAGGGGTACATAGGTAGTTTATGGGTGTTAGTGTAATTTAGAGTACAGTAGTTAAGAGCTTTATGAACCGGCGTTAGCCCAGAAAGCTCTTAACTACTGACTTTTTTCCTGCGGCTGGAGTTTTGTCGTTAGATGTCTAACGCTCACTTCAGAAACGACTCTAAATACCGGAGTTAGAAAAATCCCATTGAAAAGATAGGATACGCAATTCACGTAAGGGGATCTGCGGTATGGAAAAGTTGCGGCTGAAAAGTGAGCGTTAGACCCTATTTTGAGTGACTCCAAATACCGGCGGTAGCCTAAAACCAGCGTTAGGAGCCTCTAACGCTGGTTTTCACGGCTAACGCCAAACTCCAAATCTAGGTCAGAGTGTTTATGTGGTATACATAGGGAGGACTAAGATGACTTTAAAAACTAGGTTGGGGGAACACATTCGCAATAAAAAGGATGGCTACATGTCTCATGGAGTCTCGATTCATTTTACACTGGTGCATGACAAAAACTCTGAAGGGTTGAAAATAAAAGCAACTGAACACATGCCTTCTCCTTTTAGGGGAGGAAATAGGTTGTTGAATTTGGGAAGACATGAGACATTTTGGATATATACCCTGGGGACTATGGAACCCAGGGGATTTCATAGAGAAATTGATTTAACTGCCTCTATTGAAGAATTAATACACAGAAGGGGATGTGTATGATTTATGCCCCACATATATGTCAACTATGTATAATGGTTATGCACAACATAAAAGGGGATTAGGATATGGAAATACTGAATATTTTTACTGCATCCAACAAATGTGTATGAAATTGTGATATAGAGGGTCTTTATAGGAAAAAATTCCTCTTCTTGGTTTGAATATATATATATAAATTATATATATATATATTCTGTTAAAAGATTTTAAGTTTGAGAAAATATTATTTTTAGACTTCTAATGCTTCAATATGTTGAAAACATTATCTGTGTGGTCATACACATGACCACAAGTATATATATATATATATATATATATATATATATATATAGACACAAGAAATATCAGCGCTAATAATATGGAAGTCAGCAATTGCACCTTGTAATCAGTGTAGCCTGTATATATATAGAGATAGTCTGTGTGGTTTCACTAGACTTATAAACAACCAAATTAATGGACCAATCATACATTTATGTATATATATATATATATATATATATATATATATATATGTGTGTGTGTGAAAATAAGCAACCACTGTCCTTATCACAATAGAATGGTAACAGTTTACCACTTAAAAGTCACTTTGTATCTTGATAAGGATGGAAGGAGACCTTCTTGCAGCCTTTCTCCAAAAAGAGATACCAAGATCTTCTGGGAGGTTTTAGTATAATCTGGAATGGGTAGAAGGGAAGGGCGCACAGAAAAGCCAGATCCTAGTGCAGTATATTAAGGCAAGTTTTTATAGCACACAAGCTGTTAGACAATTTGGCACTCACTTGGTTCAACCTCCTATGAGGTAAGGGAATGGCGTGGAGGCTTATATGTAGCCAAGATGAAAAAGAATACGTGATCCGTTTCTTTACTTGCTTCCCCCTTCAGACAGGTGTGTGAAGATGGAATCGCCCCACTTGTGTTTAGAACGTTATCACCTTGTCTCTCCTGTATCCCCTTTGTTAGTCCCGAATGTTATTCGTGAAAAGGGGTGTGGGAGAGAAGGGGTGGCCGTAATGATAAATTGGCAAGCAATTATGAGCACTGAAAAGGGGAATTTTATTGTTATATGATAAAATGTGTCAAAAGTCCATATAGACACCTGATTAAACAACCGTGACTGGCATCACCATATCCACTTAGAGAATAATCACAGTATACTTTGCACAACAAATAAAAAAACAAAAGAACTTAAAACATGTATTCATATATGAACCACACTTCTCCCAATCGCACTAAGCTGTCCCGGACAGTCTGCAGAAACTTAATGTTTTTCAAATATGTTCAATATGTCCAGTATCCTTGGTAACAGTGACAACATATATGCTGTTTTGGAGGCATGAAATATATAGAGAAAGTGATGCATTGAAAGTAGGAATAACATGTATAAGGGGAGAGGATGGTTCAGGAAGTAAATGCAAGTGTAACAATATCCTTGCAATATATCCAGATTTGAAGCCAATTGTAAAGTTCCATTGCAAATATAACTGTACAAGAAGGGACCAAGTAGGTGAGGTCTGTATAAAATAAATTGTATTGATCACATGGGCAGCCTTTGACAAACTGGAGAGGGCCGTTAGAAAAGAAAGAGAAAAAGAGGTATCATATGGCACACTGGAATTGAGAGCCTAACTTAACAAAATTATTGTAGGCAGACACAAGAACAAGTGTTAATTAAATTGTAACTTTTATTAATTTATTTATTAAAAAACAAAAGGAAAGTATAGATATATTTAAAATAGGGTATCACTTGTAGTATGTAGGTGTTGGAGTGAACAATCATACAGTACAGTGAGGAATTAATCCTGTTTCTGAACCATCATATGAGCAGTGTAAATGATTGACGTGGACACATAGTGTATCATATAACATGTGCCATGTTTACTTATTGTAGAGTTCAATTAGAACACTGGACACTAATAGTATTGGTGTGTACCTTATACAAATGAGCTACAAATGATCCCTAAAATGACATAGGCTGTCATAGTTTAAATAACTTGAATAAAAAAGGTATAATCCCAAAATTGGAACATACAGATTTAAACTAGTTAAAAAATTGCTTCTTGTGTGGAAAAGAAGAGATATTGTCTTAAATAGACAACTATAATTGATAAGTCATGTAAACAAAAAACAGTAGGGTCTATTAGTGAATTACAGAGTAACCATGTATAAAGTAGGTTCAATTACCCAGATGTTATGAGAATCGCATGAGCATAGGTATAAACAATGTAATTATATAACAGGGTGTTGCTCAAAATAACCGCTATTAAATTATTAGCAGTTATCACACTAGTTTCATGTGTACCACCGGTAATTTCTGACAAAGTATTGACAGATTTAACTGATAATTGAAAGATCACCCAATTTGTCACTATAGAAGATATGTAGCACGGTATTGCTTGATGTATTGGTTACTAATTATACCATTCAATGTGACCACTATTGAGTCAATCAAGGTTTTTACACTTATATATGTCATTGGTGGTATTTAGTAAAATGTTACACAAATGGACCGTGTTTCTGGTCACCAATATATAGCTCAATATATTTGCACTCTTTAACTATAGTTATTACTCTATTAAACTGGATTATACCAATACTATGTAACAGTGTGTATGACACCAGAGTTCGTTAGTTTTAAACTCCCACTATAGAGTTACTGTTATGATACAAATTTCCCAGATATAATAAGACCCACTGATTTAAGAAAAAGCCGATTGGACCAACAACATATTAAATACCCATAATTAAGTCTTTTTTAAAACAAAATTATCCTCAAGAGAAGCAGTGCGAACGCCTGACGCGCGTTTTGCCAACTGCTTTATCAAAGGCGCCGATCGTGCTTCGTGCTGCCTTATTTAAGCTAAAACCAGCCAATCCGTGTGGAGGTGTGTCCCGGTCACATGACCTACGTCACCAATCACAGAGCATCGGTGACTTGGTGGGGTCATGTGTATCTTCAGGAGTTTCCCATTGGATAGAGTAGGGAGGGTGTGTGTTCACTGCTGCCCAATCAAAAGACGATATCAGACTAAGTAAACAAGTCAAAGAAAACATTGGAAACTTGTATTGTGATCACGGTCACATACGATGGCATCTCACAGTTGAAAATATATTATTGGAATGCATAAACCAAACTTTAATAACAAAGCACAATATTCCAGTCATTCATTCGTACGGTCATGTATCCTCAATTGTTTTCATATTAGATGAAAGAAGGGGTGGGGAAGGTGCATGTGTACTGGTGACCAATCACGCAATGATCTCAGAGCCTATAAACCTATCATTAGACGTAATGAGAAATTGTATTGTGATATTAATATCATACGTTGTCAGCTCCAAAATGAAAGTGTATATTTTGAGTGCTTAAACAGGAGTTTCATAAAGACAAACAATCATTAATTCATACGATTATTGTGATATATTCAGAGAGGTGTTGATCACACATTACTCATATACTGACATCAATATTCAGGATGTTCAAAAATGGTCACTCGAATGGGTCCTTTGCACCTTGCACATATGCTACTTGAAGAAAATGAAGACACATCAAGCATGTCCAATGATTGGCTGAATAAAATATGAACGAAATCGACTTTTATGCCCCTATCTTCACAATTTCTTCAAATTGAGACCTATCTTCAGGTTGTGAGTAGGGATTTTTTGAAACTCACCACAAAAAATGTTTGAATCTGAATAAAAAGGAGCAATGGGGGGGCGTGTCCGTGCAGCGTTCAGGACAGGACGCATTTTCTGCTAGCTCTGGTAGATTCTTTGGTAATCCGCCGATTATCATCAATTAACAGCGAAAGTAAGATCACAACCTACAGTCTTTCCACAGTGCTGGTGACTGGAGCTCTATATTCCATCATCTGGCTGTTTGTGTGACACCGAGGGCACAGATCGGAGTAATAAGGCCTAAGGCGGCCTACCATTTTTAGGCATCCACCTCCCCCTCGGGAAGAGCCGGGTTACCGGTGCCGTCTGAATTTCCAGACTTACTGGGTCTCTTCGAACTTTATCATTATCTGGACAATAAACTCAACTGCTGCTCAGCATCACCTTATTGCTGCAAGACCTTTGGGGACAGAGTAGCACCAACTCGTCACTATGGCAGGCAGGGAAGAAGAGACTAACTCAACATCTCTTGTGGTCTTACCTGCAAAGCTTGAACTCCTCATTAATCGGCTGATTGAGAGGGCACTGTTCGAATACTTGCTGAACCGCTTGTTTGTGGAGGGGGAGACGGGAAAATGACGGGAGGGACATTCTGAGACAGAGCAACTTTACAGCTCTGACATCGCAGCAGCCCGCCCCGCATCACAGGCTACACATAAACCACAGCAACCCTTCATGGCTTCGGATATATGCGGAGCGGTTCGCAGGGGCGATATGACAATCTCCACCTCACGAATATCGGATGGGACATTACACTATGACAGAGCTGGCTTGCTGCCAGCGGAAAAGCGCGACACTGGCATACTGCCAGACATGATGAAGCCTTCCATAGAGGAAACAGCGTCTGACTTCTCCACTTTGGCGCAGTGTTCCACACCGCAAAAGGGGAAAACCCCACAGACACAGTACAGCTCCACACTTACAGGCATCACGGCTTCCTTTGGGAGCACAGACCGGCTAGACACCACATCGCATTGGCTGACCTTAAGCTCTTCTAAGTCTAAATCAATTTTGGAAATGCCCTTATCCCCCTCCGCTATGTCAACTGAACAGGAAAAACAATTTCAGCATTTAAGACTGCCATCTAGAATAAGGGTGAGACAGGCTAAAATGGCCCTTGATTATCGCCAGAGATGTGTAAATACCTCCCTACCGAGACTTGTCTTTGCAAAAGCTGGGGCTCCTAATCCCCAACATCACTCAGCCCTCTCCCTCATTTCAGACATGGACTTGATAAATACTGCTATGTGGTCGGTTGATAAGGAGGGCATGGGCTAATACCTTTAGTAATTAACTAGAATCTCAACACAGCCCGGCCCCTCCACAGACACCTGGACTGTCATCTATATAAGGTTAACTGTGTTGTTTAGTAGCATCCTAGTTAAGCATAGTTTTGTTCAATGTTAGCTCATAGTTAAAATAGGAGCTCAGTTTTGCATTTCATAACCCTTATGGACTTATACAGCAACGTGTAGATAGGTGTGTACATCTGTATTTATATTCTTAAAGGGTTCAATGGGATCACGACACTAAGGGGATGTCCATGTCACCCACTTTGATAGATTAAGCTGAGAAAATCCTCTTATATAGCAAACTCCCCTGCAATAATTGAAATAACATTTTAGTTATGTGAACCCAGGATAACTCTTCACGTTATGGTTAAAAAGAGCAGAAATCAAATATGTTCACTGTTTGTCCAGACTCAATTATCTTTCTTTTTATTTTTCATATAGCTTTGTATATTGTGTATTTATACCCCAAAGAATGCGGTTTGATATTTTTTTTTTTCTTGCTAAATGAGCATTTGTGCCCCAAAGATCGCAGCTCGCTTAATGTTAGGGAATTCCCTATTTCTTTTACACATCACATCTGGGATTCAAGAGAGGTCCAATTACTTTATATTTGGGACTCAAAACTAGAATATATTAAAAAAAATGAGGATAGAAACGCATATGCTTCAATATGTTATATGTGACTGTAATAATCCTGATTGTATTGTTCTATATCTATTTTTGTTAATTACACAATCCTCAATAAAAAAGTTTATAAAAAAAAAAAAAAAAAAAAAAGGAGCAATGGGCCCTGAAAGATATTCAGTCATGGCAAGATGTGATCATCAAACCATCGGACAAGGGCAGAAACATTGTCCTTTGGCCAAAGGAGATGTACATAATTGAGGCCCTAAAAACCCAGTGTTACAAGCACCTCTTTGGAGACCCAACAAGTGACTTCCTTTTGAAATACAAAAGTATAATTGAAAGCACAAAGCGTGATGAGTTAATTAATAACAAAGAATACAAATATCTGACTGTCAATAAACCAAAAACAGCAACATTATATCTTCTCCCCAAGATCCACAAAAATAAACACATACCGCCAGGAAGACCAATTGTCTCTGGTATAGGGAGCCTAAGTGAACAAGCCTCGAGATATATCGATTTCAGACTCAGAGATTTAGTCTTAACATTACCATCATACGTTAGGGACACAATGGACGTTTTACGTAAAATTGATGGTATTACCCTGGATGAGAGTACTTTTTTTGCCACCTGTGATGTGGAATCTCTCTACACATCAATTGACCACCAAAGGGGATGCTTTGCGATTGAATACATTCTTAGAATGGAGGGGTCCGACAATATAGAGAAAAACAACTTCATATTACGCTTACTCAAATTCATCCTCAGCCACAATTTTTTCATTTTTAACGATAAATTCTATCTTCAAATAAGAGGCACAGCGATGGGCACAGCATGTGCCCCCACTTACGCCAACCTGTACTTAGGCTGGTGGGAACGGGAAACTGTCTTTGGAGATAGTTTGTCGAAATATACTGAACACATATTGTTGTGGTTAAGGTACATTTATGATGTCTTTATACTGTGGAGAGGTGACATCCATACCTTTAAAGCATTCATAAATGAACTAAACACTAATAACTTTAACTTAAAGTTAACTTATGAGATTAATTACAACAGAGTGACATTGCTGGATTTGAGTATACCAAGAGATATGTTTGATAAGATCCAAACAGATTTACATAGAAAGGACACAGCAACCAACTCCATTCTTAGATTTGAAAGCGCACATCATGACTCCACTAAGAAAGCCATCCCTTATGGTGAGTTTCTATGCTTAAGACGTAACTGTTCGGAGATAACTGTATTTAAGGAACAAGCAAAGGATCTGAAATCAAGATTAAAGGAGAGAGGCTACCCAAATTCAGTACTGAAGAAGGCTTATCACAAAGCACTACATACCACAAGATCTGATCTACTGGTACCCAAAGTCAAGGATTGAAGTGATCAGAAGGTGAGATTCGTAAGCACATATAATGAATCCCACAGAGAAATCTCTGAAATCCTAAATCGACATATCCACATACTTCAAACTGATGAAGACTTGACAAAAAAGGTTGGAGATAGGATACAAATCTCCTGGAGAACAGCACCAACAATTAGGGATAGAATTGTTAAAAGCCATTTTGTCAAATGTCTCAGCAAAAGGAAAGACAATCTTAAAGGTACTTATCCCTGTGGAGCGTGTAAGTTCTGTCCATATATACGTACAGTACGGCAGATGAATATTTTCCCTCAAGGAAATATATACATGAACAATTTCTACAATTGTCGAACCAAAAATATTGTTTATTGCATTGAGTGTATATGTAATAAAAGATATGAAGGAATGTCTACTAGGGAATTGAGGACAAGACTAGAGGAACATCTAGGAAATATCCGCAATGCCAAGAGTGACCTGGAAAGGGGGAATAAAATTACTTCAGTGGCAAGACACTTCCTGGACAAACATGAAGGAAAACCTGTTCTAAAATGTTGGATCCTGCAGAGAATAAGACCAGGTATTAGAGGGGGGAATATTGAAACTACCCTCCTCAGGGAAGAAACTAAATGGATCTTTAGGCTTCAAACTATGGCCCCAAAAGGACTGAATGAACAACTGACCTTCACACCATTCCTACATTAATATGATCATGAAGGGTATTCTTAGAGAATATTCCTTAAATATATCTTCATATATAGGGACCGGGATAAGTCACAGAATTAAGTTATTCACTAAAAGGAGCAAACCCTCCTTCCTCAATGATCTAAGTTACAGTATTATGAAAGAGACATTCATGCAATAATTTGATTAATACCACTATACAATAATATGCATAAATAAAATCTATTATACACTACATATGCTGCATTATAAATATATGGATGGTGATGTATAATGCCCTCTGGGGGAACAACATGTCTTAACAATAAGATCTTATATGTCACACCAACATGGTTCCTATGGTGAATATCCACTTCTAACACCGATTGATTATGCGATACTCATATATGGGCTCAATTCATTGGACGGTCTAATAATGTTTCTACCATAATGAACAATCATTGGTGTGATGATAGCAGGATGTGATGTCACTAGCATGTGGGCGGGGCTTAGGTCCGGTGTCTGTGTCGCAGTTAGTTTAGTACAATCAACCTGTCTGGATGTGTATTGCTATGCTCTGTAATAAAATAGAGTTGTACCATCATTGCTGTGTCCTGCATATGTCCTGCATCTCATGACATGGTGTCAGAAGTTCTGGACTACGCTTCTGTTTCTGATGATGACGATGTCAAAGTTTACCCCACCTGAGCCTTTTGACTTTTCTCAGCCTGCAGCTTGGCCCACATGGCGTCAGCGGTTTCAGCGCTTCAGGATTGCTTCCAAACTGAACAAGGAGAGTGGTGAAGTACAAGTTAATTCTCTTTTATACTCTATGGGGAAAGATGTAGAGCCAGTGTTCAATGCTTTTACTTTCCAAGAAGGGGAAGAAGTTAACTTTGATATAGTTATGGATAAACTCAGTGCCCACTTTGTGCCCAAAAGAAATGTGATTCATGAGAGAGCTTGTTTTCACAAACGTAATCAGCGTGTGGGAGAATCTGTGGAGTCATTTGTGCGCAGCCTGTATGAATTAGCTGAATTCTGTGAGTTTGGTGTTGCTAAAGAAGAGCAAATCAGAGACAGAATAGTTATTGGAATTGCAGATGCTGAAGTCTCCCTGAAGCTGCAGTTAGAGCCTGATTTAACATTAGACGGGGCTATTAGGATGGCCCGCCAGAGTGAACTGGTGAAAAAGCAAAGTGCTGATCTGAGGTCTGAGAGTATTGTGGATGAAGTGCAACAGTCTAGGAAAATTACTAGTGAAAGGCACAGTGTGAGCGGTAGATCTAAAGTACTGGAAAGGCCTAGAAGTGGATGGGCGCAACATGGCCGATGCACACGGTGCTACCGGGCTCATGATCAGAGTGCTATATGCCCGGCCAGAGATAATAGATGCAGAAAATGTAACAGAATAGGCCATTTTGAAGTGGTGTGTAAAACTGAATACATTAAGGAGATGCAGGTGGACAGTGACCAGGAGGGTCAGGAAGTGTCTTTTGTGGGGTCTGTTGTGGAACGGACAAGCTCAGAGGAAGATTGGAAAGTTACCTTTACTGTAATGGGAGCCAATGTTGATTTTAAGATTGACACAGGAGCTGATATCACTGTAATGTCTTTTGCTGAATTTATGAAACTGCCTCGACAGCCCCAGCTGGCGAAGGTTACTACAAATGTTCATAGTCCTGGTGGCCGCATTGATTGTGTGGGGAAATTTCTGGCCAGCTGTGAGTACAAACAAAGGAAGTTCACCATGTGGGTGCATGTGATCCGAGGTCAGTGTGTTAACAGTTTATTGAGCAGAAAAGCAGCCTGTGACTTGGGCCTCGTGGCCAGAGTGAATGAGATCTCTGAAGATATGTTTGGCGAGTTGGGCCTACTGAGCTGCAAACCTGTCCGTATAGCACTTAAAAGTGACGCAGTCCCGTACAGTATTTCTACTCCTCGTAGAATTCCGTTCCCGCTCATGCCTCAAGTGGAGAAAGAGCTCATGCGCATGAAGTCTATGGGGGTTATTGAAGAGGTTGTTGAAGCAACTGATTGGTGTGCCCCCATTGTTCCAGTTGCAAAGAAAAACGGAAAGGTGCGCATCTGTGTGGACCTGAAAAGGTTGAATGAGGCAGTAAAGAGGGAGAGATTTGTGCTGCCGACACTGGAAGATATAGCCCCGAAGTTGGCTGGGGCGAAGTTCTTTTCCACATTAGACGCTTCTAGCGGCTTTTGGCAGATCCCCCTGGATCCAAAGTGCCGCAAACTGACTACCTTTATCACTCCGGTAGGTCGGTTCTGTTTCTGCAGACTTCCCTTTGGGATATCCTCCGCTCCTGAGATCTTTCAGAGGGAAATGAGTTCTCTCCTGAGTGGCCACGTGGGCACAGCAGTCGTCATGGACGACATTCTAGTGTATGGGTCTACAGTGGAGGAGCATGATCAGCGTTTGAGTTGTGTGCTGCAGGCTATCAAAGAGTCTGGGCTGAAGCTGAATAAAGAAAAATGTCATTTTAGGAAAACTGAATTATGCTACTTTGGGCATATCATCAACGGGGATGGCATCAAGCCGGACCCCGAGAAAATTCGGGCTATCGAACAGATGAAAAGCCCTTCTGATGTACATGAGCTGAGACAGATATTGGGCCTTGTAAATTACGTGGGCAAGTTTCTTCCAGATTTATCTACAGTTTTGCACCCTATCACAGAGTTGCTTAAGAAAGATGTTGCCTGGGTCTGGGGACCCTCACAAGAAAAAGCGTTCCTGCATGCTAAGTCCCTGCTGGGGTCTGCCCCAGTGCTGGGGTTCTACGACCCTTCAAAAAAGACTGTGGTTAGTGCCGATGCAAGCAGTTATGGGTTGGGGGCTGCACTCCTGCAACTGAATGACAACAAACTACAGCCCATCGCCTACTGTTCCTGCACACTGACGGCTGCGGAGTCAAAATACGCTCAAATTGAGAAAGAGTGCCTGGCTGCAGTTTGGGCCTGTGAGCGCTTTCAGCGTTATCTAGTGGGTTTGGAGAAATTTAGTCTGGAAACTGACCACAAACCGCTAGTCCCTCTTATCAATTCTTATGACATCGACAAAACACCCTTGAGATGCCAGAGACTTTTAATGAGACTACTCAGGTTCAATGTTCAGGCAGTGCATGTGCCGGGGAAGCAGCTGGTTGTGGCAGATACACTGTCCAGGCTCCCGCTGGCTGCTGCTGAAGAATCCTCCACAGAGTCGGATGTAAAAGTGTATGTTGATTCAGTTCTGGCCTCTAAGTCCATTTCTTCAAGGAAACTGGAAGAGATAAAGAAAGAGACATATTTGGACACAGATCTGCAAGAAGTTATAAAGTACATAAGAGATGGCTGGCCCGAGAGCCGGGCAGCCTGGATGTCTTTAAATGCTTACCAGCCAGAGAGGTCGCAGTTCACGGAGCTGGAGGGGTTGGTGCTGTTCCAAGACCGTATTGTAATTCCTGTCAGCATGAGGAAGGAGATGTTAAACAGGATTCATGATGGCCACTTAGGCATTACAAAGTGTAGAGAAAGAGCGGCTACAGCTGTGTGGTGGCCTGGGATCAGCTCCGACATTGCAAATCATGTGTCTAAATGTGCCTTTTGCCGGGAACGCCGGCCTACTCAGAGAAGGGAGCCCTTAATGTCTACTCCGCTGCCTGCGGGGCCGTGGCAGAAAATAGCTGCTGATTTGTGCGAACTGCACGGGAAAAAGTTTCTTGTTGTTATCGACTACTATTCCAGGTATTTGGAAATAGCACCCCTGAATGATATCACAAGTCAGGCCGTTATCATTCGCCTGAAGAGCTTGTTCGCCCGCTGGGGCATTCCAATGGAGCTGGTGAGTGATAATGGCATGCAGTTCGCTTCTACAGAGTTCAGTGCTTTCAGCAGGGAATATGATTTTGTACATTCCACGTCAAGTCCACATTATCCGCAGGCCAACGGAATGGCTGAAAGGGCAGTTCAAACAACAAAATTCATCCTAAAGCAATCTGAACCGTACCTAGCCCTCTTGTCATACAGGGCGACGCCCATTCAAGCCACCGGGTTTAGCCCGGCACAGCTGATGCTAGGACGCCAGATTCGCACCACTTTACCCTCAGTGGGTGTCTTCAAGCCGCCTGGCCCTGTTCCTCGGGACGAAGTCCTTAGGAGGGATGAAGAGGCCAAAAAGGGTTATCGTTTCTTCTACGACAGGAGACATTCTGTCAGGCCTTTACAGGAACTGAAAGCGGGCCAAAGTGTCAGAATTAAACTGGATGATGAGAAGAAATGGAAGACGCCTGCTACGGTAGTGGGCCGCTCTCCAGAACCAAGGTCTTACACAGTCCTTACAGAGGGAGGGACGGTTACACGCCGTAACCGAAGACATCTTCAGCCTGTACCTGAGAGTCTGGAACCGGATACCTCAGTACCACCGCCGGTGGGATCTCCTGTTCTAAGAGAGGTGCCTTCCCCTCAGCAAGATCATAGCGGGGATATATCTTTGCCTCCAGCAGACTCTTGTTCACCATCTTCTGTATCAGAGGACAGTTCATGCAAAGTTACATCAAGCGGAAGAGTGGTGAGGCTTCCGGCCCGATACAGGGACTGACTTTAGCTAGAACAGTGACCGGAAGTATGGGCAGAATAATCCCATGGTCACTGTGGACTAGGGTAGTCTACCCCGATGTCCAAGTCAGGATGTAATTTATTTGTTCATGTTTTCTAATCTATCTGTTTTTATAATGTTCTAAAACAAAATGTTGTTGTATACCCTGTTGGTGTACCTTGTTATTTAATATATGCAAATGTATGCTTTGCCTTTGAAAAAGGGGAAGATGTGATGATAGCAGGATGTGATGTCACTAGCATGTGGGCGGGGCTTAGGTCCGGTGTCTGTGTCGCAGTTAGTTTAGTACAATCAACCTGTCTGGATGTGTATTGCTATGCTCTGTAATAAAATAGAGTTGTACCATCATTGCTGTGTCCTGCATATGTCCTGCATCTCATGACAATTGGTAATACATTTGTGTGGAACCAGTTTATATGCTATAATATGTAAGCATATGTGCAAGGCGCAAAGGACCCATTCGAGTGACCGTTTTTAAACATCCTGAATATTGATGTCAGTATATGAGTAATGTGTGATCAACACCTCTCTGAATATATAACGAATGTAATAAGCAATAATCGTATGAATTAATGATTGTTTGTCTTTATGAAACTCCTGTTTGAGCACTCAAAATATACACTTTCATTTTGGAGCTGACAACGTATGATATTAATATCACAATACAATTTCTCATAGGCGCTGAGATTTATAGGCGCTGAGATTGTTGCGTGATTGGTCACCAGTACACATACACCCTCTTCCCCACCCCTTCTTTCATCTAATGTGAAAACAATTGAGGATACATGACCGTACGAATGAATGACTGGAATATTGCGCTTTATTGTTAAAGTTTGGTTTATGCATTCCAATAATATATTTTCAACTGTGAGATGCCATCGTATGTGACCGCGATCGCAATACAAGTTTCCAATGTTTTCTTTGACATGTTTACTTAGTCTGATATCGTCTTTTGATTGGGCAGCAGTGAACACACACCCTCCCTACTCTATCCATGATGTAGGTCATGTGACCGGGACACACCTCTGCCCGGATTGGCTGGTTTTAGCTTAAATAAGGCAGCACAAAGCACGATCGGAGCCTTTGACAAAGCAGTTGGCGAAATGCGCACTTCAGGCATTTGCACTGCTTCTCTTGAGGATAATTTTGTTTTAAAAAAGACTTAATTATGGGTATTTAATATGTTGTTGGTCCAATGGGCTTGTTCTTAAACCAGTGGGTCTTATTATATCTGGGAAATTTGTATCGTAACAGTAACGCTATAGTGGGAGTTTAAAACTAGCGAACTCTGGTGTGATACACACCGTTACATAGTATTGGTATAATCCAGTTTAATAGAGTAATAACTATAGTTAAAGAGTGCGAATATATTGAGCTATATATTGGTGACCAGAAACACGGTCCATTTGTGTAACATTTTACTAAATACCACCGGTGACATATATAAGTGTAAAAACCTTGATTGACTCAATAGTGGTCACATTGAATGGTATAATTAGTAACCAATACATCGAGCAATATCGTGCTACATATCTTCTATAGTGACAAATTGGGTGATCTTTGAATTATCGGTTAAATCTGTCAATACTTTGTCAGAGATTACCGGTGGTACACATGACACTAGTGTGATAACTGCTAATAATTTAATAGCGGTAATTTTGAGCAACACCCTGTTATATAATTACATTGTTATACCGATGCTCATGCAATTCTCATAACATCTGGGTAATTTAACCTACTTGACACATGGTTATTCTCTAATTCACTAATAGACCCCACTGTTTTTTGTTTACATGACTTATCAATTATAGTTGTCTATTTAAGACAATATCTCTTCTTTTCCTCACGAGAAGCAATTTTTTAACTAGTTTAAATCTGTATGTTCCAATTTTGGGATTATACCTTTTTTATTCGAGTTATTTAAACTATGACAGTCTATGTCATTTTAGGGATCATTTGTAGCTCATTTGTATAAGGTACACACCAATACTATTAGTGTCCAGTGTTCTAATTGAACTCTACAATAAGTAAACATGGCACATGTTATATGATACACTATGTGTCCACGTCAATCATTTACACTGCTCATATGATGGTTCAGAAACAGGATTAATTCCTCACTGTACTGTATGATTGTTCACTCCAACACCTACATACTACAAGTGATACCCTATTTTAAATATATCTATACTTTCCTTTTTTTGAAAAATATTTTTTTATTGAGGTTAAATGTTGCAATACATATAAAGACACCCATAAACAAAGATTCCAATAAATCATACAAGATTAATATAAAGGCACAATAGAAATATGAATCTATTACAGTTCTAGACATAAATTCTGTGAATCTTTGGTGTAGCATGGACATTCTACTTACAGGGCTTATGATGTAGTCCGCTGTCTCACCATCCAGTGATAGGACAAGCCAGTCTACATTACCGAGCTAGTGGAAAGGAATGATAGTCTAAAATAAGCTAACTTAGAATGTCCGAGAGAATGTTATGTAGGGTGATATGATACCTCTTTTTTTATAATCTGAAGAAAGTAAAAATGGTCCCCGTTTTGCATTGGGAATTACAAACTAGTTTAACTAGGAGAGAGATAGGAAATAGAGGCAAAAGGGGGAGTTGGTAATATAGATAATGGGGTAAGGGTGTTTCAGCGGACAATAGCCGCTCTAAGTGGGATAAGGGGAGGGAAGGGGGGGGGTGGAGGCGGAGCCAAGAGTGATATAAAGGGAGGGGGTGTTTAGAGGCTACAGTTGTTGTGAATAGCACCGAATTTAAACTTTAATATAAAATAGTAAGAGATGTTTATAGGTAGATACCCCATACCATACCAGTACTATCACTGCTAAAGTACCCAAAGAATGATATTAGTCTGAGACACTGTGTACAGGTGGGTACGGTGTAATTTCATATCATGCAGTCCTCTAGTGAATTTATTAGTAGGTATGGAAAGGGGAAGCCAGCCAGATAATTGTCTGAGATACAGATGGCTAGATGACTCCATATTTCTAAACATATAATCACAAAATAAACAGGTAGACTCAGTATCTTAGTTCAGTCATAAAGCACAGTGGTATATAATCAGTGATATGCTATAATAAAATAATTGTGAGCATTATAACCTGTACTGACTTTCTACACCTATTCTATTAGAGGACTGTAGTTTGTGAGTTCTCAACACCTCTAAGGATAGTAATACTGTTCTGTTAGTGTGTGAATAAGGGGCACATCCGAGATAATTATAGTTACACAACCTGACGGTGTAGCATGTAGAGGGGAGTTTATTCATTAACCAATAAGTCCTTAGTTAGGGAAGATAAAGGTTAGGAGCATGATACAGTATAGGTGACCTCCTTTAACACTAACATATATTGCATAATAGTATAGAGCTCTGTAATAGATGTACTCAGAGCTGTGTGTGCTTTATACCCCTCTGTCCTTACATGTGTCTCATGCTAGGAAATGCTCAATAGACAAGAAGAGACATATCTAGATGACTGGTATACAGATAAAAAGTTAAGCTCTACAGGGGGGAGGGAAGAAAAAGAGAATCTATGGTTAAGCATCATTTGAAACAAATATAATGGGAAGCAGAACTAAGCTCCCAACAAACCCAGGGTGTGTTTTCAAAACAGATAAATAGTGGGTCCGCACAACTATGTAGATTAATAAGCACGTTCAACAAAAATCTTAGTGTGAAGGGACCAAATTATTCATTAACATATGCAAGGTACTGGTGTCAGGTGTACAGCAATTGATCAGCATAATAAGCATGTGTCAGATTTATAACTCAGAATTAGACATCATGCTGTGTTTTAGTTAGAGTGAGTAACTGAGTTCCTGTAAAAGGGAAAGTTTCTAACAAAGAGACAAAATAAAGGTCCCAAACTGATCAGGGAGACGTCTGTGTCTGATGAAATAAACTTCATAAATGTCTCCTAAGGCCAGCAAGCATCTATGAAAACCCTGACTTCTGTAGGCAGACAAGGCGATATGAATGCATGCTGTAGTAGAAGGCAGCTGGTTTACATACACATAGGACGCACTCAGCATGCTAGGGATCGCAAGATAGGCTGTAATGGGAGCAAACGGGTCTCATCTCACGAACTCAGAAGGGGCTCCCAGCTGCTAAGAGTCTCCGCGATGACTATCCTCTAGCCAACTCCTGAGGCCGGTGTCACGCGAGGATCCGTCAACTGCACTGAGGTGAAGTGAGTATGTGACCGGGTTGAGTGGCATCTCTCAGAGTCTCCGAGGCTCAAGGTAAGGGAATCACAGGCAATTGCCCATCCTGTAGGCGGAAAGCCTAAGACAGTTTCAGCGGGCAGCTTACATGGTACCGCGCTCCTGAGATCCTCCAGGTAAGTGCGCTTAAAGAGTCTCGGGTTCGGCCCTGTCAGACTGCGTGGAGATTTCTCTTTGTCCCGATCGTAGCGATTCCTGTCTGTCCCAGCTGGGACCGAGACTGCTTTCTGGGGGACAGTGGGATCTAGCTTGTGTGGGGGCTTCATATCGATAGCCAGTGTGGTTCCTGTTTCTTCGTCGCCATCTTGCCTGTCTTCTGTGGCTGGGAACAGGACCTAGAGTTGCTTAAATAGGGAGCTCATTGCCGAGAAATGATCTTTCAGGATCTCCCCCACACGATCCTCGAACCTGTGTAGTGCGGCATCTAGCTCCATTTGGCTGATGTTGAAGTAAGGTCTCTCCGGTAATGTTAGGTATAGGATACCCTCACCGCCTCATTAGTCCATGTAGGCCTCAAACTGTAGTGTCTTTGAAAGAACTCTAAGCATCCGCCTATGATAAATAGATTCTTTGCATATTTGGCCAGCTTGATTTCTCTTAGTATCTGGGCAGTTTAGTGGTGTAAGTTGGCAGATATTTGTAAATTTGCTTATATTCAATTAGCTAGAGCAGAGGAGCTTCATGAAAACACGTCTGCTCTCTTAGGTAGTTGGCTCCAACCCCCATAAAAGTTACATTTTAATTAATACTTGTTCTTGTGTCTGCCTACAATAATTTTGTTAAGTTAGGCTCTCAATTCCAGTGTGCCATATGATACCTCTTTTTCTCTTTCTTTTCTAATTTACAAATCAGGCACTGCCCTCCAGAGATACACAGGTTTACCCTGCAGGGATTTTTTGAGAGTCCTATTTTGTTCCCACCACCAATTTTCCCCCCTCAAAAGGGGAAAATTCTTCTTTAAACTGGAGAGGGCCCCACGAAACACATTAGGCTACTCCCATTACTAAGTGCCCAGAGCTTCAGCATCTTTGCGGTCTGGCTGTGCCTCTCTGATACCGTTTGAGAGAGGATCATTACACCAAGGACTAGACCATTGACCCGTCTCCTTTTTACATCCGTTGGTCAATGCGACTACTACACGGACCGATTCAGGAGATAGCAGATACTCATGGACAGATCCGGAGCCATACAAAGTGAATTGGGAGAGAGGGGCACAAAACAGACGGTATTTGTGTTCTAGATGCCATAGATTTCTAGATTGATTTTATTTTTTTATGCTGTACATATACCTAATAGACGTTTTATGAGGTTGAAAAATGTGAGTGCCAAATAGTTGTTTTGATTTAATTTAAAAATTGTGAATTTGATATATGTGAATTTGATAAAGGTTCCCCCGCGCTCTTCTGTTTTTGTGTTCAATGTCCCTAAGTATAGGAATAAATTTTCTATTACAAGTGTTCATGTCATTGAATATAGGCCTGTAAAGCTTTACAAAGTATTCCTTTGTTCTTACACCTCTATATTTTGTTGTTTTCGTCTGCTATGTCTGAACAACATCCTGTAACTAAATAAAAGTTATTTAAAAAAAAGCTTGCAAGAAAAGAAAAAATGTGCAAAATGCCGTAATCTTTTATTAAAAGTTTTACAATTCAGAAATCAGTATACATTTTTAACATATGGAATTAATTTTTAAATATTTTCTAGCAGTCTTTTAAGCATACAACAAGGTACCATGTTAGGTCCCTGCTGACATCTGGAAATAATATGCAAATTGACAGGGATGTAAGCGCTGTGTTTGGAGTAACTAGTTGACTGGACATCTGAACCTGATTATCTGGCTCACCCTCCTCTTCTTTGTAGATTCTGTCCATGCTTTAAAATGAATGGAATAGAAGAATGAATTGCAAATACATGTATATATTGAGACCAAGTACTATTTAGTATAAGAACAGCTGCATGTACACAATAGCATACTACTTCCTCCTGTACAATGGCAATAAATCATTGTTACAAAATGTTAGTTTGCTTTGCTTTGAGCTTGTTTTGATGGTATGAAATTATACCATTTTCCAATAGATTATATTTATAGGAAGGTATAAAATAAAATGGTCAGTTATGCAATATAAAACAACTTTACATTATGCTTTCATTATTTATTTTGTTCCATTTTCATGTAATTTAGCTCTGAAATTTGTAGATTTTCCAATTAGAACTTGAAATACACCCTGCTGACTTATCAAGGCTAACCCTGCTACAGATATTTCCCTAATTAGCTTTAATTGGTAAAGACTGCAAAACAATGCAATTCATACTAATATTTTGACTGTGACCAGTCTTATCAGCACTGATTGGCTCCTCAAAATTAGGCAAGTGGTATGTGGTGTAATTATCAGGTGTTTACTGTCCCTTTAAATTGTAAAACTTGTAAATCATCTGTATGACCCTCGGATCACCTGAACACTGAGGGATTTTACACATCCAACTTAACTCTTATGATCACTAATACACAGCACCTCATTTGAATAACTTTTCATACAACATTCATAAGTTTTCATTAAAAACTGACACCTAGATAACAAGTTTTGTGTTATAGAGGATGCGAAACTAACGCAACAAAAGTTGTGTTATTTCACCATCCATAGTTGCTGCCATTACGAGTTTTTGAAAAGCCGCCTTGTGCGTGCGGTATGGTGTCGATGAGCTCCATACCGCACAAAATCCAAGCGTTTAAACTTAACACCCTAACATAAACCCCAAGTCTAAACACCCCTGATCTGCAGTCCCAACATCACTGACACCTAAATAAACTTATTAACCCCTAATCTGCCGCTCCCAACATCGCCGCCACCTAAATAAAGTTATTAACCCCTATTCTGCCGCTCCACGACGTTGCCGCCACTATAATAACGTTATTAACCCCTATTCCACCACACCCCAACATTGTCCACACTATAATAAAGTTATTAATAGGTTTATTTAGTGGCAGTGATGTGGGAGGGCAGAGGTTTAGGGGTTAATAACTTTATTTAGTGGCTGCGATGTCGGAGAGTGGCGGAATAGGGGTTAATATCTTTATTACAGTGTCAGCGATGTTGGGGTGCGGGGGAATAGGGGTTAATAACTTTATTATAGTGGCGGCGATGTCGGGGAGTGGCGGAATAGTGGTTAATAAATTTTATTAGTGGCGGCGATGTCGGGAGCGGCAGATTAGGGGTTAATAAGTTTAATATAGTGTTTGTGATGCAGGAGGGTCTCGGTTTAGGGGTAAATAGGTAGTTTATGGGTGTTAGTGTACTTTGTAACATTTTAGTTATGAGTTTTGTGTAACAGTTTTGTTGCACAAAACTCATAACTTCTGGTCTCAGAACGGATCGTGTCGGTATAGGCTGCAACGCAAGCATTTTAGCCTCACTGCACAACTTGTAATGGCAGCGCTATGAAATTCCCACGCAAAAACGTAATTTTTTTGAGTGCGGGACTGACGTTACGTTACAGGCTAAAATGCTTGCCGTACAGCTATATCGACAAGACTCGTAATGGCTGCGTTACGGTTTTTATGCTGAAATGGGTATTTTTCCAGCATTAAAACCGGAACACAAAACTTGTAATCTAGGCTAAAGTTAATGACCATATAGAAATCAATCCATAAACAAATATCTTGTCATTAAAAATTAAATGTATTTTCAACCCATAAGGGGCCCGGCTAAGGATCAAAATCATGGATCCATTTGGTTTCTAATTTACTTAATTCAGTTAATCTCTGGTGTGGATTCTTGCCTGGGGGTACCCACTATAAAATACATACATCTAAAATAGTTTTTGACACCTTCTTTTAGACTTTTCAAGTGTTCATAAAACCTCTTTTTTTATTTTTATGTTGGTCCTTCCAATATAACATTTCTTAGATTCACATATTAATACACCACAAAGGTTGAATTACAAGTGCCTAGATTTTTTAAAGTAACCAATTCCAAGTTAACCTTGTCATAGGCATTCTCTCCTTTATGGATGTGGTTACACAAACGACAATCCGTGCATTTACATTTATATGTGCCCGGCTTTAAAGAGACCCAGCTAGATAGAGTGCCATTTTTTTGGGACTTTAAGTTCAATTAGTCTGAGTTTTGAAGATGCCAAGATGTTCTTAAGGCTTTTATTTTTTCACTAAACTCTATGGGCCAGATTACAAGTGGAGAGCAAAATATCGCTTTTATGAAAGCGATATATGTTCTCCGCTTAGTAATACCAGCGCACTCAAATGTGTGCTGGTATTACAAGTGAGGTGCAATGGGAACGGGACCTTGCATTGCATTGCACGGAAGAATTGCCCTCACAAGAGCGTGCTTCCATAGAATCCAATGGGAGTCTCGTTCTGATGCTGTCATACACAGCACAGAACCTAAGTGCAGCAAAAGGAGTCAGTCATGCCGCGATGGGCAGCAAATTTAAATATATATGTACATGTTAATATATGTGTATATACACAAATAAACACATAAATATATATATGTATATAAGCATATACATATATATTTACAGAGAACACACAGTTCCCATAGACAATTATCAGTGCCATTTTTTTTGAACACCCCAAACCCACCAACTTTAACCCTTAAAAACTGCTTATTACTCATTTGTTTGTTTTTTAAAGGACCTCAATTGTTATTTTCGGGGCAATTGGGGAAATTTAAAAAAATAAACAGAAGTCTGACCTCTGATTTATATATTGAGCTCTAATTGCTACCAAAAGCTTGTGGTAGCAATAACCAGCCACTTGTAATTTATTGCATACCTGTAAACAGGTGAATTTGTCCATTTACGGGCGTGCAATAAATTAGCGCTCCATTTGTAATCTAGCCCTATAGAGGGCACTGGACCTATTTCATCTTTTAAAATGTGGTCTGCTCATTAAACCCTCTAATGTTTGTTAAAAATGTTTTTGATTAAATTGGATTCTTCACTGTAGGTGGTTATACATTTGACCATAATGTTGGCAGATTTTACATCTTGCTTACCAACTTAAAGTTTTAACAAGTCTTACCTCTGGCATGAGGCACTTCTCAGTCTAGAGGTCTACATCAAATCAGGGGCATAACCTTAATCCAAAAATTTATGTTGTAAGATGTCAGCCTCCAAGTTGAAATCCTCCTCTCTGGTACAGTTTCTGCGGAACTGTCCATTGAGAATGTTAGTTTTCCAACTTGAAAGCAATATAACTTTACAACAGATAATCTCATTTTTAAGAGACTAAATTTGAGACGTTTCATATTCAACAGATTTTGGGTGAATTACAACCTTGTTGTAAATTTAAAGGGGTATTATAATACAAAAAACGTAAATGCTGTAATGTGTTATAGCATATCATTTTTGTATTACTGACCCTAGCTCACTATGGTTGAGATTCCTTTGGTGGTGTTAGCTACAAGATAAAGCACCCCCAGAAGGGTGGTCTATGCCTAAGGAAGAAGGATCTGTAAGATGATGAAATTGCAGGGACATAACATGGAGAAAGGGAATGGGCCAGATAACAGGGGAAAGTGTGTGAGTCCCCTGCCCCTTCACATAGTCGGCAGAGAGGAGGGGTACTCCAATATGAAGAAAGGGTGCTTGTTAGGGCATATTTATAGATATCTCAGTAGAAGACAGTGTGTCAGGGGAACAGGAGGTGGTGTATCCAAGCTTTGTTATCTAGCACAGATAAAATGAGATGCTCCTGAGAACAATTGTGACTGAATCCGTATGTGAAGGAACTATGGATTCAAAGTCAGCAAGGAAGGAACTAACATCTGGTGAATGAACATGTAATTTAAATATCCACAGAAAAATCAGAGGTTTTTTTTTAACTGCTAGTTGCCTGGTTATATTGGGGCCTATTTAAGAAGGTGCGAGCAGACATGATCCAATATTGCGGATCATGTCCGCTGCACATCGATAAATGCAGACAGCATACGCTCTTGGCATTTATCATTGCACCAGCAGTTCTTGTGAACTGCTGGTGCAATGCCACCCCCTGCAGATTCGCAGCCAATTGGCAGCTAGCAGGGGGTGTCAATCAACCTGATCGTATTGGATCGGGTTGATTTCCGGCGATGTCTGTCCGCCGCCTCAGAGCAGACGGACAGGTTATGGAGCAGTGATCTTTAGACCGCTGCTTCATAACTTGTGTTTCTGGCTAGCCTGAAGGCTCGCCAGAAACAGGGGGCATCAAGCTCCATACCGAGCTTGATAAATATGCCCCATTGTCCCTTTAAATAATCGCATTACAATTATGCTACCATTTAATAAAAATCCAAACATTTTACTTTAATTTTGGCTCTACTTCAAATGGATCAGAATTTCCATGCAAATTGCCTCACATGGCTCTTTGCAGAGTTGTTACATTGAAAGCCTCTCCAATCCTCATTTATCACCTGATCTTGAAGAGCCTTTGCAAAGTTTTAACACTCCTATACCTTGAATAGGGACAATTTGTTCTATTCCATTAAATCATAAAATACCTTTTGAACTTTTTTCACTTTGAAAACACATTTTGGACCATTTGAATGGCTCTTGCCATGAATTCCCCCCTCTATTTTTATAATATTGACAATATAGTTTTTGCTCATGTGCAAACATAAGACACATTCTTCACACAATTTTTATGTTCTTATGACATAACTGTACACACTCAGTAAACTTTTAAAAATGCGGTTTCTTAGGTACAATAAGGGGGGGAAAAACTTGAGATGACACAAGTGGCACAATGTTCTTCATAATATAAATCACAAATATTAAAAACACAATTTTTGGGATTTCTGATTTTTAAAAAAAAAAAAAATCTGTGCCAAAGATCTCCATTACCAACAAACAAGTCTGAATGACAAATTGTTAAATCTCAAACGAGACAATGTGATTGCAGATAGAAAGCCCATTAAAAATATGAAAGTATTGTAACTAACACACACACAAATATATGTATGAAATAAAAAGAGACATTTTAAGAATGTTTGTTAAACACCATTTCTTTCATGTAATTGGCAAGAGTCCATGAGCTAGTGACGTATGGGATATACAATCCTACCAGGAGGGGCAAAGTTTCCCAAACCTCAAAATGCCTATAAATACACCCCTCACTACACCCACAATTCAGTTTTACAAACTTTGCCTCCTATGGAGGTGGTGAAGTAAGTTTGTGCTAAGCGTTCTACGTTGATTCCTCTCAGAGTACAGTGAATGTCAGAGGGATGTGAATGGTTGATACGTTGGTTGATATGTACAATGATGAAAACTCAAAATATCAAACAGTGTCTTTTCCTAATCCACATCATCATTCTGATTTTTACCCCACTAATTTTAGGGGACCATGTATCAATGCTTTTCAAAAAGCTGTACAAAAAGACATTCTGGCATTGGAAAATAAAACACACTGTGCTGCCCCCCACAATCTGACTTTCAATGAGCGTAAAGCACTTAAATCGTTGCAGAACAATCATGATATAGTTATACGCAATTCGGATAAGGGGGGCAGCATAATTGTCATGAATAAGGAAGCATACTTTGTTGAGGCTTATAGACAATTGTCTAATGAAAAAACATACAAGAAATTGACTAATAATCCAACTAATTTATTTAGAAAGGAACTTGCTAAGTTGATAGACAATGGTATTGTTTTGGGAATTTTTTCTGAAAAAGATAAATCTTCTCTTGTTCCAGCTAACCCAATTTGCCCTATATTTCATCATGTGCCCAAGGTACATAAGGATGCGGGGTGTCCTCCGGGTAGGCCGATTGTGGCAGGCATTGGCTCTTTATTTGAGCCATTAGCCGCATGGCTTGATTCCATCTTACAGCCTATTGCTGTGTCACAGTTGAGCTACCTACAGGACACCTCGCATCTTTTGCTCACCTTGGATGAAGTCAATTGGCATAGTGATTATTCTTGGGGAGTTATAGATATAACTTCCCTTTATACATCGATTCCACAAAATCTAGGTATCATGGCTGTTAAACACTTTCTGAAAAGAGAATCTTATTATACTTTGTCTCAAATTGATTACATCTGTGAGGTATTACAATTTTTACTGTCTCATAATTATTTTTTATTTAATAATGAATATTTTTTGCAGATATGTGGTACGGCGATGGGGGCAAAATTTGCCCCCTCGTTTGCCAACATTTTTGTGGCTTTTTGGGAACAAACACATCTTTATTCTTCAAATAATCCATGGAATCAGCACATTGCACATTATGTGCGCTTTATAGATGATTTGTTATTTATCTTTAAGATACCTATGGATGATGATACATTTTCTAATTTTTTGAAATATTGTGACAGTAATGACCTAAATCTAAAATTTACTGGGGTACATAGTCAAGAGTTGGTTGATTATTTAGATCTTACTATACAAATTATAGATAATACCATAGTGACCAGTACATACAAAAAGCAAACAGCAGGAAATACCATATTGCACGCACACTCCCAACATCCAAATCATCTAGTTCGGTCTATACCTAAATCACAGTTTTTAAGATTGAGGCGTAATACCAAAATAGACAGCATATATGAAAAACAATCTATAGAGCTTAGAGATAGACTAAAAGTAAGAGGATATAATCACAAACAGCTGGAAGATGTGAGAAAATTAGTTCAAAAAGATAAAAACATAGTTAAAGAACAGGATGTATATCTCAAAGAATCTACTTATGACTCTGATTCAAACTTTAGTGATGCTATTGTTTTCTCTACACCATACAGTCAACAATATGATGAAATAGTTAAAATTCTAAAAAAACATCTTAATTTGTTGCAATCAGACGAAATTCTACAGCCACTAATACAACAGTGCAAATTTGTACCTAGAAAATCTAGGACATTAGCGCAAACATTAAAACCAAGCTTAGTGAAAAAACAAAATTCCACACAAAAATATGTTACATCCTGGTTGAATAAAAAAGGCACTTTTAAATGTGGAGCTCGCATGTGTTTGGAATGCTCTAGTGTCTTACAAGATGATCACTTTGTGTGTCAATTTAATGATAAAACATATCCGATAGAGTTCTATGCCAACTGTGGTTCTAAATATGCCATTTATTTATTAACTTGTAATCTGTGTTTTTTTCAGTACGTGGGAAAAACCACACGCACTGTCAGGACACGTTTTAATGAACATGTCCGGGATGTAAAAAATTATAGCACAGACTCCTCAGTTGCTGAACATTTTAATAATAAACATCTTACAAATATTGCACAACTTTCATTTCAAGTTATTGATTTAGCTAATGTCCCTTTAAGAGGAGGTAACAGGGATAAAATTTTGGGAAAAAAAGAACTTTACTGGATACTAAAATTAAACACATGCTTTCCCTCAGGTATGAATAAAGAATGTGATATAAAGTATTTTATTGATAATTAAGTTTGATATCCATGTACCCAGTCTCCCTGTTATATTCTAGCTAAACTATATATTTGGTATACATTCAGTATACATTAAATATATATATATATATATATATACATTTGTATAGTGTTTTTCCTATGCCAGAATGTCTATACTAATATTATTATATCCATATATCATGATATTTTTAAATCTTCATATTATATGTTATCTTCACTTTATAGTGTACATATTTCAAAAGATTGTTAAAAATATGCGATCAGAAAAATTAAGATTTCAATAAGCTTTAAACGCTGATTAATAGTAGGTAAATCTAAAATATTAGCCATGGTTACTAATTTAATAACTTGTTTTTTGGTAAAACTAACCTTTTCTCTGATGTCAAACAATAGATTGTTTTTATCTTATTTTTTGTATTTGTGGGATTGAAGGGGTTAATCCAATTGCCACTTCAGCCTTTAAAATTGTGGGATAGAAACACAGAACTCAGTCTATGAGTAAGCACCTGTGAGGTGCGAAACATGTCAGACTTCCTGCTCTATTGCTGCCATGTCTGTTCATTCTTTTAATGAATTAATAAATTTGTTTTTTTAAATCATCACACGCTTGGAGTAGTACCTGCCTACCGTCTTTTGTTCTTGGATGTGAATGGAGTATCACCTATTGAATGCAATGGTTTTCCTCACGGGGGATCTATTTCATAGGTTCTCTGGTATCGGTCGTAGAGATTCATCTCCTACCTCCCTTTTCAGATCGACGATATATTCTCATATTCCATTACCTCTACTGTTAACCGTTTCAGTACTGGGTTGGCTATCTGCTATATGTGGATGGGTGTCTTTTGGTAAGTATGTTTTCATTACTTAAGACACTCTCAGCTATGGTTTGGCACTTAATGTATTTATATAAAGTTCTAAATATATGTATTGTACTTATATTTGCCATGATTCAGGTTTTCAGTATATTTCCTTTTGCAGACTGTCAGTTTCATATCTGGGAAATGCTTTTTTTAGGAAAAAATGTATTTCTTACCTGGAGTATAGTTTCTTTTTCAAATTGACTGTCTTTTAAATTCAGAATTAGGCTCGCGAGGGCGCAAAATGCCAAAATTTATTGCGTCATTCTTGTCGCGAGATTTTTTTGGCGCGGAGTTACGTTCATTGACGCAAATTTGTCATTTCCGGCGTCTTAGTCAACGCCGAGTTCTTCACAAGGTTGCATCATCTGTGACGTGAGTGTGTCATTTCCAGATGTTTTTGGCGCCAAAAAATATTTTTCTATTTGTTGTGCATCATACTTGACGCCAAATATTTTAATTATTTAAGACTCCATTCCTATATGCCTCTTGCCTTTTTTTCTCTATCAGAGGGCTATGCTGTTTGCATTTTTTCCCATTCCTGAAACTGCCATATAAGGAAATTGATAATTTTGCTTTATATGTTGTTTTTTTCTCTTACATTTGCAAGATGTCTCAATCTGATCCTGTCTCAGAAATCACTGTTGGAACCCTGCTGCCTGATAACAGTTCTACCAAAGCTAAGTGCATTTGTTGTAAACTTGTGGAAGTTATATCTCCTGCTGTGGTTTGTAATAGTTGTCATGATAAACTTTTACATGCAGAGAATGAATCCATCAGTAGTAGTTCAATATCTGTTGCTGTCCCCTCAACATCAAATGCACAAGATATACCTGTAAATTTAAAAGAATTTATTTCTGATTCTATTCAGAAGGCTTTGTCTGCCATCCAGCCTTCTAATAAACTTAAAATGTCTTTTAAAACTTCTCATAAAGTTGATGAAATTTCAAATGACCGGCAACATGCTGAATTATACTTCTCTGATGGGGATCGATCTGGTTCATAAGATCCTGCCTCAGATATTGACACTGACAAATCTTCTTATTTATTTAAAATGGAGTATATTCGTTCTTTGTTAAAAAAAAGTGTTGATTACATTGGATATGGAGGAAACTAGTCCTCTTAATATTAAAACTAGTAAATGTTTAAATTCTGTTTATAAACCTCCTGTGGTTATTCCAGAGGTTTTTCCTGTTCCTGATGCTATTTCTGATATGATTTCTAAGGAATGGAATGGGCCTGGTACTTCTTTTATTCCTTCTTCAAGGTTTAAAATTTTTTATCCTTTGCCAGCAGTTATTTTAGAGTTTTGGGAAAAGATCCCCTAAGTTGATGGGGCTATCTCTACTCTTGCTAAACGTACTACTATTCCTACGGAAGATAGTGCTTCTTTTAAATATCCTTTAGATAGGAAACTTGAATCTTATCTAAGGAAAGCCTATTTATATTCAGGTCATTTTCTCAGGCCTGCAATTTCTTTGGCTGATGTTGCAGCTGCTTCAACTTTTTGGTTAAGAACTTTAGCGCAACAAGTATTGGATCATGATTTGTCTAGCATTGTTAATTTGATTCAACATGCTAATAATTTTATTTGTGATGCCATTTTTGATATCATCAAAATTGATGTTAAATCTATGTCTTTAGCTATTTTAGCTAGATCAGCTTCGTGGCTTAAATCTTGGAATGCTGACATGACTTCTAAGTCCAGATTGCTATCTCTTTCTTTCCAAGGTAATAAGTTATTTGGTTCTCAGTTGAATTCAATAATTTCAACTGTCACTGGGGGGAAGGGAGTTTTTTTGCCTCAGGATAAAAGACCTAAGGGTAAATCTAAAGCTTCTAACCGTTTTCGTTCCTTTCGACAAAATAAGGAACAGAAACCTAATCTCTCCCCAAGGAATCTGTTTCCCATTGGAAGCCTTCCTCGAATTGGTATAAATCCAAGCCATATAAGAGATCAAAGCCAGCCCCAAAGTCCACATGAAGGTGCTGCCCTCATTCCAGCTCAGATGGTAGGGGGCAGATTAAGATTTTTCAAAGATGTTTGGACCAATTCGGTCCAAAATCAATGGATTCAGTGTATTGTCTCTCAGGGGTACAGAATAGGATTCAGAGTAAGACCGCCTGTGAGAAGATTTTTTTCTCTCACGCATCCCTGCAAACCCAGTAAAGGCTCAGGCTTTCCTGAAGTGTGTTTTAGACCTGGAGTTATCAGGGGTAATCATGCCAGTTCCGTTTTTATTCAAATCTTTTCAAGGAAAGAACATTCATTCAGACCAGTTTTGGATATAAAAATTTTGAATCGATATGTAAGAGTACCAACTTTCAAAATGGTGACTATAAGGACTATTCTGCCTTTTGTTGAGCAAGGGCATTATATGTCCACAATAGACTTACATGATGCATATCTTCATATTCCGATTCATCCAGATCACTATCAGTTCCTGAGATTCTCTTTTCTATACAAGCATTACCAATTTGTTGCTCTTCCTTTTGGCCCAGCGAATGCTCCAAGAATCTTTTCAAAGGTTCTCGGTGCCCTACTCTCTGTAATCAGAGAGTGGGGTATTGCGGAGTTTCCTTATTTGGACGATATCTTGGTACTTGCTCAGTCTTGACGTTCTGCAGAATCTCACACGAATCAACTAGTGTTGTTTCTTCAAAAACATGGTGGAGGATCAATTTACCAAAAAGTTCTTTGATACCTCAGACAATGGTAACCTTTTAGGTTTCCAGATAGATTCAGTGTCCATGACTTTGTCTCTAACGGACAAGAGACGTTTGAAATTGGTTGCAGCCTTTCGGAACCTTCAGTCCCAGTTATTTCCTTCAGTAGCTATGTGCATGGAAGTTTTAGGTCTCATGATTGCAGCATCGGACGCGATCCCCTTTGCTCGTTTTCATATGAGACCTCTCCAGCTTTGTGCGCTTAACCAATGGTGCAGGGATTATACAAGGATATCACAATTAATATCCTTAAATCCCAATGTTCGACTATCTCTGACTTGGTAGTTAGATCACCATCGTATTTTTCTAGAGGCCTCTTTCATTCGTCCAACCTTGGACTGTGATCACAACAGATGCGATTCTTTCAGGTTGGGGAGCTGTTTGGGGATCTCTGACAGCACAAGGGGTTTGGACATCTCAAGAGGCGAGATTACCAATAAATATTTTGGAACTCCGTGCATCTCTCAGGGCTCTTCAGTTTTGGCCTCTATTGAAGAGAGAACCGTTCATTTGTTTTCAGACAGACAATATCACAACTGTGGCATATGTCAATCATCAGGGTGGGACTCACAGTCCTCAAGCTATGAAAGAAGTATCTTGGATACTTGTTTGGGCAGAATCCCGCTCCTGTCTAATTTCTGCGGTTCATATCTCAGGTATAGACAATTGGGAAGTGGATTATCTCAGTCGTCAGACTTTACATCCGGGAGAGTGGTCTCTCCACCCAGATGTGTTTTCTCAAATTGTTCAGATGTGGGGTCTTCCAGGAACAGATCTGATGGCATCTCATCTAAACAAGAAACTTCCCAGGTACCTGTCCAGGTCCAGGGATCCTCAGGCGGAAACAGTGGATGCGTTGACACTTCCTTGGTGTTATCAACCTGCTTATATTTTCCCGCCTCTAGTTCTTCCAAGAGTGATCTCCAAAATCATCATGGAACAATCGTTTGTGTTGCTGGTGGCTCAAGCATGGCCTCACAGGTTTTGGTATGCGGATCTTGTTCGGATGTCCAGTTGCCAACCTTGGCCACTTCCATTAAGACCGGAACTTCTGTCTCAAGGTCTGTTTTTCCATCAGGATCTCAAATCACTAAATTTGAAGGTATGGAAATTGAACGCTTAGTGCTTAGTCATAGAGGTTTCTCTGATTCAGTGATTAATACTATGTTACAGGCTCGTAAATCTGTTTCTAGAAAGATTTATTATCGAGTTTGGAAGACTTACATTATATGGTGTTCCTCTCATAAATTCTCTTGGCATTCTTTTAAAATTCCTAAAATTTTACAGTTTCTTCAGGATGGTTTGGATAAAGGTTTGTCTGCAAGTTCCTTGAAAGGACAAATCTCTGCTCTTTCTGTTTTATTCCACAGAAAAATTGCTAAACTTCCTGATATTCACTGTTTTGTACAGGCTTTGGTTCGTATCAAGCCTGTCATTAAATCAATCTCTCCTCCTTGGAGTCCAAATTTGGTTTTGAAGGCTTTACAGGCTCCTCCATTTGAGCCTATGCATTCTTTGGACATTAAACTACTTTCTTGGAAAGTGTTGTTCCTTTTGGCCATCTCTTCTGCTAGAAGAGTTTCTGAATTTTCTGCTCTCTCTTGTGAATCCCCTTTTCTGTTTTTTCATCAGGATAAGGCAGTTTTGCAGACTTCATTTAAATTCTTACCTAAGGTTGTGAATTCTAACAATATTAATAGAGAAAGTGTTGTCCCTTCTTTGTGTCCTAGTCCTAAGAATTCTTTGGAGAGATCTTTACATTCTTTGGATGTGGTGAGAGCTCTGAAATATTATGTTGAAGCTACTAAAGATTTCAGGAAGACTTCTAGTCTATTTGTTATCTTTTCTGGTTCCAGGAAGGTCAGAAGGCTTCTGCCGTTTCTTTGGCATCGTGGTTAAAGCTTTTGATTCATCAAGCTTATTTGGGTCGGGTAAGGCCCCGCCTCAGAGAATTACAGCTCATTCTACTAGATCAGTTTCCACTTCTTGGGCTTTTAAGAATGAAGCTTCAGTTGATCAGATTTGCAAAGCAGCAACTTGGTCTTCTTTGCATACATTTACTAAATTCTACCATTTTGATGTATTTGCTTCTTCGGAAGCAGTTTTTGGTAGAAAAGTTCTTCAGGCAGCTGTTTCAGTTTGATTCTTCTGCTTATGATTTAAGTTTTTGTCTTTTATTTATGAGAATAAACTTATATTTGGGTTGTGGATTAATTTTTTTTTCAGCGAAATGGCTGTTTTTATTTTATCCCTCCCTCTCTAGTGACTCTTGCGTGGAGTTCCACTTCTTGGGTATTGTTATCCCATAGGTCACTAGCTCATGGACTTTTGCCAATTACATGAAAGAAAACAATTTATGTAAGAACTTACCTGATAAATTAATTTCTTTCATATTGCCAAGAGTCCATGAGGCCCACCCCTTTTTTATGGTGGTTATGATTTTTTTGTATAAAGCACAATTATTTCCAAATTCCTTTGTTGATGGTTTTTACCCCTTTCTTTATCACCCCACTACTTGGCTATTCATTAAACTGAATTGTGGGTGTGGTGAGGGATGTATTTATAGGCATTTTGAGGTTTGGGAAACTTTGCCTCTCCTGGTAGGATTGTATATCCCATACCTCACTAGCTCATGGACTCTTGCCAATATGAAAGAAATGAATTTATCAGGTAAGTTCTTACATAAATTATGTTTTTGTAGTGAGAATTTCAGTTTCTCACATTTCTTGCAGATCTTGTTAGCTTATGAGATATTGCATATTAAATACGAGATGTCACATATTAAATACATATACATATGTAAACTTCTGTCCTGCCCACTACCAATAGAAAATACAATACAGGTTTAATGAATCTAGACCATCTATTTGTATATAAATTGAAAATAGCATCTGTGGCCATTTCAGAGTCTATTTCATATGAGCAACATAATAGAATTATTCCAATTATTTCCACAAATATGTTGAAAAGTCTCTTTAGGTGCCTAACTTGAGAAAGGAAAAAATGGTCAAAGAAACTGTCAAGGACGGTTATCACATTTGAACAGGACTGTCCCATGTTAAAGGAACATTGTACTCTACACATTTCTTCCTATTAATGTGTTCCCAATGGGCCATTTTACCTGCTGGCGTGTATTTAATTGTTTGCAAACAGCTACTTTACTTGTATTTGTTATTTGAAATAGCTATATTTTGTATGTAATTTTTTCAGATCACACATATGAAAATATTATGTACCAAAAAAATAATAATAAAAACCTTCAATAATAAGGGTGCATCAATTTTAGCAATGCACCACAGCAATAAACAGTTCCTATGCACACAGGCCTAAAAGCCATTAGAAGTATAAGACTATAAAAATTGCTAGCCAGCATCCAATAACCCCATTCTAGTTCAAGAAGCAACATATAGGGGCATATTTAACATAATGCGAGCGGACATGATACAATGTAGCATATCATGTCCGCTGCACATCGATAAATGCTGACAGCATACGCTGTCAGCATTTATCAATGCACCAGCAGTTCTTGTGAACTGCTGGTGCAATGCCGCCCCCTGCAGATTCGCCGCTAGCAGGAGGTAACAAACAATGATTTCTGTTCATGGCCTCAGAGCAGGCGGACAAGTTATGGAGCAGCGGTCTTTAGACCGCTGCTTCATAACCTCTGTTTCTGGCGAGCCTGAAGGCTCGCCAAAATCAAGGGGCATCAAGCTCCATACGGAGCTTGATAAATCTGCACCATAGCCAAATCCCATGTATAATACAATGTAGAATACAGGTCCTGCAGGGGCAAGCCAGATGGTACCCCAGAAGTACACATGAGGGTGTTGGCATCATGGATTTATATGGAATCTATGCAGCTCCACTAAAATATACTCATAAGCTGGAATCATGTAGGATACATAGAAGCACTACAGTCATCTCATATAAATATTATATATACACTGCAGGATCTCCAACTGCTTGCAGTAACAAGGTTCAATGTGAATAGAAGACATAAATCTGAGGATGCCCCAGTTAATTTTGAGGTGTCAATTAAAGTGAATATATACTGATTTATGTATTAATGTGTTTATAATCTATTTGAAAATAACTGCATTTTACAAATAAAAACTGCAATTTAACTGTATAAGATAAAATGTTATATTTTCAATGTGTAATCATACTGGAAAACATTTATGAATGTTACAAATATTGTAAATGCAAATCAAATATTAGTTATAAAAGAAACACATATTAATATTTTTTTAGGATATATGATACAGGATTATGAATAGCTAAAGGACCATAATAGTCAAAAAAATAACAAGCTTTAATTTGTAATTTTAAGACTATTAACTTCCACAATGAAAACCTCCGCTGAGCTAATGAGCAGCGCTAGATCCATATCTGAGTCACATCTGCTCAAGGTCAGCAGTGCTCTATGGGTCTGGCAAGATATTTGTACTGTGTGTTTAACCCCTTTCCAGGGTTAAACACACAGTAGTGTAGGTTTTTTTTGTTTGTTTGTTTTTTAATTTAAAGTTTTTATTATAGCACTGCACACATCACAACATCACAAAAAAAAAAAGATACATATAAGATAAAAAATATAATAAACTTCACGCAGCTCTTGGAAGACACAGCTTCCTTGTGTACAGAAATATTCAAAGGAGACACAGCTCCTACTCAGAGCTTCTGCGTTGACTAACTGCTCAGCAATC
Organism: Bombina bombina; assembly: GCF_027579735.1. NCBI lineage: Eukaryota > Metazoa > Chordata > Amphibia > Anura > Bombinatoridae > Bombina > Bombina bombina. The sequence continues at coordinate 292,375,406 of NC_069503.1, read as the reverse complement.
AAAAGAGAAGAAAAGAATAATAAAAAATAAAAAAATAAAAAAAGAGAAAGAAACCCCAGCCCCCAACTTGGAAGTCAGTCCGACCCCCCATCCCTGCCAGAGAAGTTCAAAGCCAATATACTGGGAGTACCTCCCCTACAACCAGCCCTATGAAATTTACATTATTCTTCAACGGAGAAACAAATTGCAGCTGTGCTCTTGCCAATATGAAAGAAATGAATTTATCAGGTAAGTTCTTACATAAATTATGTTTTTGTAGTGAGAATTTCAGTTTCTCACATTTCTTGCAGATCTTGTTAGCTTATGAGATATTGCATATTAAATACGAGATGTCACATATTAAATACATATACATATGTAAACTTCTGTCCTGCCCACTACCAATAGAAAATACAATACAGGTTTAATGAATCTAGACCATCTATTTGTATATAAATTGAAAATAGCATCTGTGGCCATTTCAGAGTCTATTTCATATGAGCAACATAATAGAATTATTCCAATTATTTCCACAAATATGTTGAAAAGTCTCTTTAGGTGCCTAACTTGAGAAAGGAAAAAATGGTCAAAGAAACTGTCAAGGACGGTTATCACATTTGAACAGGACTGTCCCATGTTAAAGGAACATTGTACTCTACACATTTCTTCCTATTAATGTGTTCCCAATGGGCCATTTTACCTGCTGGCGTGTATTTAATTGTTTGCAAACAGCTACTTTACTTGTATTTGTTATTTGAAATAGCTATATTTTGTATGTAATTTTTTCAGATCACACATATGAAAATATTATGTACCAAAAAAATAATAATAAAAACCTTCAATAATAAGGGTGCATCAATTTTAGCAATGCACCACAGCAATAAACAGTTCCTATGCACACAGGCCTAAAAGCCATTAGAAGTATAAGACTATAAAAATTGCTAGCCAGCATCCAATAACCCCATTCTAGTTCAAGAAGCAACATATAGGGGCATATTTAACATAATGCGAGCGGACATGATACAATGTAGCATATCATGTCCGCTGCACATCGATAAATGCTGACAGCATACGCTGTCAGCATTTATCAATGCACCAGCAGTTCTTGTGAACTGCTGGTGCAATGCCGCCCCCTGCAGATTCGCCGCTAGCAGGAGGTAACAAACAATGATTTCTGTTCATGGCCTCAGAGCAGGCGGACAAGTTATGGAGCAGCGGTCTTTAGACCGCTGCTTCATAACCTCTGTTTCTGGCGAGCCTGAAGGCTCGCCAAAATCAAGGGGCATCAAGCTCCATACGGAGCTTGATAAATCTGCACCATAGCCAAATCCCATGTATAATACAATGTAGAATACAGGTCCTGCAGGGGCAAGCCAGATGGTACCCCAGAAGTACACATGAGGGTGTTGGCATCATGGATTTATATGGAATCTATGCAGCTCCACTAAAATATACTCATAAGCTGGAATCATGTAGGATACATAGAAGCACTACAGTCATCTCATATAAATATTATATATACACTGCAGGATCTCCAACTGCTTGCAGTAACAAGGTTCAATGTGAATAGAAGACATAAATCTGAGGATGCCCCAGTTAATTTTGAGGTGTCAATTAAAGTGAATATATACTGATTTATGTATTAATGTGTTTATAATCTATTTGAAAATAACTGCATTTTACAAATAAAAACTGCAATTTAACTGTATAAGATAAAATGTTATATTTTCAATGTGTAATCATACTGGAAAACATTTATGAATGTTACAAATATTGTAAATGCAAATCAAATATTAGTTATAAAAGAAACACATATTAATATTTTTTTAGGATATATGATACAGGATTATGAATAGCTAAAGGACCATAATAGTCAAAAAAATAACAAGCTTTAATTTGTAATTTTAAGACTATTAACTTCCACAATGAAAACCTCCGCTGAGCTAATGAGCAGCGCTAGATCCATATCTGAGTCACATCTGCTCAAGGTCAGCAGTGCTCTATGGGTCTGGCAAGATATTTGTACTGTGTGTTTAACCCCTTTCCAGGGTTAAACACACAGTAGTGTAGGTTTTTTTTGTTTGTTTGTTTTTTAATTTAAAGTTTTTATTATAGCACTGCACACATCACAACATCACAAAAAAAAAAAAGATACATATAAGATAAAAAATATAATAAACTTCACGCAGCTCTTGGAAGACACAGCTTCCTTGTGTACAGAAATATTCAAAGGAGACACAGCTCCTACTCAGAGCTTCTGCGTTGACTAACTGCTCAGCAATCAAAAGAGAAGAAAAGAATAATAAAAAATAAAAAAATAAAAAAAGAGAAAGAAACCCCAGCCCCCAACTTGGAAGTCAGTCCGACCCCCCATCCCTGCCAGAGAAGTTCAAAGCCAATATACTGGGAGTACCTCCCCTACAACCAGCCCTATGAAATTTACATTATTCTTCAACGGAGAAACAAATTGCAGCTGTGCTCTTGCCAATATGAAAGAAATGAATTTATCAGGTAAGTTCTTACATAAATTATGTTTTTGTAGTGAGAATTTCAGTTTCTCACATTTCTTGCAGATCTTGTTAGCTTATGAGATATTGCATATTAAATACGAGATGTCACATATTAAATACATATACATATGTAAACTTCTGTCCTGCCCACTACCAATAGAAAATACAATACAGGTTTAATGAATCTAGACCATCTATTTGTATATAAATTGAAAATAGCATCTGTGGCCATTTCAGAGTCTATTTCATATGAGCAACATAATAGAATTATTCCAATTATTTCCACAAATATGTTGAAAAGTCTCTTTAGGTGCCTAACTTGAGAAAGGAAAAAATGGTCAAAGAAACTGTCAAGGACGGTTATCACATTTGAACAGGACTGTCCCATGTTAAAGGAACATTGTACTCTACACATTTCTTCCTATTAATGTGTTCCCAATGGGCCATTTTACCTGCTGGCGTGTATTTAATTGTTTGCAAACAGCTACTTTACTTGTATTTGTTATTTGAAATAGCTATATTTTGTATGTAATTTTTTCAGATCACACATATGAAAATATTATGTACCAAAAAAATAATAATAAAAACCTTCAATAATAAGGGTGCATCAATTTTAGCAATGCACCACAGCAATAAACAGTTCCTATGCACACAGGCCTAAAAGCCATTAGAAGTATAAGACTATAAAAATTGCTAGCCAGCATCCAATAACCCCATTCTAGTTCAAGAAGCAACATATAGGGGCATATTTAACATAATGCGAGCGGACATGATACAATGTAGCATATCATGTCCGCTGCACATCGATAAATGCTGACAGCATACGCTGTCAGCATTTATCAATGCACCAGCAGTTCTTGTGAACTGCTGGTGCAATGCCGCCCCCTGCAGATTCGCCGCTAGCAGGAGGTAACAAACAATGATTTCTGTTCATGGCCTCAGAGCAGGCGGACAAGTTATGGAGCAGCGGTCTTTAGACCGCTGCTTCATAACCTCTGTTTCTGGCGAGCCTGAAGGCTCGCCAAAATCAAGGGGCATCAAGCTCCATACGGAGCTTGATAAATCTGCACCATAGCCAAATCCCATGTATAATACAATGTAGAATACAGGTCCTGCAGGGGCAAGCCAGATGGTACCCCAGAAGTACACATGAGGGTGTTGGCATCATGGATTTATATGGAATCTATGCAGCTCCACTAAAATATACTCATAAGCTGGAATCATGTAGGATACATAGAAGCACTACAGTCATCTCATATAAATATTATATATACACTGCAGGATCTCCAACTGCTTGCAGTAACAAGGTTCAATGTGAATAGAAGACATAAATCTGAGGATGCCCCAGTTAATTTTGAGGTGTCAATTAAAGTGAATATATACTGATTTATGTATTAATGTGTTTATAATCTATTTGAAAATAACTGCATTTTACAAATAAAAACTGCAATTTAACTGTATAAGATAAAATGTTATATTTTCAATGTGTAATCATACTGGAAAACATTTATGAATGTTACAAATATTGTAAATGCAAATCAAATATTAGTTATAAAAGAAACACATATTAATATTTTTTAGGATATATGATACAGGATTATGAATAGCTAAAGGACCATAATAGTCAAAAAAATAACAAGCTTTAATTTGTAATTTTAAGACTATTAACTTCCACAATGAAAACCTCCGCTGAGCTAATGAGCAGCGCTAGATCCATATCTGAGTCACATCTGCTCAAGGTCAGCAGTGCTCTATGGGTCTGGCAAGATATTTGTACTGTGTGTTTAACCCCTTTCCAGGGTTAAACACACAGTAGTGTAGGTTTTTTTTGTTTGTTTGTTTTTTAATTTAAAGTTTTTATTATAGCACTGCACACATCACAACATCACAAAAAAAAAAAAGATACATATAAGATAAAAAATATAATAAACTTCACGCAGCTCTTGGAAGACACAGCTTCCTTGTGTACAGAAATATTCAAAGAAGACACAGCTCCTACTCAGAGCTTCTGCGTTGACTAACTGCTCAGCAATCAAAAGAGAAGAAAAGAATAATAAAAAATAAAAAAATAAAAAAAGAGAAAGAAACCCCAGCCCCCAACTTGGAAGTCAGTCCGACCCCCCATCCCTGCCAGAGAAGTTCAAAGCCAATATACTGGGAGTACCTCCCCTACAACCAGCCCTATGAAATTTACATTATTCTTCAACGGAGAAACAAATTGCAGCTGTGCCGTCCGGGGCCAAGATAGTATTACCTTCTTCCATTTGTCAAAAAATATTCTAAGAGTCTTTTCAGGTACTCTTACTAGATGTTGTCTTTCAATAATCATTTGTAACTTAATAGTATTGACAAATTCACATATAGTCGGGGCCTCAGGAGATCTCCATTTCCAAAATATCATATGTCGTGCTACCTTTGATACGCCCATATTCTTTTAAAAGAAGAATATGCCTCAACTGGAAGGTAAGCTTTTCTGGCAAAAACCTGTTCACCCAATGTTGGATTTTGCTCCAGAATTGACTGATTTTTGGGCATTCCCAGAGACAATGGCTCAGGTCTGCTCCCTCTTTATAGCATTTAAAACAGTTCCCCTTATGCTCATTCTGCGCCCATTTACTCATCCTCATTGGGGTTAAGTAATAATTATTCAAAAGCTTAACTTGTGATTCTTTCCAGCTCACCAAACATGTTGCTGCCTCTGCCAGTCTAAGACTCCTTTCAATTTCCTCACCTTGTAGCGAGCTAACATATTTCATGACAAACCCTTTCCTATTATTTATATGTTCTTTCCCTGAGAGATTTTGTAAAAACTTATACCAGTACGATATCGATCTTTTGCCGGCCACGTATAATTTCATTCCTGAATCAATTCCTGGGTCCCACACAATTCTATACGTTTGCAACAATTTAAGGAGGAAACTCCTGGCCTGAAGATAGGCGAAAAAAGTTTTACTCAGGAGCTGATATTGTCGTGCCAGTGTCTGGAATTATTGCATCACTTGCCCCTCTCCTTGCAATAACTGATAAAAATAACGTATACCTTTTTGCTTCCAGACTTTAAAGACCATATTATTCATCCCGAGCATGAAATCCGGCGTACCAATAAGTGGCAAGAATTGTGATAAATGGAAATCTTGACCCACATAACCGCAAAATTTCTGCCATGCGCGAACCACATTGGCAAAGGTTAAAAGAGTACTAACATTGCTAGGTAAACTCCTATACGGATGATGTAAAATTGCCTTAAGATCAAAAGGCTTTAACAGTGTGGATTCTAAATCATAATAAGTCACATAATTAGCCTCCGTAATCCAGTCTACTCCAAATTTCATAAGGGCGACGACGTTATATTTAACGATGTCCGGTAAAGCCAGACCGGCATATTTTTTACTTTGGGTAAGTTTCGCGGTCTCTACTCTGATTTTCCTCTTACCCCAAATAAAATGTGTGCAAGCTCTATTATACCTTGCTATATCTTGTCTGGTTATCCACAGAGGTAAATTTTGCAATAAAAACAATAGCCTGGGGAACACAATCGTTTTAATCAACACTATTTTCACAGAGAGCGATAAGTAGTGGAGATTCCACCTACCTAATCTACCCTCTAGATTATCAAAAAACTCTGCATAATTTAAACTATACCAATCTTTGGGATTTTTACTTATTTTTATTTCTAAATAGTTTATCGACTTTACTTCTTTAAAACCATGTAACAGATAACTCGATCTTGATTTGTTTATCCATAACAGCTCTGACTTTTTCTTATTGATTTTATATCCTGAAAAAAGGCTGAAATTGTTGATGATTGCTAGACATTTGGGAATACTTGTTTCAGTATGCTGTAAAAACAGCATAACATCATCCGCATATAACGAAATTAAGAGATTATGTCCCCCGAATTCAAGTCCCTTTAATTCTTGTCTTAATTGAACAGCCAGTGGTTCCAGTGCCAAGTCGAATAATAATGGTGACAAGGGACATCCCTGTCGGGTCCCTCTCTGTAAACTTATGTAGTGAGATAATTCTCCATTTACCAATAGTTGAGACCGCGGGCTAGTATAAATCCTTTTAACTAACTGCACTATGTTGCCATCAAAACCGAATTCCTTAAGAGCCAAAAATAGATGATCCCAAATGATGGAATTGAATGCTTTTTCTGCATCGATCGTAAGCATAGCTAGATCTGCAAGTTTTTTTTTATTCAGGTTCTGGGATTTGTTAAAATAATGGTCTAGAATGACTAACACCCTCCGCATATTCCGTACTAGATTTCTACCCGGGATAAATCCTGATTGGTCATTATGAATCAAATTTCCAACCCCTTTCTTCAATCTATCTGCTACTATTGACATTAATATTTTATAGTCTTGATTCAGGAGCGAAAATGGTCGATATGATCCCAACTCTTCTGGTGCTTTCCCTTTCTTATGTATTAGTGTAACTATTGAATTGGTGAAAAAAGGTGAGTTTATATTCCCTTGCACATAATAGCTATTGTAAAGTTCTACCAGCGTACCCGCAATTTTGTAGAATTCTGCCGGAAGACCGTCAGGCCCCGATGCCTTGTTAACTTTAATTCTGTCAATCATAGTTATTACTTCCTCCTCTGTTATCGGGGAATTAATCTGGTCTAAATCCTTCTTATCTATTTTCGGGACCCGTATCTTACGCCAGAATTCACCCATTATTGTCTCATCGATAACCTCGCTAGAGTACAATTCCTTGTAATGTCTATAAAAGGCCTCTCTTATCTCTACTGGTTGAGTAAAAGTAGTTGAACCTTCCTTGATGATTCTAATTAGATTTTTTTTTCCCGAAATTTTATTATTTTCGCCAAATGCTTTGCGGAGATCCCCTGATACCCCTGACAACATGCTCTTGTCCGAATATCTTCTCTTGCCCACTTTTCTCTCAGAAAGGTCTCCCGCTCTGATTTAGCTGTTTTGTAGCTATTCCAGGAATATCTATTTGGAGTTACCACATATCTACTATATGAATTTTTAAGATAATTGGCTAGTTGGATCTCTCTATCATTGAACTTCCGCTTTCTTTTTATCATATAACTTTTGATTTCACCCCGTAAAACAGCTTTACCAGCTTCCCAGAGTATTTCTGGGCTGCTCACCCCTAATCTGTTCTGCCTATGGTATTCTCTCCATCTTTCCATTAAGAAGTTCTGGAAATTCTCGTCCTGTAACATATATCTGGGGAAGCTAAACGTATTCCTGTTACTGCCCTTATCCAGCCCACCCTCTATCTTCAAGCTTATTATCGCAAGATCTGATATTACTATCTCGGATATTTGTGTCTCCATTTCCAGAACCAATAATTTCTCATCTATCAGGAACATATCTATACGCGAAAACTTTTTAAATGATTTAGATTTGCACGAAAATTCGTGCTCATCTGGATGCTGTAAGCGCCATATATCCCTTAATTTTAATGTCTTCGCAAATTCCCATAGAAGCTTTGCCTCTCTGTTGTGTTTCCTAATGGCTCCCGATCGTAGCCTATCAATCTCTGGCCGCATCGTAGCATTAAAGTCACCTGCAATCAATATGTTTTGCCCTAGATACTTTGCTAATTTATTTTTGATCACTTCCCAGAATTCTGTATCAATTTCGTTCGGGCCATATATGTTGCAAAACGTCCACTGTCTCTTGTTAATTTCAGCTTGAATAATCATATATCTCCCTTTTGGGTCTAACACCTGATTTTTAATCTGATAAGACAAATTCCTGTTAAACATTATGGCCACTCCACACTTCCTGCTGCTACAGGGAGTTGCAATAATTTCAGCAATCCAGTTGGTTTTCAACTTGCATATTTCTACATCTTTTAAGCATTTTTAAACATTCTTTCTTTTAATAGGGGAGGTGACACCTCCAACATTCCATGACACACACTTTAACATATAATATTTATTTTAAAACCATAAAAAAAAAAGAATTGACTTCCCACCTCTCTGCCAGGTTATAAGGATCAAACCGCCCACCAGCACGGGGGGCATGCCTACCACACCTGGTGCTCCCAGGCGGTCTCCCTTCAAGGTACTGACCAGGCCCATCCCTGCTTCACTCCGAGATCTAACGGGATCGGGTGTATCAAGGCAGTATGGCGGTAGACATGAGCTGGAGAAAAAAAAAAACACATATCGTTTGATCAAAAATTTTAACAACAGGGACATCCAACAACATCACTAGTCTAAATAGTCTGGACAAAAGTAAATATATAGAAACATTGCTATTTGATACATCACATCTCAACACCCTTTTCTGTACAGTATTTTTTGGCCTTTGTTGCAGTATTTAATACCGTGGCATTCCCCTCTGCATTAAAAATTACGATTTTGGCTGGGTACCTCATATTTGCCTTAAATCCCGCCTTAATTAGGCAAGTGCAATAGGGTGCCATTGCCTTTCTCTTTGAGGAAGTCTCAGATGAGAAATCCTGAAACAGAAAGACAGATTTCATGCCTATCTTGAACCCCTGAATTTTCCTGTAATGTCTCATTATCTGTATCTTATGTTGAAAGTTTAGATACTTTATTACTACCATCCTAGGGCTCGGTGTGCCTTCTTGGGAACTCCTGACTGATCCTGTTCTATGAGCCCTTTCTACTTGGATTTTTTCTAAAAGTTGCAACCCTAACAGTTGTGGTAGGGTAGTTGAGGCAAATAGTACCAAGTCTTCATACTCGCTCGTTTCCGGCAGACCGACTATGCGAATATTATTTCTGTGCGATCTGTCTTCCAGATCCTCAATTTTAGATTGCATCATTTTTATTTTGTCTTCATAATTTGTCCAATTTGTCTCTTGTACATTTAATCTATCCTCCACGTCTGATATTCTCTTTTCTACTTCTAATATCCTGTTAGAGAAGGATCTGATCTCTGTGGATAAGGTTGCTATCTCTTTTTTGACTGCCTCAAATTGGGGTAGGATCATTTCTGCTAGTTGGTTTAGTGTCAGCTGTTTTTCTAAATTTAATACCTGAGGGTCCGTATTGTCCTCTGGACCAGTGTTTTATCTCTCTTGGGGGGCATGGCGGGAGACCTAACTTTAAGCTTAGGTATATACTTTTCCATAGAGTGTGCGTATGTGAAGTGATACTAAAAAGAAAACTCAGGTAAAAAAAAAAAAAAAAAGGAGCAGGACAAAAAAGGAGAAAACTACTAGACCCAGATGGTCTTGGTGAACCTTTTAAACTATCTGTGATTAGGTGCACTATGGCAGCTGTTGCCACTCAGTGGAAGTGCGAAAAAAAAAAAAAAGGGAACTGCCCTTAATGGGTCCTCTATGTGCAATAAATTAATGTGATGTGATTATGGGATTTCTCCGAGTTGTTAGAACAAACGGTCTCCCTATCTGCCCGTCTACAATCTACAACCTCCTATCCAACTTGCCTGAACTGCCCTCACTCAGCCGTGACACTTTGAATGTTATTTTGCCTCCTTACACCTCCTATAACACACCATCGATTTAGCCTCACTTCTTGTGAACAGTATATTCTCTATATAACAGAACCTGTCCAATTGCCCAGAAAAAAGACCAGATGCTTCACCCCAACCCAACACACATAAAATAAGTTTACATTCATAACAGGGTATTTCTGTAGTAATTTAGCCTAAAATAACATTGAATATTAAGAGAGAAAAAAAATAAAAAAATTTACACCAATAAAGCAACCATGACAAAAACATAACAATACAGTGATAAAATAATTAGCGAGTCTTGCCGCACTTATCACTGCTGTGGGCTACCAAAAGAAAAAAAAAAGAAAAAGACAAAGACCACATCAAATGCTTAGATTCTGGGTAATGTCACAGTCCACAGGAGAATGTAGCTTGCAGGGAATACTTAGCAGCGTTCAGAGCCAAAATGCCTCTTATTAAACTTTTCAAAAAGCGACTTATATGCAAATGCAGCTTTGCCCGGTAACCAAGAAATCCTGTCCAGCTATACGCCAAACTATTGGCTTGTCTTTTCTCTTCCAAGCCCCTTTATTTCTAAGACTCAGAGTGTCAGTAACATACTCTGATGCAGTTCAAACCCTTACAAAGATTGCTTAGATTACTCCAGACACCTCTGCTATGACCAAAACTTCCTTCCTTGGGGGGCTGAGCCTGGTGATTCCAAGGCGACTTAAGGACCTCTTAGCTTCAGTGAAAGTCCCTGTAGCTCAGCTTGCTCCTATCACAACCTACAGACTATGTCCGTATACTCCTTTAATTATTGTAGCTATGCTTAAGCTTGCTTGTTGGTAGGAAGAGGAAACAAGCTGTGTTGATTGCCCCCCGAGGGCTTCTGTGCTGTTAACACACTACTTGTGATTTTCTATACCCTTACAAACTCCTCTGCTTAGAAACGTTGCTTAATGAGCCCTGCTCTGGGGACAATACTGCCAGAACCTCTTAGTGGGGCCACATTTAACCCGTGCAACAATTCCTTGTTTAACAGACACACAAACACAGAAATTATAATGTCTCCAGCAGGAAGCAAATACTTGCGCTATCAGAGCTGTTCGTCAGCTGTCCTGCTTCTCCACACCGGTTCTTCTCCTCTGTCCCTCCGCTTACCCGGATCCAGGCGAGACACCTCCCATCTGGTTCCGGTCAGGTAGAGCAGGTAGCTGCCTCGCGTAGCTACTATCCAGAGATGAGTTCCGCTCCCGGTGTCGGCCACAGGTGCTGTAGCGGCAATCTTAGAGGTAACTTGTGGTCAGACCGCAGCCTCCCTCCAGCGTGTTCTGTTTGTCACCAGTGCTGTGTGTGCGACTGTGGCCGGTACCAATCGGCCAGGTAAAGGTTGAAGAGGACTTCCGTTACTGACTGTCTTTTCCTCCCCAGGCAGGGCTCTCACCCCCAGCAATAGGAGATATTGTAGCGGGGTATGTTAGTAATCCAGCTCTCTCTCACAGAGCTCGAGCGTGCACGTCTGTATCACGCTCCACCCACAGGAAGTCATCAAATCATCAGTTTATTTTACTGAGCACTATACAATGTATTGTCAGTAGTGTAGGGTTGATAATCTTAAAATGACATGCTCTACCAATATTAACCCACAAACATTTTGAGCCTATATAAGACTTTTGCCTGTTCAAATCTTCTTTAATATGTCGCTAACTTGTCTACCAAGGAGTTGTACCAAGTCCTGCTTCTTTATCTGATAATCTAATCATTGATAGGTTTTGGTAATGGTCCTCAAGGAGAAAAAGAAATTGGTTCCAGCCTCATAATTTTTTTAAAAAATGGACCCTTATTGTGCCATTTCAGGGTCCAGAAAAAAGAACAACGTCCTACAATAAGCCTACACGTTGCTGTTCTTTTTTTCTGGACCCTGATATGGAATAATAAAGGTCTCTTTTTAAATAACTTTCACCTAGATTACGAGTTTTGCGTTAGAGGCTATGTGGTGCCAACAAGCAGTTTATGCTCATCGCTCACTTACAGACAGCGCTGTTATTACGAGTTTTTACAACCCAGACAAGAAGTGAGCGTTGAGCAAAATTTTGCTCCTTACCGCACTTCAATACCAGTGCTGCTTACGTTAGCGGTGAGCTGGTGTAACGTGCTCATGCATGATTTCCCCATAGGAATCAACGAGGAGAGCCGGCTGAAAAAAAGTATAACACCTGCAAAAAAGCAGCATAAAGCTCCTTAACGCAGCCCTATTGCTTCCTATGGGGAAATACATTTTGGCCTCTATTTATCAAGCTGTCAACCGCAAATACTCTGGAATTCCGCAGCGTATTTGTGGCGAGCCTGATTCGCCTTAGTTATCAAACCCTAGAGACTGGCAAAAGTAGAATTTGGTGACGTAACATACGATCCGCCGAACTCAGTTCAACACAGATCGATGCTTACGTCACTACAGATGTTCCGAACGCAAGTTTGGCACTATCTGACTACTTTTGGAAGTTATCAAATTCCTACCAGGTATGCTCGGCACTTTTCCGGCCCAGCGTACCTGGTTTTCAATCCGCCGCCCTGGATGCGGCGGATGCCATAGGAATCAATGGGAGTCTGAAAGCAGCAAAGCTTATGTTCACTGCTGCCGATATCCCATTGATTCCTATGGTAAATGTCTACACCTAACACCCTAACATGTACCCCAAGTCTAAACACCCCTAATCTGCCCCCCCTACACCGCCGCCACCTACATTATACTTATTAACCCCTAAACCGCCGCTCCCGGACCCCACCACAACTAAATAAAGTATTTAACCCCTAAACTGCCGCTCCCGGAGCCCACTGCACCTACATTATACTTATTAACCCCTAATCTGCCTCCCCTACACCGCCACCACTATATTAAATGTATTAACCCCTAAACCTAAGTCTAAGCCTAACACCCACTAACTAAATATAATTTAACTAAATCTATATAAATAATACCTATTTAAAACTACTATTTAATACTTACCTGTAAAATAAACCCTAAGCTAGCTACAATATAACAAATAGTTATATTGTAGCTAGCTTAGGGTTTATTTTTATTTCACAGGCAAGTTTGTATTTATTTTAACTAGGTAGAATAGTTATTAAATAGTTTAATAACTACCTAGCTAAAATAAATACAAAAGTATCTGTAAAATAAAACCTAACCTAAGTTACAATCACACCTAACACTACACTATCATTAAATTAATTACCTACATTAACTACAATTAACTACAATTAAATTAAATTATCTAAAGTACAAAAAAAACAAACACTAAATTACAGAAAATAATAAAATAATTACAATGTTTTAAAACTAATTATACCTAATCTAATCCCCCTAATAAAATAAAAAAGCCCCCCAAAATAATAAAAAGCCCTACCCTATACTAAATTACGAATAGCCCTTAAAAGGGCATTGCCCCAAAGTAATCAGCTCTTTTACCTGAAAAAAAAAATACCCCCCCCAACATTAAAACCCACCACCCACACACCCAACCCTACTCTAAACCCCACCCAATCCCCCCTTAACAAAACCTAACACTAACCCCCTGAAGATCACCCTACCTTGAGACGTCTTCACCCAGCCGGGCCGAAGTCCTCCACAAAGCCGGCAGAAGTGGCCCTCCAGACGGGCAGAAGTCTTCATCAAAGCCAGCCAGAAGAGGTCCTCCAGACGGGCAGAAGTCTTCATCCAGACGGCATCTTCTATCTTCATCCATCTGGCGCGGAGCGGTTCCATCTTCAAGCCATCCAACGCGGAGCATCCTCTTCCAACGACATCCGACGGCTGAATGAAGGTACCTTTAAGTGACGTCATCCAAGATGGTGTACATTTAATTCCGATTGGCTGATAGAATTCAATTAAGGTAGAAAAAATCCTATTGGCTGATGCAATCAGCCAATAGGATTGAGCTTGCATTCTATTGGCTGATTGGAACAGCCAATAGAATGCGAGCTCAATCCTATTGGATGATTGGATCAGCCAATAGGATTGAACTTCAATCCTATTGGCTGATTGCATCAGCCAATAGGATTTTTCCTACCTTAATTCCGATTGGCTGATAAAATTCTATCAGCCAATCGGAATTTAAGGGATGCCATCTTGGATGATGTCACTTAAAGGTACCTTCATTCAGTCATCAGATGTCGTTGGAAGAGGATGCTCCGCGTCGGATGGCTTGAAGATGGACCCGCTCCGCGCCGGAAGGATGAAGAGAGAAGATGCCGCCTGGATGAATACTTCTGCCCGTCTGGAGAACCACTTCTGCCGGCTTCGTGGAGGACTTCGGCCTGGAGGGGTGAAGACGTCTCAAGGTAGGGTGATCTTCAGGGGGTTAGTGTTAGGTTTTTTTAAGGGGGGATTGGGTGGGTTTTAGAGTAGGGTTGGGTGTGTGGGTGGTGGGTTTTAATGTTGGGGGGGTATTGTACTTTTTTTTTTCAGGCAAAAGAGCTGATTACTTTGGGGCAATGCCCCGCAAAAGGCCCTTTTAAGGGCTATTCGTAATTCAGTATAGGGTAGGGCTTTTTTATTATTTTGGGCGGCTTTTTTACTTTATTAGGGGGATTAGATTAAGTGTAATTAGTTTAAAAAAATTGTAATTATTTTATTATTTTCTGAAATTTAGTGGGGGTGTTTTTGTACTTTAGAAAATTTAATTTAATTTAATTGTAGTTAATTGTAGTTAATGTAGGTAATTAATTTAATGATAGTGTAGTGTTAGGTATAATTGTAACTTAGGTTAGGTTTTATTTTACAGGTACTTTTGTATTTATTTTAGCTAGGTAGTTATTAAATAGTTAATAACTATTTAATAACTATTCTACCTAGTTAAAATAAATACAAAGTTGCCTGTAAAATAAAAATAAATCCTAAGCTAGCTACAATGTAACTATTAGTTATATTGTAGCTATCTTAGGGTTTATTTTATAGGTAAGTATTTAGTTTTAAATAGGAATAATTTATTTTTCGATTTATTTAAATTAAATTTAAGTTAGGGGGTGTTAGGGTTAGGGTTAGACTTAGGTTTAGGGGTTAATACATTTAATATAGTGGTGGCGGTGTAGGGGGGGGCAGATTAGGGGTTAACAAATATAATGTAGGTGGCTGTGTAGGGGGGCAGATTAGGGGTTAATAAATATAATGTAGGTGGCGGTGGGCTCCAGGAGCGGCGGTTTAGGGGTTAAACAATTTATTTAGTAGTGGTGGGCTCCGGGAGTGGCAGTTTAGGGGTTAATATATTTATTAGAGTTGCGGTGGGCTCCGGGAGTGGCGGTTTAGGGGTTAATATATTTATTAGAGTTGGGATGGCCTCCTGAAGCAGCGGTATAGGGGTTAAACACTTTATTTAGTTGCGGTGGGCTCCGGGAGCTGCGGTTTAGGGGTTAAACACTTTATTTAGTTGCGGTGGGCTCCGGGAGCGGCGGTTTAGGGGTTAATATATTTATTAGAGCTGCGGTTTGCTCCGGGAGCGGCGGTTTAGGGGTTAATATATTTATTAGAGTTGCGGTGGGCTCTGGGAGCGGCGGTATAGGGGTTAATAATTTTATTTAGTTGCGGTGGGCTCCGGGGGCGGCGGCGGTATAGGGGGTAAACAGTATAGTATAGTGTGGGTGTTCAATGACAGGGTACCAATACCAAAAGTACCTGTAAAATAAAACCTAACCTAAGTTACAATTACACCTAACACTACACTATCATTAAATTAATTACCTACATTAACTACAATTAACTACAATTAAATTAAATTAAATTATCTAAAGTACAAAAAAAACAAAACACTAAATTACAGAAAATAAAAAATTATTACAATTTTTTAAAACTAATTACACCTAATTTAATCCCCCTAATAAAATAAAAAAGCCTTAAAAAGGCCTTTTGCAGGACATTGCCCCAAAGTAATCAGCTCTTTTACCTGAAAAAAAAAATACCCCCCCAACATTAAAACCCACCACCCACACACCCAACCCTACTCTAAAACCCACCCAATCCCCCCTTAAAAAAACCTAACACTAACACCGGGGCCGAAGTCCTCCATGAAGCCGGCAGAAGTGGTCCTCCAGACGGGCAGAAGTCTTCATCCAAGACTGCCAGAAGAGGAGGGGTAGAAGTCTTCATCCAGGCGGTATCTTCTATCTTCATCCATCCGGCGCGGAGCGGATCCATCTTCAAGCCATCCGACGAGGAGCATCCTTTTCCAACGACATCCGACGACTAAATGAAAGTACCTGTAAGTGACGTAATCCAAGATGGCGTCCCTTGAATTCCGATTGGCTGATAGAATTCTATCAGCCAATCGGAATTAAGGTAGAAAAAATCCTATTGGCTGATGCAATCAGCCAATAGGATTGAGCTCACATTCTATTGGCTGATTGGAACAGCCAATAGAATGCGAACTCAATCCTATTGTCTGATTGGATCAGCCAATAGGATTGAACTTCAATCCTATTGGCTGATTGCATCAGCCAATAGGATTTTTCCTACCTTAATTCTGATTGGCTGATAAAATTCTATCAGCCAATCGGAATTCAAGGGACGCCATCTTAGATGATGTCACTTAAAGATACCTTCATTCAGTCGTCGGATGTCGTTGGAAGAGGATGCTCCGCGTCGGATGGCTTGAAGATGGACCCGCTCCGCTGAATGAAGATAGAAGATGCCGCCTGGATGAAGACTTCTGCCCGTCTGGAGAACCTCTTCTGGCCGGCTTGGATGAAGACTTCTGCGGTCTGGAGGACCACTTCTGCCAGCTGGGCGAAGACGTCTCAAGGTAGGGTGATCTTCAGGGGGTTAGTGTTAAGTTTTTTTAAGGGGGGATTGGGTGGGTTTTAGAGTAGGGTTGGGTGTGTGGGTGGTGGGTTTTAATGTTGGGGGGGTATTGTACTTTTTTTTCAGGCAAAAGAGCTGATTACTATGGGGCAATGCCCCACAAAAGGCCCTTTTAAGGGCTATTCGTAATTTAGTATACGATAGGGCTTTTAATTATTTTGGGGGGCTTTTTTATTTTATTAGGGGGATTAGATTAGGTGTAATTAGTTTAAAAAAATTGTAATTATTTTATTATTTTCTGTAATTTAGTGGGGGGGTTTTGTACTTTAGATAAATTTATTTAATTTAATTGTAGTTAATTCTAGTTAATGTAGGTAATTAATTTAATGATAGTGTAGTGTTAGCTGTAATTGTAACTTAGGTTAGGTTTTATTTTACAGGTACTTTTGTATTTATTTTAGCTAGGTAGTTATTAAATAGTTTATAACTATTTAATAACTATTCTACCTAGTTAAAATAAATACAAAGATGCCTGTAAAATAAAAATAAATCCTAAGCTAGCTACAATGTAACCATTAGTTATATTGTAGCTAGCTTAGGGTTTATTTTATAGGTAAGTATTTAGTTTTAAATAGGAATAATTTATTTCGATTTATTTAAATTATATTTAAGTTAGGGGGTGTTAGGGTTAGTGTTAAACTTAGGTTTAGGGGTTAATACATTTAATATATTGGCGGAGGTGTAGGGGGGGCAGATTAGGGGTTAATAAATATAATGTAGGTGGCGGCGGTGTAGGGGGGCAGATTAGGGGTTAATAAATATTAATGTAGGTGGCGGTGGGCTCCGGGAGTGGCGGTTTAGGGGTTAAACACTTTATTTAGTTGTGGTGGGCTCCGGGAGCAGCAGTTTAGGGGTTAATATATTTTTTAGAGTTGCGGTGGGCTCCGGGAGTGGCGGTTTAGGGGTTAATATATTTATTAGAGTTGCGGTAGGCTCCGGGAGCATCGGTATAGGGGTTAAACACTTTATTTAGTTGCAGTGGGCTCTGGGAGCTGCGGTTTAGGGGTAAAACACTTTATTTAGTTGCGGTGGGCTCCGGGAGCGGTGGTTTAGGGGTTAATATATTTATTAGAGTTGCGGTGGGCTCCGGGAGCGGCGGTATAGGGGTTAATAACTTTATTTAGTTGTGGTGAGCTCCGGGAGTGGCAGTATAGGGGGTAAACAGTATAGTATAGTGTGGGTGTTTAGTGACAGGGTACTAATAAAGCTGTAAAAAAGCTGAAGAGCAGCAAGATCGATGACTGTTAGTTAACAACAGTCCGCTGCTCATCACCCCGTACTTGGTGCGTGGCTTTTTGACAGCTTTTTTGATAATTTTGGAGAACGTATTCAGGTCCGAGGCAGCGGTGTTAGGCGATCTTAGCTGAGGGTATTGGTGCCGTTGAATGCAGGTAAGTTGACGGCTTGATAAATAGAGACCTTTATATCTACACCTAACACCCTAACATGAACCCCGAGTCTAAACACCCCTAATCTTACACTTATTAACCCCTAATCTGCCGCCCCTGACATCGCCGACACCTACATTATAATTGTTAACCCCTAATCTGCCGCTCCGGACACCGCCGCCACCTACATTATACTTATGAACCCCTAATCTGCTGCCCCTGACATCGCCGACACCTACATTATATTTATTAACGCCTAATCTGCCGGCCACTATGTCGCCGTCACCTACCTACATTTATTAACCCCTAATCTGCTGCCCCCAACGTCGCCGCTACTATAATAAACATATTAACCCCTAAACCGCCCCACTCCCGCCTCGCAAACATTAGTTAAATATTATTAACCCCTAATCTGCCGGCCCTAACATTGACGTCACCTACCTACATTTATTAACCCCTAATCTGCCGCCCCCAACGTTGCCGCCACTATATTAAAGTTATTAACCCCTAAACCTAAGTCTAACCCTAAACCTAACAACCCCTAACTTAAATATAATTAAAAGAAATCTAAATAAAATTACTATAATTAACTAAATTATTCCTATTTAAAACTAAATACTTACCTGTAAAATAAACCCTAAACTAGCTACAATATAACTAATAGTTACATTGTAGCTAGCTTAAGATTTATTTTTATTTTATTTTACAGGCAAGTTTGTATTTATTTTAACCAGGGACAATAGTTATTAAATAGTTATTAACTATTTAATAACTACCTAGCTAAAATAAATACAGTTACCTGTAAAATAAAACCTAACCTAAGTTACAATTACACCTAACACTACACTATAATTAAATTAATTCCCTAAATTAAAGACAATTAAATACTATTAAATAAAATTATCTAAAGTACAAACCCCCCCCACTAAACAAATCACAATATTTTTAAACTAATTGCACCTAATCTAATCCCCTTAACAAAATAAAAAAAGCCCCCCAAAATAAAAAAGCCCTACCCTACACTAAATTACAAATAGCCCTTAAAAGGGCCTTTTGCAGGGCATTGCCCCAAAGTAATCAGCTCTTTTACCTGTAAAAAAAATTACAAATCCCCCCAACATTAAAACCCACCACCCACACAACCAACCCTACTCTAAAACTCACCCAATACCCCCTTAAAAAACCTAACACTAACCCCTTGAAGATCACCTTACCGGGAGAAGTCTTCATCCAAGCCGGGTGAAGTGGTCCTCCAGACTGGCAGAAGTCTTCATCCAGACAGCATCTTCTATTTTCATCCATCCAGCGCGGAGCGGGTCCATCTTCAAGACATCTTACGCGTAGCAACCTCTTCTTTCCACGGCGACTGAAGAATGAAGGTTCCTTTAAGTGACGTCATCCAAGATGGCGTCCCTTCAATTCCGATTGGCTGATAGAATTCTATCAGCCAATTGGAATTAAGGTAGAAAAAATCCTATTGGTTGATGCAATCAGCCAATAGGATTGAAGTTCTTCTTGGATGAAGACTTCTCCCGGCTTCGTTGAGGACTTCGGCCCGGTTGGATGAAGACTTCTCCCGGTAAGGTGATCTTCAAGGGGTTAGTGTTAGGTTTTTTTAAGGGGGTATTGGGTGGGTTTAAGAGTAGGGTTGGTTGTGTGGGTGGTGGTTTTTAATGTTGGGGGGGGATTTGTAATTTCTTTTACAGGTAAAAGAGCTGATTACTTTGGGGCAATGCCCCGTAAAAGGCCCTTTTAAGGGCTATTTGTAATTTTGTGTAGGGTGGGGTTTTTTTTATTTTGGGGGTTTTTTTTAATTTTGTTAGGGGGACTAGATTAGGTGTAATTAGTTTAAAAATATTGTAATTTGTTTATTATTTTCTGTAATTTAGTGGGGAGTTTTGTACTTTAGATAATTCAATTTAATTGTATTTAATTGTTGTTAAATTAGTTAATTTATTTAATTATAGTGTAGTGTTAGGTGTAATTGTAACTTAGGTTAGGTTTTATTTTACAGGTACTTTTGTATTTATTTTAGCTAGGTAGTTATTAAATAGATAATATCTATTTAGTAACTATTCTACCTAGTTAAAATAAATACAAACTTGCCTGTAAAATAAAAATAAACCCTAAGCTAGCTACAATGTAACTATTAGTTATATTGTAGCTATCTTAGGGTTTATTTTATAGGTAAGTATTTAGTTTTAAATAGGAATATTTAGTTAATGATAGGAATTTTATTTAGATTTATTTAAATTATATTTAAGTTAGGGGGGGTTAGGGTTAGACTTAGATTTAGGGGTTAATAACTTTAGTATAGTGGCAGCGACGTTGGGGGCGGCAGATTAGGGGTTAGTAAATGTAGGTAGGTGTCGGCTATGTTATGGACGGCAGATTAGGGGTTAATAATATTTAACTAATGTTTGCGAGGCGGCAGTGCGGCGGTTTAGGGGTTAATTTATTTATTATAGTGGCAGCGATGTCCGGTTCGGCAGATTAGGGGTTAAAAATTTTATTTTAGTGTTTGCGATTTTGGGGGGGCCTCGGTTTAGGGGTTAATAGGTAGTTTATGGGTGTTAGTGTACTTTTTAGCACTTTAGTTAAGAGTTTTATGCTACGGCGTTGTAGTGTAAAACTCTTAACTACTGACTTTAAAATACGGTACCTGTCTTGACAGGAGAGGGTCTATCGCTCACTTTTTGTCAGACTCATAATATCGGCGCTATGCAAGTCCCATTGAAAAAATAGGATACGCAATTGACGTAAGTGGATTTCCAAGTCTGGCCAAAAAAGTGAGCGGTACACCTGTACCTGCAAAACTCGTAATACCAGCGGGCGTTGAAAGCAGCGTTGGGACCGGCCAACGCTGCTTTTGGAGCCTAACGCACAACTCGTAATCTAGTCGTTTATGAGGCTAGAACCAATTACTTTTTTTTGGAAGTGGCTAATCCAGGTTCCGTGCCTTATAAGTGTGTGTTTTTTTCCAACATTGAATCTACAACTGTATAATAGCCAATTTGTTAATGCTCCTGCCATACGATACATCACCATAAGTGAAATCACTAAAGTAATATTTCTGGAAACTAGACTGTCGTCTTGAAAATGAGTTTCTATGTTGCTTAAAGGAATGGAGTAGTCAAAACTAAAATGTGCACAGGTGCATTTCAAAAGTGCGTTACATTTTAGCAACAACAATCAGAATCTTCTTACACATAAAAACTCATATAAACAGTACACATATATGTTAAAAACCTGCTGCAAGATGCAAATTTATATTATGCCATACAAAATGTTCTTAAATTATGCAGAAAAAATGTATTCAATATAAATAGTAAAACACATATTTAAAGTACATGATAATTAAACAAAAAACAAGAGACCATCATTTAAAGGGCTCCTTATATTTCTATTGTGAAATGAGTTTTGCATTATTGGTGACTGGGCAGAAATGGGCATTCCATTGGTATGTATGAAATTTCTTTGCAATTTGTATGAGAATGATCGTAGTATATTACTCCTCTATGTCTCATGGTTTCATCTTGGCAACTTGTAGACTGGCAAGTTTGTCTCAATGCCATATGAAGGTGAAGGAAGAATACATGTTTGCCAAACTAGAAACCCTAATAAAATGTATTTTATGTAAAGGTTTATTATGTAATGCTGACATGTGATTTTATGTTAAAGGGGCAGTAAATAATCCAAAGTTGTCAATATAGAATTACAATTACGATCTCTGCATTTATCATTGCAGCAGCATTCTTGTAAACTGCTGTTGCAATGCCGCCCCTTGCAGATTCCTGGCCAATCGGCCGCTAGCAGAGGGTGTCAATCAACCCGATCGGATTCGATCGGGTTGATTTCTGTCTAATTCTGTCCGCCGCCTCAGAGCAGGCGGACAGGCTATGGAGCAGCAATCTTTAACCTTAATAAATATGCCCATACCTCTCAGCTGCTTTCGACACAGTTGACCACCCCCTCCTTCTACAAGCTCTCAGCAATCTCGCTCTCTGTGACACTACTCTCTCTTGGATCCACTCATCTTTCTAACAGGTCTTTATCTGTATCATTTGCTGGTGACTCCTCCTCTTCAATGCCTCTGTCAGTTGGAGTACCTTTAGGGTCTGTTCTGGGTCCTCTACTTTCACTGGGTGAACTTATCAGCAGCTATGGCTTCAAATATCACTTCTATGCTGATGACACTCAGATCTATCTCTACAACCCTGCTCTCTCTCCCTGTGTCCTTTCTCTTGTCAGTGTCTGCTTAGCTGATATTTCTTTCTGCATGTCTTCTCACCACCTAAATATTAATATGTTCAAGACTGAACTCCTTCTAATCCCCCTCTAGCTCTACTCAGATTTCTGACTTTTCTATCACTATTGATGGCATCACTATCTCCCCATCACCTCAAGTCTGCTGCCTCAGAATTACACTTGACTCCAATCTTTCCTTTATCCCCACATCCAATTGCTTTTTTCATCCTGCCACAACCACTTACCTAATGTTCCTTCCGCTTCTAAATACTGACACCACTAAGCAACTATTTCACCCCTTTATAATTTCCCAACTTGACTACTGCGATAACCTACTAACTTGCCTTCTTCTCTCCCGCCTCTCACCCGTTCAATCCATCCAAAATGCCTCTGCCAGGCTAATCCACCTTTCTCACCACTATGTATCTGCTGCACCTTTCTGTGAGCCCCTTCACTGGATGCCCATTTACAGCAGAATTAAATAAAATATTCACCCTGACCTGCAAAGCCCTTGCCAATGCAACTTGCCACTACCTGTCCTCACTAATCAACAAAAATACTCCAGCTTACCCCCTATGATATAACAGCGACCTGCTCCTTACATCTTATATTATCACCTCTTCCCATGCTGCACTGCAGGACTTCTCTTGTGGCACCAACCCACTGGAACGCACTTCCTTGTACTGTCAGACTTTGCCCTAATCTGCCTTCTTACACTCCTTAAAGACATATTTTTTTCAGGGAAGCCTATAACATAATTAAGTAACAAATGAATTCCACCTACCTAATAATTGCCCTTATCCAACTCTGTATTAACATCATTCTCACCCTTGCAGTCCTCACATCCTATTTCTCACCCTCCTCACTTTCTAGATTGTAAGTTCCAACAGGAGAACTCCTCATGTATTTTTTGTAAAACTTTGTCTTGTTTCTTACAAGTATTGTATAATTGTTTTACTTAAATCAGTTGTATGTTGGTCCTTTATTAATAAAGTATAATAAAAATAATAAAAGTGTAACAAAGTATCAATAAAAACTCACAAAATACATACAATGGATGGAGAGATAATTAAACTCATTAAGTTGAATTCCATTTACTTAAATAAAGTGGTGCAGACCCTTAAAGAACTGTTTAAAAAATTATCAAAAAGAGAGTCAGGTATTTAAATTATGTCATTACAGAGGACAGTATACACAAAGTATATCTAAATCCACATTACGGCTTTTTTTAGTTGAGACTATTTAATCTACATATTCAATACGTTTCCTGCTACCTTTCTGAAGAGGGAATCCAATATATTAAGAAAAAAACACAAAAAGTCCATGTTGAGAAATGGCCAGATTAAAAGTACACTGATCAGTAGTGTAACATGGTAATAGCCAGTAACTAAATAAAAAACACAATGTTGAAGGATGAAGATATAACTAAATAAATCACCAATGTCCATAACCGTGAGGGACTGCGAATAGTATCGCTCCTACCTATTACACAGAACACAGAACAAGGAAAAGTCTCAACACACCTCTAAACACCAATAAGCACAGGTCAAATGCAGAGTTTAAGGGCTAGATTACAAGTGTAGCGCAAATTTATCAACCTGCAAATTGGTCCATTTGTGGGTGCTCGATAAATAACCAGCCATTACAAGTGGCTGGTTATTGCTACAACAAGCTCACTTTAGCAATTAGTGCTTATAAAATAAACCAGAGATCAAATCTCTGGTTAATTTTATAAATGTGCACCAAATGCCCCCAAAATACAATGTAGTGCAATGCTACAATTTTTATTTTTTAATAAAATAACTGCACTAGGCAGTATTAAGAGGGGGAAGTTGGCATTTTTGGCTGAGAAACAATGAAAATTAGTGATTGTGATTGCCTAAGGCTGAAAAGTGCTTCTCAGAATATGCCATTATTTATTACAACATAGATCGTGATCAACCCCTTTCTCTGAATCATGAAAATTTTATTTTGATTTCCATATTCCTTATAAATACACAGTAACTCCAATAGTGGTGAAAAGAACTACATGTGTATAGTATATTGTAAAAACAATCTATGAAATTCTGAGAACCTGTGGCCATCAAGATAATACTGAACTACCATTTCTATATACAAAGCAGTGAATGCTGCTCTGGAGCCCTTGCGGGGCAGGTTCGCATATGCGAGCCGGCGTTCCACAATGTAAGAAGCAGTGGTTATTAGACCGCTGCTTCTTACATCCTACGCCACCTCTGAGGTGGCGAGGGAAAATCACTAAGAGGTCACTCGATCTTGGTGATTGACAGCCCCTTCAGTCGCGACCAAGGGGCGGGCATTATACACTGCAATGAGTGTGTAATGATACATACTGGCCAGCAGATCAACAGATCCGCTGCCCGTGTGTAGCAAAGGCGGGCGGACAGCTTTGCGAGTTGAGAAGCTGTCCGCTCACCTGTTAGTACATGGAGCCCAAAGTATAGAAAGTAGTTATAAGTGAAAGACATCACACTCTAAATAACTGCAAGATATAATAATTTATTCTAAGCAGAGTCTGAGAATAAAATGAAGATGTATTTTTTAGGTTCTACATACAATACTTTGTATTTAACATTAAGTAGAAGAATCCTTTGAACTGTAGCCCATTCTCTTCAAAGATCGTTCCACTTTATTGCTGCAGTTTAAATTTAATAGCTTAACAAACGTTTCTTATTGGGCTTTGGCAGTGTAAAAATAACTAGCTTATTTCTAAACATATTGTTGATGGTACAAAGCCCACCATGATGCTGATCAGTTTGACCACAGGAATGCTTACAGTTTCAAAAAAGCATTCCCTAGTCTGACAAACAGAGGCGTGTTGCATAATAAAGCTGAATTTAGTTAACAAGGGGGATCCTAAATCCAAACTGAGGAATTTCCTTTTTGGATGCAGTAAAATGAGTCACTGTTACAGTGTCCAGGGGCTACACATGGTTTGTCTTTATTTTAACCCTGTAGACGCCAAAAGACTGGACATAAAATACAAAGATTTCTCTAGCAGCTGGCTTAGCTTTGTAGATGTGCTTATGTTTTTTTGTCATGGTTCAGAAGAATAACTGTGGTTACATTACCCACATTACCCTTGAAGTAAAGCCAGTTTTTCTTCCCCTATAATTCCTTGCAGCAATTTATTGTTTTGCTGCAATTAAATTTAAAGATTTATAAACATTAGGATATACATTAGAGTGTACAAAGTTTGTTTATGCATGGTGGGGTTCCCTTCCTCTCATAGGTGTGACCTCCTTCCGAAAATGTGAACAACTGTTTTTGTCACAAATTCCTATTCCATTATATCACTGTTATAGTGTTTCCAATGTATGTGTAGAGCTCTACTATGTAAAGGAATATTATTTTTATATATGTATAGTACATATCAGCAGTACTGAATTGCAAAAAAACGTTTTTCAAAATAAAGGTTTTAAAAGCATTTAAAATTGTGATTTTATTAATAACTTGTAACACTACTTTAAAACATTGGTGAGTATGTTTATCGGATCTCCCTTAAAGGGATATTGAAGTCAAAAATAAACTTTCATTACTTAGGCAAAACATGCAATTGTCAATATATTGTCAAATTTACTTTAATCTCTTTGTATCTTTTGTTGAAAAAAATACTTAGGTAGGCACGGGAGCAGCAATGCCCTACTAGGAGCTAGCATGTGGCTACACAAATATGTATCTTTTCATTGTCTCACTACATGTGTTTAACTAGGTCCCAGTAATCTATTGCTGCTCTAGAGAGATGCCTTTTACACATAGTTATAGGCAAGTAATAATGCAATATTATGTCTCTTTAATTGTGGCCAATTATAGATTGATGTAAATTAAGTCATTCACTAATTTTTGCAATCACTTAATAGTTTGTATCTGGCTTAGGAAGTTGACAGCATTCTTATCTGACCTTCCATCCATGTACGCTACTCGCCAATTGCAACGCCCATGAAAAGAGAAGATGCGGGTGAGAGGTACCTCTCTATCCCTTCATTTTACTGTCATACTATAGACATATGAATACTCTACCTGAACACAGTGTCTGCATTTACCAGTATTGAAAAGCCTATGACTCTCTGCTGTGTAGTTGTTGATCTGGAGTATGTAGGCTGTTTCTGTATTAGAGGCGTGTAATAAATCAGCCAGCTCTTTTTTTCATGTTATGGAAATAGTTTCAGGAGATGCAGAAGCGAATAGAAAAAATAATAATCTTCTTCCGAGAAAAAGCTAGAACAATATATTACAATCTCTCATGACCATGTTTTACAATTGCAAACGAGTATAGCAAAATTGCCTTTCAATTCCCATTTTCTTCTGAACTGGAAAGAGTCCACAGCTGCATTAATTACTTTTGGGAATTAAGAACCTGGCCGCCAGGAGGAGGCAAAGACACCCCAGCCAAAGGCTTAAATACTCCTCCCACTCCCCTCATCCCCCAGTCATTCTTTGCCTTTCGTCCCAGGAGGTTGGCAGAGAAGTGTCAGAATTTTTAATTTTTGTCTCTTATGGAGGCTTCGGCATGGGACAGGAGTCTTAAGTAGTCCTGTCAGTCTCTCAGTGAGGGCTTGGATGAAAATTAGAGTCCGGAGATGCAGGAAGAGTCTTTCTGCGAAACCATCCTGACTCATATTAACAGCTCCTCAAGCAATTGGCGTTGTCGAAACTTTGCTCTGCTGCCTGCTTTTTTCTCTCAAGTCCATGGCGGAGGCGATGCTACTATACGTCACACTTGAAAGGCCGTGTTCCTGTTCCACGGCATAGATTCTGGTAAGATCATTTTATTTTACTTTATCATCCATGTACTGTAATGTGAATGTTTTCCCGAGAGGCTACAAACCTTGCGGGTCTAACTATATGACATAAGGGTCTCAGTGAGTCTCATTTAGTATCTTGGAATTGAGGGTTAATATCTCCTGAGGGGGGTTATTGAACAGGGGGGTTTATAATCATGCTTGTTATGTGATTCATCCTGCTTATGTGTGAGGTTTATGGGCTCGTGGTTTGGAACTTTGAGGCCTTTGGAAGTGACACAGCCTTTTGGTTGGGCTCGCTTTTTTGGACTGTACGGTTCACCTTATTTTCGGGCGTGGTTCCGTTTCCCATTTCCGCATTCCCGACCATGTGGCGAAGGAGATATTCTATTCTGCAGGGGTCTGGTCATAGGAGGTGGTGAGTGCCCCAGCCATTGGGGGTGTCAGGTGCTGTTTTTGTTTTTACTACTTTAGTCCATATTTATATATCCTCTATCCAGTTATGGAGGATTCTGATGCTGAGACTGTGCTAATTTCAGATTCAGTTACGGAGGTTTTTAATACCGAGACTATTTTGATTTCAGATTCAGATTCTGTGTCCGATGATCCGGATTGGCCTCGTTGACACATGTCAACCAGTTTTGTTCCGTATGCCATATGAGAGCGCCTGGTTTCTCAGACTCAGGGAATCAGGGGACTGCTGAGTCATCCACCTCTGGGGGTCCCGTCCTTCAAGAGGTGAGTTCCCTACCAATTCATACTTCTACACATGCGGGTGACCCAGTTTATGGTTCCTCCATGCGGGGTGGCGTGTTCCCCCTGGAGGTTGCAGCACGTTTTTGCTTCCATATAATGTTGGCAATTGTTCGTCTGCAAAGTCCAGACGTTTATTTGAGAATGTGCTCGTGCCCTATTGTCCCAGGCCTTCCACCTTGGGGAGGGCCTCTAGAGTTCACTACGGGTGTAACTGTTCCTGAGTGTTGTGCCTTTTGTTACAGGATTGTGTGCCTTCACGTATTGCTCAGACATGTTTTTCAGTTATTGAATCACCCTATCGTTAACAGATACAGGGATTTTCAGTCTGATAATTGGAATGGTGCATCTCATTAGACATGTGGGGATGGGGTAATCTCCTGTTTGTCATTTATTTGAGATATTTCCCAGTTTTTGAAAGATAGGGCTCCATTTGGATGGTCCTGCGGGTAGGCCTGTGTCTTTTTGGGCGTTAACCTTCAGGGTTGCCTTATATTTTATTTTGTATCCGATGGGATGTCTTTTATTTGTTTTTGTTTCCTTCGGGAACCATCTGGGATTGATACTCTTTGTTACTTCTTCGGAAGTCGTTTGGACATGTTAGTCCAATGTTTTAAAAATGTCTGTTTTCTTTTTTTCCCTATGAGGGAGAGTTTATGCAGCTTGCTAGTTAGGACCCTTGGTACAGGCTGGTCCTGTCGGGTCCGTTGGGTCTTGCGGCTGTTCAGACACATGGCGCTGTTTCTGCTGGGCTGGTTCGGTAGAAGCGCTGAGTGCTCAGGTTATCATTGTTTTTTATGTTCAACTAAGCATTCGAGAGAACCTGTGGATTTGTGAGGGGGGAAGGATTGTTTCAGTCCTTATAGCCTTCAGTCATAGATGACCGGGCAGGGGAGTGTTCTACTGCGTCACTCTATCTGACATCTGATTTCATCAGAACCTAGAGTTTCCTCCTCCATGTGGGGGAGGGTTGGTGGGCTTAGCGTCCCGTTACCACAGTTTGAGTGGTTTGGCCTTCAGTTTTAGGCGTCTGGATGGTCCTGTTGGGGCTTGATCCAACAGCTTGTATGGATAGCTGTCCAGCATGCGGAGGCAGGTTTTGCAATTTGCAACCAGTTGCCGCTCTTGGCACCTTGAAGGTGTGGTTTGACTGATGTTTATAGTCTGACTGAGTTATGAGACCTTTGGGTCATATTCCATTGTCTCCGGGTGAGTTAGATCTCCTTTTAGGGATCTGCGTTCCCGATGATGGTTGATCCCTGTGAGGACTTTGTTTCGCTCAGGGTTCCCCGGAGCTGTGAAGACTTAGCGCCTTTCCCTTCCCAGTGACCTCTGCCTGTGTGGAGGTGATGGGGAGACTAGCCCTGTTAGAAGGGTTTTGTGGACCTCGAGGTATCCCTTCTGTTGTCCTGAGGCTTTGAGAAGTCCCTTCATTCGACTTCTAGCCTTCCTTTGGTCAGGGCTTTTCGAGTTCTCCTCGCTATCCGGATTCTCTGGATATGCATCCATTACCTTTGTCTGGCTTTTTAGCCAGTTGGGGTATAGTTCCAGGGTAAGGTTGCCTGAACTATTAGGTGCCCGGACCTGTTTTTCTTCCTGAGATTTCCACTTTCTGGGGCTTCGCTCCTTTTTTCCTGACCCAGTTTTGGGTTGTTTTGGATTCCTGGATCTCAGGGCTGGTTGGGGTGTTCCATTGTAGTGGGAACTTGAGCTATGTCCTTGCTCCATCTATTATTATTATCATTTATTTGTATAGCGCCGCCAAATTCCGTAGCGCGGGTCAGGGTTGGCCAGGTTTTCAAAGTATTTATTACTCTTTACAACAGAGTAACCCATGTCATCTAGTGGTTAACTGTGTGGCTTGCGCCTCAAGGGTTTTGGTTCATACCCAGCTGCTGGCATTGGATTTCCAATTTCTGGTGCGCCTTAGGGTTGCATTCCCCTAGTCAGTTTGCCAGTGTACCTGTGGATTCTCTGCTCTGCAGGTGAATGGTTGGGTGTGCCTCTGTTTGGCGAGCTACTTGTAGGGGGATCCTTTTCTAGGACATTAGTGTTGGGGCCTTGAGGACAGTTGTTGCCCTTCCGGCCTCTTCCCTTTTCTTTAGGGGATATTCTCCTCCCTATGGAGATGGAGTCCTTTATTGGAGCTTCTCCTGGTTAGGAAGTTGAAGGTGGAATTGGTTCCACCTGGGGTCTTGCTGAATCCAAGTCAGACTGTGGGGCCTTGTTTTGATAGATCCTTAGGTCTATGTCCTTGTCTGTTTTCAGAGTCGGGTTGTACTTGTACTCTGGGGGGATGGCTGTACCATCTTTACACTCGTTCCTGTACCAGTTTTGGGATTCTTTTGTTCCCCTATCTTGGATCCCTGTGGCTGGGTTGGTCCAGCTGGGTGTGGGTCTGCAGGTCAGGATGTCTGAGTGGTCTAAGGTGTTGCGTTCAAGGCGCAGTCTCCTCTGTATGTGTGAGCTTGTTGAGTTTATCCTGATAGCTCAGTCTGCTAGGATATTGATTTCCCTTTCTCCATTGACAGGAGAGGGTTTACTCTTCCTTCGGGTTCTAATGGTATACTCTCCTTCCCTTTTTAGGGACCTGTGAGTAGGTCCGGCGGCTTAGGTTGCCTGGAGCGTGCCCTCTGTTGGGGGGCTGTTTTTTGCGGTCTGTTTCTTGCTTGATTGCTTCTTCTCCCTTGCAAGCACCCTCTGCATCGTCCTGTTATGGACTCTGTGTTCTCAAACGTGGGGTTTTCGCCTGGGTCTATTACACGCTTTTCACGGTCAAATACTTTGGTATTCTATGTGCGGGAGCTGGGAGGACTTTGCTTCTTTAGTTGCCTTCCATGCTTGCAGGATGTTGGGGAGACGTCTGTTCTGTCTCCATGCCCGGTATTATCCCGGGTTTCGCTTGGTATAGGCGTGGCCTCCTTCCCTGTTTGGATCCATTTGGGTCTCTGTGAGCTGGGCCCACTCTTGGAGGTGTTCTTTTTTGTATTAAGGGATCTTTCGGTTTCCTCGGTTCTCCTTTGCCTTGTCCCCTTGGGGATTTCGGCTGGTTTCCCCTTCGTTTGTGAGGGGTGAGTGGTGGGGGACCATCTGTTGGGCGACGGTGTCTCTTGGTGGACTGTTGGCTCAGTCGAGTCTGTTTTGCGGTCTCTAGTTTGGCTCTGGACTAGCTGTGAGTCAGAGTCATTGGGGCTTTTCCTTAAAAAAAAATCTCGGCTTCGAACGAAGCAGGATTTTTTATTGGGTAGAGGTTCAGGCCAGGTGCCCTCAGTATGGGTCGCCTATTGTACCCTCCCATCTTGGCATTCAGTGTCCTCTATAGCTTGGGTATTGTTTTCCCAAAAGTAATTAATGCAGCTGTGGACTCTTTCCATTTAAGAAGAAAAACATAATTTTTTTGTGGGGCATCCTTATATTCTTTTGGCACCTTTTCACCCTGATATTTCTTCTACTGTTCCTTGTTCTTTGGCAGAATGACTGGGGGATGAGGGGAGTGGGAGGAGTATTTAAGCCTTTTTCTAGGGTGTCTTTGCCTCCTCCTGGTGGCCAGGTTCTTAATTCCCAAAAGTAATGAATGCAGTTGTGGACTCTTTCCATCAGAAGAAAAGGAAATTATCAGGTAAGCAAAATTTATGTTTTTAAGTCATTAAAGCTCTTTATAAAAGGAAAACTTACTGAACTTTAAAAAAGAGCTTTCTGAGATTAAAGGGACAGTCAAGTAAAAAAAAAACTTTCATGATTTAAATAGGGAATGTAATTTTAAACAACTTTCCAATTTACTTTTATAACCAATTTTGCTTTGTTCTCTTGGTATTCTTAGTTGAAAGCTAAACCTAGGAGGTTCATATGCTAATTTCTTAGACCTTAAAGACTGCCTCTAATCTGAATGAATTTTGACAACTAGAGGGCATTAGTTCATGTGTTTTATATAGATAACATTGAGCTAATGCACATGAATTTACCGAGGAGTGAGCACTGATTAGCTAGAGGCATAGATACAAGGTAATCACAGAGGTAAAAAGTATATTACTATAACAGTGTTGGTTATGCATAACTGGGGAATGGGTAATAAAGTGATTATCTTTCTTTTTAAACAACAAAAATTCTGGTGTTGACTGTCCCTTTAACTACAGGTTTGAATGTCTGGAAGAAGGCCTAGTCACTTTTATTCATATTGTGAGAAACACAATTCAACAGCTAACTTGTCAGGATACTATTATCTCTGCTCTACAGAAAAAAGATAGAAAATCTAGGCTATAGAGGACGTAGAAACAATTTAAGATTGAGGTGCGTACTAGAAGACATACTTCAATCTGAATTGGATCAGTATCTGATGGACTTCTTTCATCAACTTTGCCCTACACTTCAGTTATCCACAGCCTCATGGGAAAGGGCTCACAGGGCTCTGCACCCCGACTGAAATATCCCTCCTCTTCAAGAGATGTGATTGTTAAATTCTTTAACTTCAAGGATAAAGAAAGATTATGGCAGTCTTCACTTACACAACCTTCTGTTTTATTTTGAGATTGCTTGATACAATTGTATATCTTTGTTATCCCTAATATAATTCAGAAGCTAAACGATGTCCGCTTTATAACCAAAATCCTTCAGGAAAACCAGTCTTATTATAGATGGGGATATCCCTTCAGCCTGATTGTCCAACATAACGGAACAGCAATGATCCAACCGATTTAGAAGTAAATTATAAAGTTGCACTTCTAGAGACGCCATTTTACCGGTCACAACATTTCTGGTTCCTGATGAGGTCCATGTAACCTATTAAAATTTACCGAGGAGTGAGCACTGATTGGCTAGAGGCATAGATACAAGGTAATCACAGAGGTAAAAAGTATATTACTATAACAGTGTTGGTTATGCATAACTGGGGAATGGGTAATAAAGTGATTATCTTTCTTTTTAAACAACAAAAATTCTGGTGTTGACTGTCCCTTTAACTACAGGTTTGAATGTCTGGAAGAAGGCCTAGTCACTTTTATTCATATTGTGAGAAATACAATTCAACAGCTAACTTGTCAGGATACTATTATCTCTGCTCTACAGAAAAAAGATAGAAAATCTAGGCTATAGAGGACGTAGAAACAATTTAAGATTGAGGTGCGTACTAGAAGACATACTTCAATCTGAATTGGATCAGTATCTGATGGACTTCTTTCATCAACTTTGCCCTACACTTCAGTTATCCACAGCCTCATGGGAAAGGGCTCACAGGGCTCTACACCCCGACTGAAATATCCCTCCTCTTCAAGAGATGTGATTGTTAAATTCTTTAACTTCAAGGATAAAGAAAGATTATGGCAGTCTTCACTTACACAACCTTCTGTTTTATTTTGAGATTGCTTGATACAATTGTATATCTTTGTTATCCCTAATATAATTCAGAAGCTAAACGATGTCCGCTTTATAACCAAAATCCTTCAGGAAAACCAGTCTTATTATAGATGGGGATATCCCTTCAGCCTGATTGTCCAACATAACGGAACAGCAATGATCCAACCGATTTAGAAGTAAATGATAAAGTTGCACTTCTAGAGACGCCATTTTACCGATCACAACATTTCTGGTTCCTGATGAGGTCAATGTAACCTATTAAAATTCCTTAATTTGCTGCAGCATCCACAAATACTATTAATAATAATGAGTGTAAGAAGATATTATCATCAGATTGCTCTAATTACCTTGAAGATTGGTGGCCGCAACCAGGAAAATAGTTTACAGCAAAGGCCTGTGTGAAGCTGGTTCGGTACAGGTCTCAGTGGCATGGCAATGCAAAGTTAACCCTTAGCCATACTTCCTCTACTAGCAAGAGCTTATGTATGTACAATTTGATGAGACTGTGTAATCATAGATGAAGCATTCTCATTCAACTAAGTGCAAAAAAGCAACAGATCTGATTTAATCTTTGATGGGAATATAGAAGCTACCTGGAGCACTCTAGAAGACGGAATAGATGAGCTTCTTAAAAAAGCATTTCAGGGGGGGACTTCCGGGCGGGGGGAACTTCCGGGCGGCGGCCATGACAAGTCGCAAGAGTGTTAGCCTCTTCAAAATACAGCTACAATCTCCTTAAAATCCTCATCCTAACACTGCATCGTGTAATGTGCCTGATCAAAGATTAACTGCTGAAGCAAGCTCTCTCACAAAATACCATTATCTTTTGGTCTCGCTTCAAATTCAGCACGCCAGAGTGATACAAAGGTTGAGGCCTACCATTTAATACCCCCCGGTGCTCCTATCGTTAAGACACAGTGATTCCCCGCAAGGCACTGCTTGACCATATCCTGAGTAGACAGCGCATCTATTTCTCGCAACCATGCTCTTTGCATCTGCCTAACGTTTATCACTAAAATCTCATGATGGAGATCCCGGCGCATTTTTTCAAGAAGTTAAGCCACTTACTAGCCAGGCACCATGAGGCTATGGAAGACACATTGGCCGCGGCATTTCAAAGCAGAGACGCAGGTTCCACTCGGCAGCACAGCCAACCCAGACCTCACAGAGTGATATCGGAGGGTGGTGACGTATTGGGGCCCCGACGTTCACTACCCGACATTAGCACTGCTGAGGAAAACCTGACTTACCGAGCTACAGAGAATGTGTCTCACAAAGATGAGAGAACGAAGGAGAGCACAAAATCTGAGGTGGTGGACCGCATGGCTCTCTTCCAAGCCACTGATTATGCTCCTAAAACAAGCCAGCAAGTCTCCTCTGGGACTCCGGAATCTACAATTCATCCTATACATGCCCTACCAGAGCTAAAAACTGAATGTGGAGATAGGCGCATAAAGGCCGTGAGCTTCCTTAATGTGGTGCCAGGGTTCTCTAAGACCGTTCATCCAGCCTTGCAGTCCCCTGAGTGGGATCCGGGTAGTTTTCCACCCCTAGACGCAACGATATCAGCAAACTGCACTCGAGTCGAGGGGGTTGCTTTGTGGCAAGTATTGTGATATTATTTTTAATGTTTGCCGTGGTCATCAGGAGGCCGGTTGCTGGGCCATACCATAGACTGGGATATGTACTTTTACTACTGTTATCGGACTATGCACTTGGCCATTTCCCTTTTTAGACGCACTGTTCAGTTTTTTAGACATCAGCCGCTGGGTACTAATGATTGGACATTTACTTTGCAATATAAATTATTTATTATGTTTTTTCTCCTTTAAAAATACATTTATGCCGACAAGCTTGAACATGCAGTTTAATGTTCAGAGCAGTCAACTTTGCCTTACACATTATTGTTATAGTCTCTTGTGTATTGTGGTCACTTTGCTTTGAAATGTGATAATATTCCTCTATCTATACTGTCGCACTATTAATGCAGGCTGGTCCTGCTCCTACGTTGGTGAATGTGGGGGTGAATCACAGAAACTGACTAATTTCGCTTGTTGAACCACTAGTGAATGTTATTTGTATCAATAGAGCAAAATAACTTAGCAGAGGCTTTTTAACACATGGCTTGTACCACTAGCATGGTTAGTTTAACTTATCTGCAAGTATAACACTTGGTCTGATTGGTTGGCACATAGTTATACTTTAGGGGGAAAAAAAAGAAGAAAAAGAAGGAAAGAAAAAAAAGAAAGAAAAAAAAATTTCAAGTAAATATAGCTAAACTAATATTGTCAGTATGGCCTAAGGTTTTCTATGGTACATTACTTTGTTTAGTAAACTCCTGATTTTTTATGGCTACTTGCACATTACTTAGATCCTCTTTAGCCTAGCCTCATAGCTAACATGAGATTCACTAAACTATGTTGCATCTATAGAATTGCCTGGGGGATAGAATATAATATAGTATAATAAGCACAGCATACCTCAACCCCAGATTTACTACATAAACCCTATCCCAAGCACTACTGGATGCTTAAACTGGCCTCTAGGTGCCTTCTGAGCAATTATAGTACTCTGAGTTGCCATTGGACTACCTTTCCTCTTCTCCTTTATGGTTAGAGGGACCTCCTAGCTTTGATGTTGTGTTTTCCTTTTCTTTGTTTTTTTTTTTAACTTCAGTTACCCTTCATTTTAAGGGCAGATGTTTGAGCCTATTAGCTTTATGTCTTAGCATTTTATATATACTGTTATGGTATTGTCAATATTGTAAACTTTCAATTATTACTTTAAAAACATAAAATTTAAAACTTGAGGTTAGAATTAGATCCATAAGTGGTCTTTTCCCTAGCAGACAGCCTTCCATTGCAACAAATTCCTTACCAGGGGCCCAAGAGTGACCCTTTGACTCAGAGGGGAGGCTTAAACTTTTAAACTTTCAAGGGCATGTTCATATTAGTTGTTTTTTATATGGCATTATGTATATTGGTTACTCTATTGTACTAACTGGCTCTGCCTATATTTCCTGTATCTATACTATATTTTTGCATGGAGAGCTCTGTAACATGTTTTCTTTACCAAGCAATTGTGAAATGCCTAAACTTATTGTATGCCTAACTTTACCTCAATAAAAAAAAAAAAAAGCATTTCAGCAAACTCTATAGGACCACCTGTGACCAGTTTGCTCCAAAAATTGTCTTTAAGAGTAGAATCACAGGGATAGTACAAAAGCTGGCTCATTTTCTTATTCAAAGAAGGGAGCCAAACACGCCTCCTCAGAAACCAAATGCCCCCCTGAAAGCCAAGACCCTTCCAGCAGCAATGGCATCTGCAAATATAGAGCTCGAAGAGCTAGAGCGGAAATGGCTCCTCTTGGATCGCTGGACTTGGATGTCGATGTCAAATTTTTTGAGACAATGGGCACTACAGGAAAAAACTTACATGGGTGCTGCTCTGTCATGTGTGATCGTAGCAGACCAATAGCATTATAGCAATGTGGGTTTGGAGATAATCACGTGTTACGTGCGGCTATGTTATTGCTTCCGCATGCGTCACTGCTACATGTGACCGTAGCGGACAAATCGCGTTATGGCGGTTTGAATAACAGCTGATCTGATCGATCTATATTCCAAATAGGTATATAGAAGCATGTTATGGTATACTAACCTATCGGCTAGATTATGAGTTTTGCGTTATGAGGGGTGCAGTGCTAACTTGCACGTTATTGTCACTGCTCACTTCCCTACCGCACTGGCATTACGGGTTTTCATAAACTCGGCGTTAACAGGCAAGGAGTAAGCGTAGAGCAAAATTGAGCTGGTTATACGTGCTTGTGCACGATTTCCCCATAGACATCAATGGGGAGAGATGGTTGAAAAAAAGTCTAACACCTGCAATAAAGTAGCATAAAGCTCAGTAACGCAGCCCCATTGATTCCTATGGGGAAACACATTTTATGTTTACACCTAACACCCTAACATGAACCCCGAGTCTAAACACCCCTAATCTTACACTTATTAACCCCTAATCTGCCGCTCCGGACATCGCCACCACTATAATAAACCTATTAACCCCTAAACCACCTCACAACTGCCTCGCAAACACTAGTTAAATATTTATTAACCCCTAATCTGCCGCCCCTAATTTCGCCGCCACCTACCTTAATTTATTAACTCCTAATCTGCCGTCCCTAACATCACCGCCCCCTACCTTCGTTTATTAACCCCTAATCTGCCGCCCCCAACTTCGCCACCACTACACTAAATTTATTAACCCCTAAACCTAAGTCTAACCCCAACCCTAACACCCCCTAACTTAAATATAATTAAAATAAATCTAAATAAAACCTACTATTAATAACTAAATAATACCTATTTAAGACTAAATACTTACCTGTAAAATAAAGCCTAAGATAACTACAATATAACTATTAGTTACATTGTAGCTATCTTAGGGTTTATTTTTTATTTTACATGCAAGTTTGTATTTATTTTAACTAGGCAGAATAGTTACTAAATAGTTATTAACTATTTACTAACTACCTAGCTAAAATAAATACAAATTTACCTGTAAAATAAAACCTAACCTGCCTTACAATAAAACCTAACCTTACACTACAATTAAATAAATTACCTAAATTAAATACAATTACCTAAATTACAAAAAACAAACAAACACTAAATTACACAAAATAATAAAAATACATTATCAGATATTTAAACTAGTTACACCTAATCTAATAGCCCTATCAAAATAAAAAAAGCCCCCCCCCCCCCCAAAAAAAAACAAAAAAAACCCTAGCCTAAACTAAACTACCAATAACCCTTAAAAGGGCCTTTTGCGGGGCATTGCCCCAAAGAAATCAGCTCTTTTACCTGTAAAAAAAAATACAAACACCCCCCAACAGTAAAACCCACCACCCACACAACCAACCCCACAAATAAAAACCTAAGCTCCCCATTGCCCTGAAAAGGGCATTTGGATGGGCATTGCTCTTTTTCAATTGCCCAAACCTCTAACCTAAAAATAAAACCCACCTAATAAACCCTTAAAAAAGCCTAACATTTACCCCCGAAGATTCACTTACAGTTTTGAAGACCCGACATCCATCCTCATCGAAGCCCGCAGAAGTCTTCATCCAGACGGCATCTTCTATCTTCATCCATTCGGAGTGGAGCGGCTCCATCCTCAAGACATCCGGCGCGAAGCATCCTCTTCAATTGACGTCTTCTTGCTGAATGAATGTTCCTTTAAATGATGTCATCCAAGATGGCGTCCCTTGAATTACGATTGGCTGATAGAATTCTATGAGCCAATCGGAATTAAAGGTGAAAAAATCCTATTGGCTGATGCAATCAGCCAATAGGTTTGACCTTTAATCCTATTGGCTGATCCAATTATCCAATAGAATTGAGCTTGCATTCTATTGGCTGTTCCAATCAGCCAATAGAATGCAAGCTCAATCCTATTGGCTGATTTATGGGTGTTAGTGTACTTTTTAACACTTTAGTCATGAGTTTTATGCTACAGCTTTGTAACATAAAACTACTGACTTTAGATGGCGGCACAGATCTTGTCGGTTATAGGGTGTACCGCTTACTTTTTGGCCTCCCAGGCAAATTTGTAATACCGGCGCTATGGAAGTCCCATTGAAAAAGGACTTTTTAAAAAGTGCGGTACTGATGTTGCGTGACGGCCAAAAAGGTGTGCGGTACACCTATACCTACAAGAATTGTAATAGCGGAGTTAGGGAAAAAGCAGCGTTATGAAGCATAATGCTGCTTTTTCGCTGATAGTTTGTACAGTGAATATTATGAAAATTCAATTTACAAAACTTGAAATAAAAAAAATAATAATAATGAAATTCAAAAAACGTATTTGTGATACTGTATTGAGGTAGATTCTAGTGTACTATAAATCTAAATATGTGTGTCTAAATACCCTAAAAGACAAGTCATGAACTTACTTCATGATAAACTAAATTTAACCAAACATACAGCGAGATTACGAGTTTTTGTCGGTAATGGTGAGCAGTGTTAACGAGCATTTTATTCTCACCGCTAACTTAAGACAACGCTGGTATTACAGGTTTTTCTAAAACCGGTGTTAGCCGCAAAAAAGTGAGCGTAGAGCAAAATTTTGCTCCACATCTCACCTCAATACCAGCGCTGCTTATGGTAGCGGTAAGCTGGAAAAACGTGTTCGTGCATGATTTCCCCATAGGGATCAATGGGGCTGATTCGGCTGAAAAAAACCTAACACCTGCAAAAAAGCAGCGTTCAGCTCCTAACGCAGCCCCATTGATTCCTATGGCGAAAGTAAATTTATGTCTACACCTAACACCCTATCATGAACCCCGAGTCTAAACACCCCTAATCTTACACTTATTAACCCCTAATCTGCCGCCCCCGACATCGCCGCCTCCTACATTATTCTTATTAACCCCTAATCTTCCGCTCCGGACATTGCCGCCACCTACATTATACTTATAAACCCCTAATCTGCTGCCCCCAACATCGCCACCACCTACATTATAGTTATTAACCCCTAATCTGCCGCCCCCAATGTCGCCGCAACCTACCTACAATTAATAACCCCTAATCTGCCACCCACAACGTCGCCGCCACTGTAATAAAGTTATTAACCCCTAAATCTAAGTATAAACCCTAACCCTTACACCCCCCTAATTTAAGTATAATTTAAAATAATCTAAATAAAATTACTACAATTAAATAAATTGCAGAAGTGGTTTTCCAGACGTGTCCGAAGTCTTCATCCTATCCAGGCAGAAGAGGTCCTCCAGATGCCAGAAATCTTCATCCAGACCGCATCTTCTATCTTCATCCATCCGGAGCGGAGCGGGTCCATCTTCAAGCCAGCCGACGCGGAGCATCCTCTTCCAACGACATCCAAATGAAGAATGAAGGTTCCTTTAAATTACGTCATGCAAGATGGCGTCCCTTGAATTCCAATTGGCTGATAGGATTCTATCAGCCAATTGGAATTAAGGTAGGAAAAATCCTATTGGCTGATGCAATCAGTCAGTAGGATTGAAGTTCAATCCTATTGGCTGATCCAATCAACCAATAGGATTGAGCTCGCATTCTATTGGCTGTTCCAATCAGCCAATAGAATGCGAGCACAATCCTATTGGCTGATTGGATCAGCCAATAGGATTTTTCCTACCTTAATATCGATTGGCTGATGCTCCACGTCGGCTGTCTTGAAGATGGACCCGCACCGCTCCAGATGGATGAAGATAGAAGATGCCATCTGGATGAAGACTTCTGGCCGTCTGGAGGTCTTCTTCTGCCCGGATCGGATGAAGACTTCTGGCTGTCTGGAGGTCCACTTCTGCCCGGTTGGGTGAAGACGTATCAAGGTAGGGTGATCTTCAAGGGGTTAGTGTTAGGTTTTATTAAGGGGGGATTGGGTGGGTTTTAGAGTAGGGTTGGTTGTGTGGGTGGTGGGTTGTAATGTTGGGGGGGTATTGTAATTTTTTCACAGGTAAAAGAGCTGATTACTTTGGGGCAATGCCCCGCAAAAGGTCCTTTTAAGGGCTATTTGTACTTTAGTATAGGGTAGGGCTTTTATTTTTATTTTGGGGGGCTTTTTATTTTATTAGGGGGATTAGAGTAGGTGTAATTAGTTTAAAATTCTTGTAATTATTTTATTATTTTTTGTAATTTAGTGGGGGGGAGTTTGTACTTTAGGTTATTTTATTTTATTGTAATTAGTTTAATTTAGGTAATTTATTTATAATGTAGTGTTAGGTGTAATTGTAACTTAGGTTAGGGTTTATTTTACAGGTAAATTTGTACTTATTTTATCTAGGTAGCTATTAAATAGTTAATAACTATTTAATAACTATTCTACCTAGCTAAAATAAATACAAACTTGCCTGTAAAATAAAAATAAACCCTAAGCTAGCTACAATGTAACTATTAGTTATATTGTAGCTATATTAGGGTTTATTTTATAGGTAAGTATTTAGTTTTAAATAGGAATAATTTAGTTAATTTTAGTTATTTTATTTCGATTTATTTAAATTATATTTAAGTTAGGGGGGGTTAGGTTTAGGGTTAGACTTAGGGGTTAATACATTTAATATAGTGGTGGCGACATTGCGGGCGGCAGATTAGGGGTTAATAAATGTAGGTAGGTGTCGGCGATGTTAGGGACGGCAGATTAGGGGTTAATAAAATGTAACTAGTGTTTACGAGGCGGGAATGCGGCGGTTTAGGGGTTAATATATTTATTACAGTGGCAGCGATGTCCGGTCGGCAGATTAGGGGTTACAAAATTTATCTAAGTGTTTGCGATGTGCGGGGGGGCCTCGGTTTAGCGGTTAATAGGTAGTTTATGGGTGTTAGTGTATTTTTTATCACTTTAGTTAAGAGTTTTATGTGACGCTGTTAGCCCATAAAACTCTTAACTACTGACTTTTAAATGCGGTATCAGTCTTGACAGGAGAGGCTGTACTGCTCACTTTTTCCAAGACTCGTAATACTGGCGTTAGGAAAATCCCATTAAAAAGATAGTATACGCAATTAACGTAAGGAGATTTGCGGTATGCTCGAGTCGCGGAAAAAAAGTGAGCGGTACACCTGTACCTGCCAGACTCGAAATACCAGCGGGCATTAAAAAGCAGCTTTGGGACCTCTCAACGCTGCTTTTTAAGGCTAACGCAAGACTCGTAATCTAGGAGTAGGCGCTTATGAGTTCATACTCAAATCTTTCTTTCTCTTTTTTTGAAAAATATATATATCAATTAAAAAATATATATATATATATATGTAAATAAATAATAAATAGTAAATGTACATATGCGCACATATGCACAAACATATACAACCACAAACGCATATATATCTGTATATATATATATATATATATATATGTGTGTGTGTGTGTGTGTGCATATGTATTAACCCTTGATTACTAGGTTGCAGTGAGTTGCTGACTTATAGGAGGTATATCGACATGGGTTACTGTTTTGCATTCCAGATACAGATTTTGGAGTATATATAAGTGTATTACATCCCATTGGGATACTCAGAAAGCTGCCAAATCTAACACTTCATTTAGGCCAGAGGGGAACAGAGATTGGAAACGATATATCCAATATGTTTCCCTCTGGCGTGTGTATCTATTGTATCCCACAGAGCTGGGGATACTTTCCAAAGGAGTAATCTTGGACTTGTTATGACTACTATTATGTTGTATGGTACTATGTACTATGTCTAGGGACACTGTGTTTGGTGGAGCATTTTTCATATTTCTCGAATGTTCGCTCCATCTAACACGAACTTTCCTAGAAGTACGGCCTAAGGGGCCAATTTACTGACTGTCAGATGGACATGATCCACTGTAGAGATCATGTCCGCCCAACATAGCTGAATGCTGACAGTGTATGCAGTTCTGGTGAACTGATTGTGCAAAGCCACCCCCTGCAAATTCACGGCCAATCGGCCGCTAGCAGGGAGTGCCAATCAACCTGATCGTATACGATTGGGCGGATTTATGTCCGCAGCCTCAGAGGAGGCGTACTAGTTAAAGAGCAGCGGTCTTAACTCCTGGTTAAATACTGGTAAATCGGCCCCTTAGTATTGAAGGCCACACTTACAGGTCAGAACATAGATTACAAATTCCGTACCACAATTGATATGGGTTTTAATGTCATGACATTTCACAGATTTGCTTCCATGGGTAATATAGTTGCACATATGGCATCTGGTTTTATTGCATCTGAATGTTCCTATCTTTTCCTTATTGTTAGCTGAAAAATTGTTGCTCTTCTAAATACCAATCTAGGATTTTTTTCCAAACTATTCTTACGGTAAGAGTCCTTTAAGACTATCGGCCAATGTTTGTTTAATATTTGTCTAATGCATTTATGTTTAGAGTTAAATTGAGTGATGAAAGCCAGATTTTTAGTGTTATCCTCTTTCGATTTATTTCCTACTAAATGTATTAGTTTCAAGATATTAGCCCTATTTATATATTTATAGTCCTGGCTCTTGTGTAGCTATCAGTAATGAAACAACCAGGATATCCTTTCTCTTTGAATCTGTCTTTAAGGATGTCTGATTGAGTGTCATATAGCTCAGTTGTACTACAATTAATTTGAATGAGTCTGAACTGGCTGTAGGGTATATTTGTCTTCCAGCTATTTAGATGGTTGCTTAAAAAGTACATAAAAATTGTTGTTATCAACACTTTTAAAATAGGTGGAAGAAAAATCCCCCCATCAGTTGCCCATTCCAATACCACATCCAGTTATTAAATTCTTTCTGGTTGTATATTATGTGTAAAACATAGACCCATTGCATTTTTATTAAAAACCACTACAACACAACTAAACACACATATGGCCTCCATTAACCCCTTTAAAACGTGTTATTTACTTGGTTGCTATCCATTATTGGTAGTTCTGAGTGCTGTTGTGGGAAAATAGAGATCAAATGAGTGTTGGTTAACAATCTTTGCTGTGTTTGACTTGGAAATATTGTGATAAATTTTTTTAAAATAATACAACATATATAGATTACCGTAAAACATAAAAGATAAGAATTTCGGGATTTCAGTAAAACAATAACCACTGACAAAAGTGAAATCTACATAATGAATTGTAATAGGTAAGTTTCTGGAACCTCAAGTTTATATCCTGTTCTTAAATAGTTTCTTCATTTGTCGCAGTAGGTGACTCTTGGAACTAACAAAGCTTAAATGTCCAAGTTTAGGAAAATTAGCATTTGAAGTGGTTACTTTTGGACCTAGATATATAAAAATTAGCAACTGATATAATAAATGAAGTAAGTTAGCAGCGGATTAATGATAAATGAATAATAATATCTGTGTACAAAATAGCAAATAGAATGGTAACTTGTAGACAGCATGGCCTTGATAGATATATAATATAAACT
The DNA here is from genome assembly GCF_027579735.1 of Bombina bombina. Lineage (NCBI taxonomy): Eukaryota > Metazoa > Chordata > Amphibia > Anura > Bombinatoridae > Bombina > Bombina bombina. Next base: position 292,331,229 of record NC_069503.1, on the reverse strand, counting down.
ATAAAGATAGCCCCAATGATAGTAATATATAAACTTGTGAAGATAGCTATAATGACAGTTCTCAGACATCACTATAAGCTTAAGAATATACTGATGAGTGTAGTATTGGAGCTATAGGCCATTTAGTGCTTATATACAATATGATGAGATAAATGATGGGGAGGATAACCTCATGACTAAACCTGAGAGCTTATGATCCTAAAACGCAAATTATGTCCTGCTGCCACGTTAATTAAGTAGTATAACAAACATACAGATAAAGCATTGTGTATGCGCTATTCTTGGGGAGAAATATGAATAAATATCTATATTACATCTAATAGCAAAATATAAAACAAGTAGAAAGATGAAAAACGAGTTGCTGACAATAGCAATATACATACGTATTCTGGGAACAACAAACGAAACACAGATCCTCTCTTACATAAAGTCTAGTAGGATTTTGTTGAACTATTAACAAAAACAATATATTTATCAGACTGTAGGAGGGTGTATATTATATCTTAAGTGTTAATAAAAATGAAGGTTTATTGAAGGAGTTATATTGAGGAAAGTAGGGAGCTACTTTATAGAAGTAGGGTTATAAGGGAAAAATTGAATTCTGCGTCAGCATTTAGGTGGTCCTGTGCTAAAAGTTATTGCGTGAGGTTGTTGATCCTATGTATACTCTGGATAAAGTTTAATATAGTTTATGATATCCTAACAACAAATCTGGTATCTATAAGCTGTTAAACATTTATTACATATATATATATAAATATATATATATATATATATATACAACAAGCTGACGGAGAGTTATAGCATTAGTGGTGTAAGAAGATGTCTTGTTATAAGTGTGTTGAGTTTCTATATACTGAAATTCTTGTGGGTCATAGATCCATGTATATCTATATATATGTATATGGCGGGTCTCTTGTATTGATCTTGATGTATAAGAACTAGTGATGTCGCAAACCTAAAATTTTGCGTTTGCGAACCGGCGAACCGTGCGAACCGCCATTGACTTCAATGGACAGGCGAATTTTAAAACCCACAGGGACTCTTTCTGGCCGCAATAGTGATGGAAAAGTTGTTTCAAGGGGACTAACACCTGGACTGTGGCATGCCGGAGGGGGATCCATGGCAAAACTCCCATGGAAAATTACATAGTTGATGCAGAGTCTGGTTTTAAGCCATAAAGTGCATAAATCATCTAACATTCCTAAATTGTTTGGAATAACGTGCTTTAAAACATCTGGTATGATGTTGTTTCGATCAGGTAGTGTAAGGGTTACGCCCGCTTCACAGTGACAGACCAAACTCCCCGTTTAACGCACCGCAAACAACTGCAAACAGTCCATTTGCACAACCACGAGATCGATAGATTTGATAGATAGATACATAGATTACATAGATCAATAGATGCAATATACATTTGATAGATACGAATTACATAGATCAAAAGATGCAATATACATTTGATAGATACGAATTACATAGATCAAAAGATGCAATTTACATTTGATAGATACAAATTACATAGATCAAAAGATGCAATATACATTTGATAGATACGAATTACATGGATCAAAAGATGCAATATACATTTGTTAGATACGAATTACATCAATAGATGCAATATACATTTGATAGATACGAATTACATAGATCAAAAGATGCAATATACATTTGATAGATATGAATTACATAGATCAATAGATGCAATATACATTTGATAGATACAAATTCCATAGATCAATACATGCAATATACATTTGATAGATATGAATTGCATAGATAAATAGATGCAATATACATTTGATAGATAAGAATTCCATAGATCAATAGAGGCAATATACATGTGATAGATACGAATTGCATAGATCAATAGATGCAATATACATTTGATAGATACGAATTGCATAGATCAATAGATTCAATAAAGATTTGATAGATACGATTGATAATTACATAGATTTGATAGATAAATAGCTAATTTGAAAGATATATAATTTCCCAGACAGAGAATTACAAAGACGTGCGTTCTGGGACCCATGGTAAGGTTACTTCCTTTTGCACAATCGAGTATACCAGTTGCAGAAGTTCTGACCCTGCATTCTGGCTGCACCTCTCCCTGCAAGATAGATCTGTTACAGAGTCTGTGGGCCTCTATGCAAAGAGCTGGCCTGCCTGAAAGGAGCAGCAAGGCAGATCAAAAGATGCAATATACATTTGATAGGTACGAATAACATAGATCAAAAGATGCAATATACATTTGATCGATACGAATTACAGAGATCAATAGATGCAATATATATTTGATTGATACGATTGATAGTTATATAATTTCCCTGACAAAGTATAACAATAAAACATGCGGTCTGTGAACCATGGTAAGGATACTTCCTTTTGCACAATCGAGTATACCAGTTGCAGAGGTTCTGACCCTGCATTCTGGCTGCACCTCTCCCTGCAAGAGAGATCTGTTACAGAGTCTGTGGGCCTCTATGCAAAAAGCTGGCCTGCCTGAAAGGAGCAGCAAAGCAGATCAAAAGATGCAATATACATTTGATAGGTACGAATAACATAGATCAAAAGATGCAATATACATTTGATCGATACGAATTACAGAGATCAATAGATGCATGATAATTTCCCTGACAGAGTATAACAATAAAACATGCGGTCTGGGACCCGTGGTGTGTTAAGCACTAAGTAGTACTATTCTTAGCAGTTTAATACCTGTTACTCCCCCTATCGGGGGAGGTCTATATGGCCTTGATTTTCGGAACAGGGAGATGGAAGAAGATGCTTGGTCTGTCCTCCTACTTCAAATTTGGCCAAAACACAAGTTGCTGTCAAAAAACAGTCCGGCCACGAGATCGATAGATTTGATAGATAGATCCATAGATTACATAGATCAAAAGATGCAATATACATTTGATCGATACGAATTACAGAGATCAAAAGATGCAATATACATTTGATAGATACGAATTACATGGATCAAAAGATGCAATATACATTTGATAGGTACGAATTACATAGATCAAAAGATGCAATATACATTTGATCGATACGAATTACAGAGATCAATAGATGCAATATATATTTGATTGATACGATTGATAGTTATATAATTTCCCTGACAGAGTATAACAATAAGACATGTGGTCTGGGCCCCATGGTGTGTTAAGTACTAAGTAGTACTATTCTTAGTAGTTTAATACCTGTTACTCCCCCTATCGGGGGAGGCCTATATGGCCTTGATTTTCGGAACAGGAAGAAGAGGCTTGGTCTGTCCTCTCCTACTTCAAATTTGGCTGAAACACAAGTGGCTGTCACAAAACAGTCCGGCCACGAGATTGATAGATTTGATAGATAGATCCATAGATTACATAGATCAAAAGATGCAATATACATTTGATCGATACGAATTACAGCGATCAAAAGATGCAATATACATTTGATCGATACGAATTACAGAGATCAAAAGATGCAATATACATTTGATAGATATGAATTACATGGATATACATTTGATGGGTACGAATTACATCAATAGATGCAATATACATTTGATAGATACAAATTACACAGATCTAAAGATACAATATACATTTGATAGATACGAATTACAGAGATCAATAGATGCAATATATATTTGATTGATACGATTGATAGTTATATAATTGCCTGTATGCAAAGAGCTGGCCTGCCTGAAAGGAGCAGCAAGGCAGAGGGATCGATTCCTGCCTATAAGAAACCAGACGGCACGCTACCTGCTGGACGTGTGCAGTGAGGCAGAGTGATCTATTCCTGCCTAGAAGCAGACAGGCAGAGGGGACGCTACCTGCCTGGGAGCCCACTGAGACCAGCCCAGCTGGGGGAGATACAGCCGCTGGCTTGACCCTGGTCTCAGTCACAATAGCCCTGGTCCCACTATTTGGAGGCATAGGGAGCTATTCCTGCCAAGAAGCAGCCTGGCAGGGGGATTTATTCCTGCCTAGAAGCAGACAGGCAGAGGGGATGATACCTGCCAATAAAGAGCTGCAGGGCAGAGAGGATGCTACCTGACTGGGAGTCCACTGAGACCAGCCCAGCTGGGGGAGATACACCCGCTGGCTTGACGCCAGTCTCAGCAACTATATCTCTAGTCCCACTATCTGGTGGCCACCCCTGGGTTTGGACAGAGGAAGGGAGACCCCCTAGTGGAGTACCACTACATCTGGGAGATGGAAAAAGATGTTTGGACACCCAGTACAGGTCGTTCTCCTTCAGCCTTTTTATACTTGGGTCCCCGACCCTCAACAGGCACAACAGCATGAAATACCACATATGCCATCCTTTTGCACAATAGAGTACAGGTATGGCATCGATTTTAGGAACCCGGAGATAATTTTTAGGAACCGGGAGATAGAAAAAGATGCTTGGACACCCAGTACAATTCGTTCTCCTTCAGCCTTTTTATACTTGGTTCCCCGACCCTCAACAGGCACAACAGCATGAAACACCACATATGCCATCCTTTTGCACAATAGAGTACAGGTATGGCATCGAATTTAGGAACCCGGAGATAATTTTTAGGAACCGGGAGATGGAAAAAGATGCTTGGACACCCAGTACAGGTCGTTCTCCTTCAGCCTTTTTATACGAGGTTCCCCGACCCTCAACAGAAACAACAGCATGAAACACCACATATGCCATCCTTTTGCACAATCGAGTACAGGTATGGCATCGATTTTAGGAACCCGGAGATAATTTTTAGGAACCGGGAGATGGAAAAAGATGCTTGGACACCCAGTACAGGTCGTTCTCCTTCAGCCTTTTTATACGAGGGTCCCCGACCCTCAACAGAAACAACGGCATGAAACACCACATATGCCAACCTTTTGCACAATCGAGTACAGGTATGGCATCGATTTTAGGAACCCGGAGATAATTTTTAGGAACCGGGAGATGGAAAAAGATGCTTGGACACCCAGTGCAGGTCGTTCTCCTTCAGCCTTTTTATACGAGGGTCCCCGACCCTCAACAGAAACAACAGCATGAAACACCACATATGCCATCCTTTTGCACAATCGAGTACAGGTATGGCATCGATTTTAGGAACCCGGAGATAATTTTTAGGAACCGGGAGATGGAAAAAGATGCTTGGACACCCAGTACAGGTCGTTCTCCTTCAGCCTTTTTATACGAGGGTCCCCAACCCTCAACAGAAACAACAGCATGAAACACCACATATGCCATCCTTTTGAACAATCCAGTACAGGTATGGTCGATTTTAGGAACCCGGAGATAATTTTTAGGAACCGGGAGATGGAAAAAGATGCTTGGACACCCAGTACAGGTCGTTCTCCTTCAGCCTTTTTATATGAGTGTCCCCGACCCTCAACAGGCACAACAGCATGAAACACCACATATGCCATCCTTTTGCACAATAGAATACAGGTATGGCATCGATTTTAGGAACCCAGAGATAATTTTTAGGAGCCGGGAGATGGAAAAAGATGCTTGGTCGGTCCTCCTACTTCAAATTTGGGGCACTGCGCGTGCAATGTACTGTGCCACCAGATATGAGTGGTGTGTTAAGTAGTACTATTCTTAACAGTTTAATCACTGTTATGTGCCTTTTTTTTGGTTTGGGTTTTGTAGCCACAGTGCAGCACCAGAGGCCAGAAAAATTAGGCATGTAAAACTGCTTGAAAGATTAGGTATTGTAGCAGCGGCCAGAAAAATGGATGTTTGTTTGACAGTTAGAAAGTGTCCTAAAACAGTACGGCTTGAACCCTAGTTGTTGGCGGGTAAGTCACGCAAGTCATCCGCCATTCGAAGATAAAATACAGCAGCGTGTGTACCATTTGTAGCCCAAGGCAGCTCATCTCATCAGGCCTTTTTTACTCTAATGTATCGCACAATGTCAGTCCCTTCAGGATCCATCCATCATTCATTTTAATAAAGGTGAGATAATCAAGACTTTTTTGACCTAGGCGACTTCTCTTCTCAGTGACAATACCTCCTGCTGCACTGAAGGTCCTTTCTGACAGGACACTTGAAGCGGGGCAGGCCAGAAATTCGATTGCAAATTGGGATAGCTCAGGCCACAGGTCAAGCCTGCACACCCAGTAGTCAAGGGGTCCATCCCTCCTCAGAGTGTCGAGATCCGCAGTTAATGCTAGGTAGTCTGCTACCTGTCGGTTGAGTCTTTCTCTGAGGATGGATTCCGAAGCGCTGTGACGATGCATAGGAGTTAAAAAGGTCCGCATGTCCTCCATCAACAACACGTCTGGAAAGCGTCCTGTCCTTGCCGGCGTGGTTGTGGGAGGAGGATTACTTTCATCTCTTCCCCTGTTAGATTCCCGTTGTGCTGTGACATCACCCTTATACGCTCTGTAAAGCATACTTTTTAATTTATTTTGGAACTGCTCCATCCTTTCCGACTTGCGGGAATTCCGTAACATTTCAGTAACTTTATGCTTATACCGGGGGTCTAGTAGCGTGGACACCCAGTACAGGTCGTTCTCCTTCAGCTTTTTTATACGAGGGTCCCTCAACAGGCACGACAGCATGAAAGACCCCATTTGCACAAGGTTGGATGCCGAGCTAATCATGTCCCGTTCCTCGTCCTCACTGATCTCACTGAAGGTATCTTCTTCCACCCAGCCACGTACAACACCACGGGTACCAGATAGGTGACAACAACGAGCAACCTGGGATGCCTGTTGTGCTTGGTCTTCCTCCTCCTCCTCAAAGCCACATTCCTCCTCTGACTCCTCTTCCTCACAATCCTCTTCCTGCGTTGCCGCTGGTCCAGCAAGCAATGCTGATAAGGCTGTTTCTGGTGGTGATGGAGACCACAACTCTTCCTCTTCAAGAAGCAGACAGGCAGAGGGGACGCTACCTGCCTGGGAGCCCACTGAGACCAGCCCAGCTGGGGGAGATACAGCCGCTGGCTTGACCCTGGTCTCAGTCACAATAGCCCTGGTCCCACTATTTGGAGGCATAGGGAGCTATTCCTGCCAAGAAGCAGCCTGGCAGGGGGATTTATTCCTGCCTAGAAGCAGACAGGCAGAGGGGATGATACCTGCCAATAAAGAGCTGCAGGGCAGAGAGGATGCTACCTGACTGGGAGTCCACTGAGACCAGCCCAGCTGGGGGAGATACACCCGCTGGCTTGACGCCAGTCTCAGCAACTATATCTCTAGTCCCACTATCTGGTGGCCACCCCTGGGTTTGGACAGAGGAAGGGAGACCCCCTAGTGGAGTACCACTACATCTGGGAGATGGAAAAAGATGTTTGGACACCCAGTACAGGTCGTTCTCCTTCAGCCTTTTTATACTTGGGTCCCCGACCCTCAACAGGCACAACAGCATGAAATACCACATATGCCATCCTTTTGCACAATAGAGTACAGGTATGGCATCGATTTTAGGAACCCGGAGATAATTTTTAGGAACCGGGAGATAGAAAAAGATGCTTGGACACCCGTACAGGTCGTTCTCCTTCAGCCTTTTTATACTTGGTTCCCCGACCCTCAACAGGCACAACAGCATGAAACACCACATATGCCATCCTTTTGCACAATAGAGTACAGGTATGGCATCGATTTTAGGAACCCGGAGATAATTTTTAGGAACCGGGAGATGGAAAAAGATGCTTGGACACCCAGTACAGGTCGTTCTCCTTCAGCCTTTTTATACGAGGTTCCCCGACCCTCAACAGAAACAACAGCATGAAACACCACATATGCCACCTGTGGAACGACAGCATGAAAGACCCCATTTGCACAAGGTTGGATGCCGAGCTAATCATGTCCCGTTCCTCGTCCTCACTGATCTCACTGAAGGTATCTTCTTCCACCCAGCCACGTACAACACCACGGGTACCAGATAGGTGACAACGACGAGCAACCTGGGATGCCTGTTGTGCTTGGTCTTCCTCCTCCTCCTCAAAGCCACATTCCTCCTCTGACTCCTCTTCCTCACAATCCTCTTCCTGCGTTGCCGCTGGTCCAGCAAGCGATGCTGATAAGGCTGTTTCTGGTGGTGATGGAGACCACAACTCTTCCTCTTCACGCTCATCTATGGCCTGATCCAGCACTCTTCGCAGGGCACGCTCCAGGAATAAAACAAATGGTATGATGTCACTGATGGTTCCTTCGGTGCGACTGACTAGGTTTGTCACCTCCTCAAAAGGAAGCATAAGCCTACAGGCATTGCGCATGAGCGTCCAGTAATGTGGCAAAAAAATCCCCAGCTCCCCAGAGGCTGTCCTAGCACCCCGGTCATACAAATACTCGTTAACAGCTTTTTCTTGTTGTAGCAGGCGGTCGAACATTAGGAGTGTTGAATTCCACCGTGTCAGGCTGTCACAAATCAAGCGCCTCACTGGCAGGTTGTTTCGCCGCTGGATATCGGACAAGTGCGCCATGGCGTGTAGGAACGCCTGAAATGGCCACACACCTTGCTGGCCTGCTTCAGGACGTCCTGTAAGCCTGGGTACTTATGCGCAAAGTGTTGTACAATCAGATTACACACATGTGCCATGCACGGCACATGTGTCAACTTGCCCAATTTCAATGCCGCCACTAAATTACTTCCATTGTCAGAAACAACTTTGCCAATCTCTAGTTGGTGCGGAGTCAGCCACTGATCCACCTGGCGGACAGGAGTGCTGGTGTGGTGTGACTCTCGGCTTTCAGGCAAGTCAACCCCAAGACGGCGTGACACTGCCGTATCCGGGATGTTGAATAGTACCTGGGGAGCTGGGGGGTGCCGTTGATGTGGAGCAAGACGCAGCAGCAGAAGAGGACTCAGCCGAGGAAGAGGTTATGGAAGAGGATGGAGTAGTAGGAGTAGAGGAGGTAGCAGCAGGCCTGCCTGCAAGTCGTGGCGGTGTCACCAACTCCTCTGCAGAGCCACGCATTCCATGCTTGTCAGCCGTCAGCAGGTTTACCCAATGCGCAGTGTAGGTGATATACCTGCCCTGACCATGCTTTGCAGACCAGCTATCAGTGGTCAGATGGACCCTTACCCCAACGCTGTGTGCCAGACATGCCATTACTTCCTTTTGAACAATCGAGTACAGGTTGGGGATTGCCTTTTGTGAAAAGAAATTTCGGCCGGGTACCTTCCACTGCGGTGTCCCAATAGATACAAATTTTTTGAACGCCTTAGACTCCACCAGCTTGTATGGTAAAAGCTGGCGGGATAAGAGTTCAGACAAGCCAGCTGTCAGATGCCGGGCAAGGGGGTGACTTTGGGAAATTGGCTTCTTACACTCAAACATGTCCTTGACAGACACCTGACTGTGGGAAGATGACCAGGAACTGCTACGTAAGAGAGACTGAGTGGCGGATGGTTGAGAGGGGGCAAGGAGGACAGCAGTGGTTGACGTGGCTGAAGATGCTGGAACAGGAGGAGGATGGCATCTTTGAGTTTGTGTGCTGCTTCTACTCATGTGTTCATTCCATCGGCGTTTGTGATGTGAGACCATGTGCCTTCGCAAAGCAGTTGTATCTAGGTGGGTGTTGGACTTCCCATAACTCAGTTTTTTTTTGGCACAGGTTGCAAATGGCATCGCTGTTGTCAGAGGCAGACACACACAAAAAAAAAAAAGCCACACTGCTGAGTTCTGCGATGACGGCATTCTGGTGGTGGCAACAGCATGCGTTGATTGGCGTGCTGTCTGGCTGACCCCAGGTGCCGATGCATGCTGTCTGACTGTGCCACTAGCTCCTTGCGACGACCTCCCCCTGCTTCCATCTCGTCTCCTCTTCTCTGTCTCCCCATCTGAACTTTCCCCCTCTTCTTCTTCTCTTCTAGCGGGCACCCACGTGACATCCACGGACGCATCATCATCAACCGCTTCACTTGTATCTGACAAATCAACAAAGGAAGCAGCAGCGGATACAACATCACCATCATCATCACACCGTACGTCCATGTCTGTAATTCTGCCTGAGTGAGACATATCACTGTTATCTACATCCTCTGTCAATGATGGTTATGCATCAGTCATTTGTTCCAACTGATGTGTCAATAACTCCTCTGACAGATCAAGTGAAGCGGCTGTGGTGCTAGTGTTGAAGGTGGCGGCAGGCGGGCGAGTGGCACTGGTCACTTGAGAGGTGCCGGCAGCTAAGCTGGAGGTGGATGGTGCGTCAAGGTTAGGAGCGGAAGCTGTAGAAGATTGGGTGTCCTGTGTTAGCCATTCAACTAGGTCCTCCTTAGAACTTTTCGCGTTCATGGCACGTGGGCTCTGAATACTGTGCATAGTTGTAGGGTCTAAGGGAATCACAGCACCACGACGGCACCTGCAGGATGACCTGCCTCTGTCTGTCATTTTTTTTTAAATGTACACTTACACTACTATTAAACAAAATATAAGTGGTGCCACTGGGCAATTGGGCACAGTATACGCTGTGAGCCTGACACAAAAAAGCAGACTGATGTTTCACAATCCAAAAAGTTTTTTTTTTTTTTAAATGTACACTTACACTAATATTAAACAAGATATAAGTGGTGGCACTGGGCAAGTGGGCACAGTATACGCTGTGAGCCTGACACAAAAAAGCAGACTGATGTTTCACAATCCAAAAAGTTTTTTTTTTTTTTAAATGTACACTTACACTAATATTAAACAAGATATAAGTGATGGCACTGGGCAAGTGGGCACAGTATACGCTGTGAGCCGGACACAAAAAAGCAGACTGTTTCACAATCCAAAAAGTTTATTTTTTTTAAATGTACACTTAGACTACTATTAAATAAGATATGAGTGGTGGCATTGGGCAAGTGGGCACAGTATACGCTGTGAGCCTGACACAAAAAAGCAGACTGATGTTTCACAGTCAAAAATGTTTATTTTTTTAAATATTTAAACTACTGTTACAACAAATATGAGTGGTGCCATTAACTTGGCACACACGCTGGCAGGCAGGCAGGCAGGCAGGCAAATGCAATAAGATTACAATAGCAGACTGTTTCACAGTCAAAAAAGTTTTTAATTTAAATATTTACACTACTGTTACAACAAATCTGATTGGTGGCACTAGTTGGCATTTGAGCCTGGCACACAAGCTGGCAGGCCGGCAACTTCAATTAGATTACACTAGCAGACTGATGTTTCACAGTCAAAAATTTTTTTTTTAAATATTTACACTACTGTTATAACAAATATGAGTGGTGGCACTAGTTGGCAAGTGGGCCTGGCACAGACGCTGGCAGGCAGGCAACTGCAATTAGATTACACTAGCTGAATGATGTTTCACAGTCAAAAAAGTTTTTTTTTAAATATTTACACTACTGTTACAACAAATATGAGTGGTGCCACTAACTTGGCAAGTGGGCCTGGCACACACGCTGGCAGGCAGGCAACTTCAATTAGATTACAATAGCAGACTGATGTTTCACAGTCAAAAAAGTTTTTTATTAAATATTTACACTACTGTTACAACAAATATGAGTGGTGCCACTAACTTGGCATGTGGGCCTGGCACACACGCGGGCAGGCAGGCAACTTCATTTAGATTACAATAGCAGACTGATGTTTCACAGTCAAAAAAGTATTTTTATTAAATATGTGCACTACTGTTATAACAAATATGAGTGGTGGCACTAGTTGGCAAGTGGGCCTGGCAAACACGCTGGCAGGCAGGCAACTGCAATTAGATTGCACTAGCTGACTGTTGTTTCACAGTTTAAAAAGTTTTTTTTTTAAATATTTACAATACTGTTGCAACAAATATGAGTGGTGCCACTAACTTGGCAAGTGGGCCTGGCACACACGCTGGCAGGCAGGCAACTTCAATTAGATTACAATAGCAGACTGATGTTTCACAGTCAAAAACGTTTTTTTTTATTAAATATTTACACTACTGTTATAACAAATATGAGTGGTGGCACTATTTGGCAAGTGGGCCTGGCACACATGCTGGCAGGCAGGCAACTGCAATTAGATTGCACTAGCTGACTGATGTTACACAGTCAAAAAAGTTTTTTTTAAAATATTTACACTACTGTTACAACAAATATGAGTGGTGCCACTAACTTGACAAGTGGGCCTGGAACACACGCTGGCAGGCAGGCAACTTCAATTAGATTACAATAGCAGACTGATGTTTCACAGTCAAAAAAGTTTTTTTATTAAATATTTACACTACTGTTATAACAAATATGAGTGGTGGCACTAGTTGGCAAGTGGGCCTGGCACACATGCTGGCAGGCAGGCAACTGCAATTAGATTGCACTAGCTGACTGATGTTTCGCAGTCAAAAAAGTTTTTTTTTAAATATTTACACTACTGTTACAACAAATATGAGTGGTGCCACTAACTTGGCAAGTGGGCCTGGCACACACGCTGGCAGGCAGGCAACTTCAATTAGATTACAATAGCAGACTGATGTTTCACAGTCAAAAAAGTATTTTTATTAAATATGTACACTACTGTTATAACAAATATGAGTGGTGGCACTAGTTGGCAAGTGAAAGAAATAAAGAATTGAAGCTCACCAATATGCCAAAAAGTAATTCACTTTATTGTAGAGACAGGCAGGGTCCAAATACCACGACGTTTCGGGGCAGTATGCCCCTTAATCATGTGATAACAACCTATACAGGTACACCTGTTTAAATAGCTTACCTGGGATTAACCCTTACAGTCTTTCTAACAATACAATAATAGAGGGACAGCGCCATCTAGCGGCCCCCAAGGTGTATAATTACCTAGTGTTAAAATAAAACCAAAGACAAAAAACAGCTATGAAGCCCTAATTACAGATTCAAACTATGTCAAAAAGCTTTATTATTATTTATTTAAATGGTTTTTAACCCATCAAGTTTAAATCACTATGTAACTATAGAAAATGGCAGAATAAATTTATCATTATATATGAACATAATAGAGAGATAGATCAGTAAAAAAACTGACCAATCTATCTCTCTATTAAGCCCCCTTGGTTCCAAGGTGTCAAGGTGAAAAATCCAAAAGGATTCTCTTTGCTTAAGCAAAACTTCCCTATTTCCACCCCTTCTAGGGGCTTTCACCTGTTCAATCACCTGAAACCTAAGTTGGCTTATCTGATGGCCTGCTGCCAAAAAATGATAAGCCACTGGGGCTGACACTTTACCACATCTGATGTTGCTCTTGTGCTCAGTTATTCTGTCCCGGACCCTCCTAGTGGACTCACCAACATAGGCCTTCCCACATGGACACTTGATCATGTATATGACATAACTACTGTTGCAAGTAAAAAAATCCCTATAATTAAATCTATGCCCACTATGTGGATGTAAAAAATAGGGACTTTTCACTATGCAACTGCAGTTGCTACAACCAAGACAAGGGAAACAACCAAGATTCTTTTTAGTGATAAACTTTTGGGATGTAGATTTGACAGAACCCATGTCAGCTCGTATCAATGAATCTGTAAGGCTTTTACTACGCTTATAGGCTGGCATGGGAAACTTGTCAAACTCCTCAACATCCACATTACATCTTCTCAAGATGCCCCAATGTCTCTGTATGATTTTCAACACCTGATCACTCTGTCTAGAAAACTCAGATACAAATACCATCCTTTTTTGATTTTTATCAGAGAGTTTTCTAGCTTTTAGAAGGGCATCACGATCCAACTGGGACACCATATCAATGGTGTCCGAAATCAGATCCTGTGGATAGTCAAGTTATTGACTTTTGGGTAGTGACCTGATCAAGGAGGGATGATGAGCACTGTCATACATCAATAAATTATTCCTGTCAGTTTCTTTTCTGAAAATATCAGTTTTAAAACTGAAACCATCCTTGATCACGGTCACATCCAAAAAATCAATAGAACTCTCACTGAAAGTCAGTGTAAATTTGATATTGTTAGTTGAATGGTTTAATTCAGATACAAAAAGCCCGAGGGCCCCAACGTCGCCCAGCCAAACCCCAAAAATATCATCAATGTAGCGCCACCAGGTGGCGCCACACTGACGAAATAGCGCATTTTCAAAAACAAACTTCTCTTCAAAGAGATTCATAAAAATGTTGGCATAATTAGGGGCGACGTTGGAGCCCATAGCCGTACCTTGCAACTGTAAATAATATAAGTCCACAAATTTTTCCGCAATATAAGGTTAAAATTTTGGCATAATAACAAGACAAGTAATGTTTCTCAAATTGGTACAATGTTGAATTGCAGTGGGTCTGTTGGGTGTAACATCATTGGGGATAATAAAGTTAATAACTTGAGCATTAAACATTTAGGGTTATTTAACAAAAGCTCTTTTTTTCCCTCTACCATTGACCACAGTATTGAGACCTTTGAAAAGTTAGTTCTGTCTGATTTGAATGATTTGCAGGCTAAAACTAAGTTATGTAAATCTAAAGGTAAACCTAGGTTGTTTAACTTCACATCTGCTGATCATTCAGCCTTGAAATCATTGAAATCTAACAATAAAGTGATATTGAAGCAGGCTGATAAGGGCGGAGCGACAGTTGTTTTAAATAAGACCGACTATAGAACAGAGGTTTATCGTCAACTTGGCACTAAGGAGGTATATAAGGTAATTGCAGGTAATCCAATTAATAAGATTTCTAGAGAGATTCAATCTATTGTCAAATTTGCATTGAATAATGCTTTAATTGATGCTAAAACAGCTAAATTTTTAATTGTGACTGACCCAATCACACCTGTGCTATATGTGCTGCCTAAGATTCACAAGTCCTTGACTGCTCCACCAGGGCGTCCTATTGTAGCGGGTACCAATTCCGTCTTTTCAAATATTTCCATTTTTTTGGATAGAGTATTGAGACCACTGGTGGAGCAGTCAAGTACCTTCATTAAAGACACTAATGATTTTTTGATCAAGCTGAGCAATTTGCAACTCCAGACTGACAAGTTTATTCTTTTCAGTTTGGATGTTTCCAGTTTATACACATCTATCACTCATGAGAGTGGCCTAGGAGCTGTGCAACATGCTTTGCTCACTGCTGGGTCACATTCAGAAACTCAGGTCGAATTTATCTTGCAACTGTTAGAATTAATTATTTATAATAATTATTTTCTCTTTGAGGACTTATATTATTTACAGTTGCAAGGTACGGCTATGGGCTCCAACGTCGCCCCTAATTATGCCAACATTTTTATGAATCTCTTTGAAGAGAAGTTTGTTTTTGAAAATGCGCTATTTCGTCAGTGTGGTGCCACCTGGTGGCGCTACATTGATGATATTTTTGGGGTTTGGCTGGGCGACGTTGGGGCCCTCAAGCTTTTTGTATCTGAATTAAACCATTCAACTAACAATATCAAATTTACACTGACTTTCAGTGAGAGTTCTATTGATTTTTTGGATGTGACCGTGATCAAGGATGGTTTCAGTTTTAAAACTGATATTTTCAGAAAAGAAACTGACAGGAATAATTTATTGATGTATGACAGTGCTCATCATCCCTCCTTGATCAGGTCACTACCCAAAAGTCAATTACTTAGGGTTAAAAGGATTGTCACAGAAACATCCAAGGTTCCAATGAGATTGGCAGAGATGGGTGACAAGTTTTTGGAACGTGGCTATCCACAGGATCTGATTTCGGACACCATTGATATGGTGTCCCAGTTGGATCGTGATGCCCTTCTAAAAGCTAGAAAACTCTCTGATAAAAATCAAAAAAGGATGGTATTTGTATCTGAGTTTTCTAGAGAGAGTGATCAGGTGTTGAAAATCATATAGAGACATTGGGGCATCTTGAGAAGATGTAATGTGGATGTTGAGGAGTTTGACAAGTTTCCCATGCCAGCCTATAAGCGTAGTAAAAGCCTTAGGGATTCATTGATACGAGCTGACATGGGTTCTGTCAAATCTACATCCAAAAAGTTTATCACTAAAAAGAATCTTGGTTGTTTCCCTTGTCTTGGTTGTAGCAACTGCAGTTGCATAGTGAAAAGTCCCTATTTTTTACATCCACATAGTGGGCATAGATTTAATTATAGGGATTTTTTTACTTGCAACAGTAGTGTCCAAGTGTCCATGTGGGAAGGCCTATGTTGGTGAGTCCACTAGGAGGGTCCGGGACAGAATAACTGAGCACAAGAGCAACATCAGATGTGGTAAAGTGTCAGCCCCAGTGGCCTATCATTTTTTGGCAGCAGGCCATCAGATAAGCCAACTTAGGTTTCAGGTGATTGAACAGGTGAAAGCCCCTAGAAGGGGTGGAAATAGGGAAGTTTTGCTTAAGCAAAGAGAATCCTTTTGGATTTTTCACCTTGACACCTTGGAACCAAGGGGGCGTAATAGAGAGATAGATTGGTCAGTTTTTTACTGATCTATCGCTCTATTATGTTCATATATAATGATAAATTTATTCTGCCATTTTCTATAGTTACATAGTGATTTAAATTTGATGGGTTAAAAACTATTTAAATAAATAATAATAAAGCTTTTTGACATAGTTTGAATCTGTAATTAGGGCTTCATAGCTGTTTTTTGTCTTTGGTTTTATTTTAACACTAGGTAATTATACACCTTGGGGGCCGCTAGATGGCGCTGTCCCTCTATTATTGTATTGTTAGAAAGATTGTAAGGGTTAATCCCAGGTAAGCTATTTAAACAGGTGTACCTGTATAGGTTGTTATCACATGATTAAGGGGCATACTGCCCCGAAACGTCGTGGTATTTGGACCCTGCCTGTCTCTACAATAAAGTGAATTACTTTTTGGCATATTGGTGAGCTTCAATTCTTTATTTCTTTCATTGATACATGGGAGGTTGGTAGTTACTCCCTGAAGCTTACACCATTGGCGTGATTGCTGGATAACACTGACTTTTCTGACTAGTTGGCAAGTGGGCATGGCAAACACGCTGGCAGGCAGGCAGGCAACTGCAATTAGATTGCACTAGCTGACTGATGTTTCACAGTCAAAAAAGTTTTTTTTTAAATATTTACAATACTGTTACAACAAATATGAGTGGTGCCACTAACTTGGCAAGTGGGCCTGGCACACACGCTGGCAGGCAGGCAACTTCAATTAGATTACAATAGCAGACTGATGTTTCACAGTCAAAAAAGTATTTTTATTAAATATGTACACTACTTTTATAACAAATATGAGTGGTGGCACTAGTTGGCAAGTGGGCCTGGCAAACACGCTGGCAGGCAGGCAACTGCAATTAGATTGCACTAGCTGACTGATGTTTCACAGTCAAAAAAGTTTTTTTTTTAAATATTTACAATACTGTTACAACAAATATAAGTGGTGCCACTAACTTGGCAAGTGGGCCTGGCACACACGCTGGTAGGCAGGCAACGTCAATTAGATTACAATAGCAGACTGATGTTTCACAGTCAAAAAAGTATTTTTATTAAATATGTACACTACTGTTATAACAAATATGAGTGGTGGCACTAGTTGGCAAGTGGGCCTGGCAAACACGCTGGCAGGTAGGCAACTGCAATTAGATTGCACTAGCTGACTGATGTTTCACAGTCAAAAAAGTTGTTTTTTTTAAATATTTACAATACTGTTACAACAAATATGAGTGGTGCCACTAACTTGGCAAGTGGGCCTGGCACACACGCTGGCAGGCAGGCAACTTCAATTAGATTATAATAGCAGACTGATGTTTCACAGTCAAAAAAGTTTTTTTATTAAATATTTACACTACTGTTATAACAAATATGAGTGGTGGCACTAGTTGGCAAGTGGGCCTGGCAAACACGCTGGCAGGCAGGCAACTACAATTAGATTGCACTAACAGACTGATGTTTCACAGTCAAAAAAGTTTTTATTTAAAATATTTACACTACTGTTATAACAAATATGATTCTTGGCACTAGTTGGAAAGTGGGCCTGGCACACACGCTGGCAGACAGGCAACTGCAAATTAATAATACTAGCAGACTGATGTAAAAGTTTTTTTTTTTTTTTAAAGTTACACTAATGTTACACCAGATATGAGTAATGGCACTGAGGATGGAAGTAGGCACAGTATATGCTGGGAGCCTGAAACACAGGCTGGCACTAGTGGCAGGCTGGCCTGGCAACTAAAATTAAATAACACTAGAAGACTGATGTAAAAGGTTTTTTTAAAAAAAGATATACTAATGTTACACCAGATAGGAGTGGTGGCACTGAGGATGGAAATAGGCACAGTATATGCTGGGAGCCTGACACACAGGCTGGCACTAGTGGCAGGCTGGCCTGGCAACTGCAATTAAATAACACTAGCAGACTGATGTAAAAGTTTTTTTTTTTTTAAAAAGTTACACTAATGTTACACCAGATATGAGTAGTGGCACTGAGGATGGAAGTAGGCACAGTATATGCTGGGAGCCTGAAACACAGGCTGGCACTAGTGGCAGGCTGGCCTGGCAACTAAAATTAAATAACACTAGAAGACTGATGTAAAAGGTTTTTTAAAAAAAAGATACACTAATGTTACACCAGATAGGAGTGGTGGCACTGAGGATGGAAATAGGCACAGTATATGCTGGGAGCCTGACACACAGGCTGGCACTAGTGGCAGGCTGGCCTGGCAACTGCAATTAAATAACACTAGCAGACTGATGTAAAAGTTTTTTTTTACAAAATTTAAACTAATGTTACACCAGATAGGAGTGGTGGCACTGAGGATGGAAGTAGGCACAGTATATGCTGTGAGCCTGACACACAGGCTGGCACTAGTGGCACGCTGGCCTGGCAACTAAAATTAAATAACAATAGCAGACTGATGTAAAAGTTTTTATTTTTTAAATTTACACTAATGTTACACCAGATATAAGTGGTGGAAAACAGAGCAATTAGGCACACTATATGCTGTGGGCCTGACACACAGGCCTGATGGAAAATGAAATTAGATTACACTAGCAAAATGATGTAAAAGTTTTTTTTTTAAATTTACACTAATGTTCCCTTAGGCCCTTACACAGGCTGGCACTAGTGGCACGCTGGCCTGGCAACTAAAATTAAATAACAATAGCAGACTGATGTAAAAGGTTTTTTTTTTTTAAATTTACACAAATGTTCCCTAAGGCCCTTACACAGGCTGGCACTAGTGGCACGCTGGCCTGGCAACTAAAATTAAATAACAATAGCAGACTGATGTAAAAGTTTTTTTTTTTTTTAAATTTACACTAATGTTCCCTTAGGCCCTTACACAGGCTGGCACTAGTGGCACGCTGGCCTGGCAACTAAAATTAAATAACAATAGCAGACTGATGTAAAAGTTTTTTTTTTTTTAAATTTACACTAATGTTCCCTTAGGCCCTTACACAGGCTGGCACTAGTGGCACGCTGGCCTGGCAACTAAAATTAAATAACAATAGCAGACTGATGTAAAAGTTTTTTTTTTTTAAATTTACACTAATGTTCCCTTAGGCCCTTACACAGGCTGGCACTAGTGGCACGCTGGCCTGGCAACTAAAATGAAATAACAATAGCAGACTGATGTAAAAGTTTTTTTTAAAAAAATGTACACTAATGTTCCCTTAGGTCCTTACACAGGCTGGAACTAGTGGCACGCTGGCCTGGCAACTAAAATTAAATAACAATAGCAGACTGATGTAAAAGTTGTTTTTTTTTTTAAATTTACACTAATGTTCCCTTAGGCCCTTACACAGGCTGGCACTAGTGGCACGCTGGCCTGGCAACTAAAATTAAATAACAATAGCAGACTGATGTAAAAGTTTTTTTTTTTTTAAATTTACACTAATGTTCCCTTAGGCCCTTACACAGGCTTGCACTAGTGGCACGCTGGCCTGGCAACTAAAATTAAATAACAATAGCAGACTGATGTAAAAGAACGCGAACAAGCTAAGATCGCCGGGAACTGTTCTCCGGCGAACAGTTCGCGACATCACTAATAAGAACAAGAGATATATTATCTAATTTGGATTAAAGCGAGCGTGCCACCTCGGCTGCTGGAAACGCGCCAACTCAATCAACAATAAGTGAGAAGAGATAGGGCAGTACATGAGATGTAAGCAGGTTTTGACCCAGTTATGTTAGTTCCAAACTACTATATTTAGCATGACTTATGTGACATGTAGACTGTATGGACCTTTAAGTAGGGTTCAAAACTACTCCCTCTGTAAAGTAGTATAAATGCAAATATACAGATAAAACATAAACAATACAGAAACATTGAAATAACATTTTGGTCCCATGTTAGGGATTTAGGGAGTCTGGTCTAAGTATTAAAGCATAACGAATGTGAATATATACAACCATGCATAAATAATGTCCAGGCCAGTCCATGTCAATGAGTGTGCTTGGGTAAAAATGCAAGGGGATGGAACATAGATTAGTATAGAAATTATCTGATAGAGACTTCAGTTCTGTCTTTCTCCCAAAAGTACCTCACCCTATACCAGATCTTTTGTAAAGGCTTATGTTTGTGGGATTGTTAGTCAGGTTCACACACTATCTTGGATGAGGTTGGTTGCTTTGGTTATAGGACTATGATGAATTCCAACTTTGAGTACGGAGCTTCCTTTTAGGTCTGGATTGTGGTATCTGGAATAATGCTTTCTCAATCCTATCTCCTCTTGTAATGGTTTGAGCTTCCGCTAGCAGCTGTGCCCCATGTTCTGGCTTAATGGTATGTTTCTGTCCGTTTGTTATGCTTAACAACTGTAGATGTGGCCTTGTAAGTGATATATATGAGGCTAGTGGGCAAAGATGTGAGGACATCAGTATATCCTTACTTCTCTCAGAGGTGATGACGTGCGGATCGCCACATGGGTAGATCTGCAGAGTATGTTGCGAATCTACGGGAGGGATACCCGCTTGCATCATAGATGGCCCAGGACTCTACATCTGCGGTGGGTAGTAATTCTCTGCTACAGAAACAGCAGAGTTTGGTCCCTGCAACTCCAGCACACAATCGGCCCCAAACCGGAAATTCGGAAATCCTAAAGCGTCTCCCAAAACAAGCACTAACTCCTGGAGTGCCGTAGCTGAAAAACGGGTGAACCACTCTGCAAGTAAATGTTCATTGCACCTTTGAGTAGTGCCTGCTACTTTTTCCTTTGAACAGTAATTCTCTGCTCCTTGAAGTTCCACTAGTGATAGCAGGTTTATTAAGCTCCACTGTAGGTCCTGAAAGTGATGCATTATTAGTGACTAAACCCTTCATTGCCTCCATTGCAGCTATTCGATATTGCTCCATTTAGATAGGTAATGGTTGTCGGCAGTTGAATGTTTCTGCTTTACCCAGCAAGCCAGGCGGGGGCGGTTAGGGGTGATGTAACAAGGCCGCGCCTCACTTGGCTTACAGTCCGGATCAGTGCCCCAGTTTGTGTGTTTTCGAGCAGAGTTTCGCAAAGCTGTGTCAATGAAGTGGTGATTTAATTGGCGGATTATCCAAAGGTTATTAGAAGTCTTTGTTTTTGCGATTATACATGGCCACCACCCAGACACGCCCCTGTGATCACTTTTTTTAATGAATCAAAATCTGGTGCCGTTTTTTAAACATTGGAAAAAAAACTAAAGATTGGAATCGATACCATTGTTCTAAACACAGCCATCATTTAGTGTTCAAGACACGTGCATACTCCTGAGCATATTATACAATATGAAGAATAAACCAATGTCAAGTGTGAAAAGCAAGAGTCTTAGGGGAGATGGCGGTTTTTGAGATGAAACTACTGTGTTTTCAACTGAGTTCTCATCACTATATCGAGAAGTCTGTGAAATAATAAAAAGTAATTTGACATTTTTAAGAGGAGATGAAACTTTATCCCCCTACATTGATCAGATTAAATTTGTCCCCAGAAAGGCACCCACTTTAGGGAATAAGTTGGCACCCAGTTTAGTTTCAAGTAATCAGAGTGGTAACAAAAGTACATGGCTCAACAAAAAAGGCCACTTTTAAATGTCTCTCACTTAACTGTGGCACGTGTGAAGTTATTTCTAGGGATGATACCTTTAGAAGCTCTGACACCATTGTTGAATTTAAGATTGAACATTACGCTAATTGTGGTACCACTTTTGTAGTTTACCTTCTAGAGTGTAATCTTTGCCATGCCCAGTACGTTGGCCAAACTTCACGTTGTCTGAGGTCAAGAATTGGCAAACATAAGAAAGATATTAAAAATTATGATAAAGATTCTAGTATAGCTAGACACTTTAATGGGTTACAATTCACTCATATTTCCAATTGTAATGTTAAAGTAATAGATTTTGCAAAAGCACCACCTAGAGGTGGCAACAAATATAACATTTTAACCAAAAATAATTATATTGGATTTTTATGTTGAATACTAGAGAGTCAGAGGTCTAAACAAGGAATGGGATATTAGCCTTTTTGTTGATTAATCATCATATTTAGATAAGCTGGCTAGCCTTTTTACTTTGCACAAACAAGAGAATGCTAATATTGGCTAACAATTATATTCAAACTTGACAAATCAGTGCTTATATTAAGCGCAATAATGTAGGATATTGAATTTTGTATGTGCCGACAGAAATGTTTTATCTTGATTTTTTAGCATTGTATTGCTCACACAACTATAGACTATACGGTTAGTTAACTATACTGAGTGTTAATTTGGAGCATTCTTTGTTTTTGCTCAAAACCTTATATCATAATTTTCACATATATTTTTTCTTTATATGCAGTATCTTTAATGAACTCTTTGTTTGTGTCCGTATTTTAGTGCTGTATCAATTATTTTCTATATCCAAAGTGTAACACTATTGTCGGTTCTTGGAATAAAGCACTTAGTATGTGCTGATATTTCAGCATCGCACCGCCCACACGATAGAAGAAGAGGCTTCATATGGAACGATCACACTATTATACTGTGTGTTAAGTTGGAGCTTCTTTGATTTTGCCAAGTTTATAGTTTTATTCTCATTATTACTAATTATTATTACTAAGACTCCCTTCTCCTCCAATCCCACACCAGTCAACTGTGGTGTACCGCAAGGCTCTTCGCTGAGCCCCACCCTCTTTAACATCTACATGGCCCCTCTCGCAGCCATCGTCGATGCCATGACCTCAACATCGTCTCCTAAGCCGACGTCACCCAGTTAATCATCTCACTCACCCGAGATCCCACCACCACCAAAAAGAACGCCCACAAAGGCCTGACAGCAGTCGTCACCTGGATGAATGACAATCGGCTCAAACTGAACACAGACAAAACCGAAGTCCTCCTCCTCGGACCCAATAAATCCGCATGGGATGACTCCTGGTGGGCCACAGCCCTCGGTCACCCTCCAACCCCAACCGACCACGCACTAAATCTAGGCTTCATCCTGGACTCATCACTCTCCATGAACGGACAAATCAATGCCATCACCTCAACATGCTTCCACATCCTCCACCTGCTACGAAAAATCTTCAAGTGGATCCCTACCAAAACCAGGAAAACAGTCACCCACGCCCTTGTCGGTTGGACTACGGCAATGCACTCTATGCCGGCTCCACCATCAAACTCCAAAACAGACTCCAAGGTATCCAGAACGCCTCATCCAGACTCATCCTTGACATCCCTCTCCAATGCCACATCACTGAACACCTAAGGAACCTTCACTGGCTCCCCATCAACAAGAGAATCACCTTCAAGCTCCTTACCCATGTGTTCAAGGCCCTACACAACATCGGACCCGAATACATAAACCACTGCATAAATTTCTACACCCCCGCCATACAACTATGATCGGCCAACCAAGCACTCGCAGTCATCCCCCGCATCAGCAAATCCACAGTGGGCGGAAGATCCTTCTCCCACATAGCAGCAAAGACATGGAACACCCTCGCACTGCACCTCAGACAATCCACCTCCCTTACAAAGTTCAGAAAGGACCTCAAAACCTGGCTCTTCAACTGAACGCCCATCCCCTCCTCCTATTTGCTTTCCCTTAGTGCCTTCAGACCCTCACGGGTGAGACAGATTGTTTGAGTATGGCAATTGCTCATAATAGACCTTTTGTTTGTGTCTGCATTGCGGTGCTGTAATATTTACTGTTTAGAATGTAGCAAAGTAAATTGTGTGTTTCTTTCTATCTTATTTGCTCACCCATCATGATATTGTGTGTCATTTTTATTCTGACACCCTCCTAAAGTATTAGATTTATCTCATAATATTAAGTTCACTGACATTTTCATGATTTTTTTCTGTAATCTTTTCGTACCTTTGTTTTTAATTTGTTATGTTTCAATGTGGTTGTATTGGTCCTGTATGCTAAGACACCCCCATGGTTACGTGGCTTCATGGATATGATTGGTTACCTGTTTCAGGAATACTATTGGCTGTGTTGGGTATATAGGTGTTGTAGCATGACTTACCAGTTATCCTATGATTAAGTGCCGCACAGCAAAAAATGCATAAAGACACGCCCCCTTTCCTCCTGTTCGTGAGTTTGTGTATTTTTTATTGATGGTGGAACAAAATAAAATGTAGCTTTTTATTGGATTCCCTGGTGTGCTGCCTTACTTCTTCGTTTACTACTTTTGATGTGGGCACGCTCAGCCCTCTTTCCTGGCTGGCACCTTGAAAATTCAGTGGTGTTCTCATGAAACGCTGCCTTCAGCGTCTGTGATTTGGAGAAAGTTGCTGTTTGTGCTGAACCTGGAGCTACGCTTCTCCCTTTCTTCCCTTTATATTATACAATTGTTTGTTTGCACTACCACAGAAAAAGGAGTGACCTCATTTGAAAGAGGGGGTTTGCTCTTTCACTTGTCCCTCTAGCACAAACAGGGTGGGAGATGGGGACTCTGTTAGAGAAGCTGTCCCTCAGCATTTTAAGTAATGCAACAGTTTTTGAAAGTTATTGCCATTTTTCAGCAATCAACTGCTTTTTACAGGCACAAGAGACCCCTCACTTGAAAGAGGGGAGTCTGCTCTTTCAAACAAGGGGGTTACATAATCCTGTATGGTGCAGATCATCACCCTTAAAGGGACATGAAAGCCAATTTTTTTCTTTAATGATTCAGATATGTCATACAATTTTAAACAGCTTTCCAATTTACTTCTATTTTGTCATTTTCTTCATTTTCTTGGTATCCTTTGTTGAAGGAGCAGTAATGTACCTCTGGGAGCTAGCTGAAAGCCAATTACAAGAGACATATATAGCCACAAATAAGCAGCTTCTGAGTCTACCTAGGTATAATTTTCAACAAAGGATGCAAAGAGAAAAAATATATTAAATAAAAGAAATAATTTGGAACGTTATTTAAAATTGCATGTTCTATCTGAATCATGAAATAAAAAATGTGGGTTTCATGTCCCTTTAAAGCATCAATAATCTGCAAATAAGGTGCATTTAACCTAAGGGTAAGGGGGGCTGAAGCACCTATCTCCACCTCGTTTGTTAGTGGAACAAGTGAACCCCTCATTTAATAGACAGAAGTCTGCCCTTTTATAAAAGGAGGGGTCACTTGTTTCTCTAGCAGATGCAAAAGGGATATAGGGGCTCTGTTAGAGCCTCCCTCCCCATTAGGGTAGATACAAAGTTTAAACACAGCTGCAGATTGTTGCATCATTAAGGACGATCACCTGAATCTTTAAAATGAGGGGTCATACCTTCTTAAATTGTAGGTGATCAATATGGTAATAGTGAGCACCTGAAGCAAGTACACATCTAGGCAGTGTTTGAGCCCATATCCCCCATACAACACAGAAATTACTGTTCAGAAAGAGGGTAACACCTATTTCCAATGTTGGGTTTTATACCCCTGTCATTAGTAGGTGATTGTCATAAAAATTTACAGTATGGGGCAGTGGTTTTAAAGAAGCCTCTAAAGACAGCATACAACAAACATATACTTAATAACATCCACATGAAAGATGGAATTACCCGTTTTTAAATAAGGGATTGTATGCCCCTTTATATAGTGGGAAAATGGTCGTAAAATGGCAATCACCTACTTTCTAGATGCCTTGTGTGGTGCTTTGGGCCATAAGAGGGCCCCAAGCACCACAAAATAAGCACTACAGTGGGACAAATTACACCTTTCAAAGGAGGGGTCACATGCCCATAACATATGGGATCCCCTGACAGTTCTAAAGGCATATGGAACAATTTCAAGGGGGTGGAGAATATCCTAATTTGCCCTCACAATGGACAAACTTGAGAGTCTCTATTTGAAAGTAACAATCTTGTTCTTTCAAATTAGTGGTCCTGTATCCAGCTTGCGCCAAGATAAATGTCATAACAATGACGGACACCTCACAGTATTGGTTTAATTTTGGGGTTTCTGGTGATTTATAAGAGGCCTTATTTACCCATTCCGGCTGGGTGGCAACCTTAGATGTATAATAAAACGCCACATTTGAAAAAATCCTACAATTCAAATAAGGTGTTTCATGTCTTTATCACTATTAAAGGGACAGGAAACCCCAACATTTTCCTTCATGATTTGGATAGAACATCAACTTTCCAATTTACTTCTATTATCAAATTTGCTTTATTATCTTGTTATCGTTTGCTGAAGAAACACTGTCAGCTTGCTAAACACATCTAGTTAGCCAATGACAACAGACAAATGTGTGCAGGCACCAATCAGCAGCTAGCTCCCACTATTGTAGGATATGTGCTTATTCTTTTTCAACAACAGATACTAACAGAACATTTAAAAATAGAAGTGAATTTAAAATTGTCTTAAAAGTACATGCTCTATCTGAATCATGCAAGTTTAATTTTGAAGGGACAGTCTAGTCCAAAATAAACTTTCATGATTCAGAAAGGACATGTTATTTTAAACCCTTTTCCAATTTACTTTTATCACCAGTTTTGCTTTGTTCTCTAGGTTTTCTTAGTTGAAAGCTAAATCTAGGCGGTTCATATGCTAATTTCTTAGACCTTGAAGGCCACCTCTTATCTGAATGCATTTTGCCAGTTTTTCACCACTAGAGGGTGTTAGTTCATATGTCTCATATAGATAACACGCACATGGAGTTATCTAGGAGTCAGCACTGATTGGCTAAAATGCAAGTCTGTCAAAAGAACTAAAATAAGGGGCAGTATGCAAAGGCATAGATATAAGATAATCACAGAGGTAAAAAGTGTATTAATATACTGTAACTGTGTTGATTATGCAAAACTGGGGAATCTATACTATAATCGCATTTGTAACGCGTCCGTCACTGTCGTCAGTTGCGCACGCAGCCAAAAGAATGTTGGGTGCACGCGCAGCCAAAAGAATCCACCTAATTAATTAATTAATTAATTATTAAAAACATTTTAATAAGGGTTATAAGGTATATTACAAGGTGTTTCACTGGAAAGGGCTATATTGTATACATATATGTCTAAATATGTGTATAGGTGTATACATATGTGAATATATTTGTATATACATGTGTATTTTTATTTGTATATACATACATATTTACACATATATACACACACCTACACTTTGGAGACCTTGGAGAAAACGTTAGAAATCAATTTTAATCAATTTAAATATGTAATAAGGTGTTTTACTATGTATTTACTGTACTATAAATAATTCACATTCCAATGCTCTTCACATAATAGAAAATGCTCTAAGTATTTTTTAAATATATATATATTCCTATATATATATATATATATATATACACCTCTATATATATATATATATATATATATATATATGTACAGAAATATATTTTACAAAAAATGAATTTTATATATATATATATATATATATATATATATATATATATATATAGCAGTCTCTGGTGAACTCTGCACTCACTTTGTGTTACATCCGCCCAGGGTGCATCCAAACAACATTCAGTAATAGCGACAAAAAAGAGCACTCACTGGGTCTATACTTGATATAGCATAAAAATGCTTTTTATTTGTACAGGTAACGTTTCGGGGATTCCAAGGTCTGAGGACGGGGTTGGAATCCCCGAAACGTTACCTGTACAAATAAAAAGCATTTTTATGCTATATCAATGATAGACCCAGTGAGTGCTCTTTTTTGTCGCTATTACTATATATATATATATATATATATATATATATATATATATATATAAACACATTTTCTTCTATGTTAAGAACATCCGAATGTAAAATATTAATAACTACCTTTGGGTTTAGCACTATAGGTCTAACACAGTGTCAGGTTAGCTCGCGAGCGATAAGTGTTTTTTTTTTTTTTTTGTTAAAGCGTGCTCTATTGAAGTCTATGGAGAGAAGATTTTAACGCAGTTGTGATATCCAAAATCCTGCTGTAAGCAAGCAACGGCTATGCTTGCATGCAAACAATTTACTTTCAACTTGTAATACGAGCGCTAGCCTGCTTATTTAAAGATTTACTTTTAGTGGTTTTTGCACTCGAGCAAAAAAAACATTTTGCGTGCAACTTCTGGCCCTTTACTTTTTGATTTTCAATTTATTGAAAAATATAGATATAAAATCCATAGTTTTGGTGTTTTGGGAAGATAAATAAATGTGCTAAATGTGGGACAATAAAGTTTGGGTTTGAAACACTTGGGAAATAATTTCTCCCATGCTGCTAGTTACTATATGGCCAATTCTATCAAATTCGGCAGACGTGGTTTTCGATGCCAACACTCGCAAGGGTAGCCCTCCCGGAATTCTATAAAAAAGGGGCTGTCTTTGCGAGGGGCGAGATGTCTCCCATAGAAATAATTAGAGCTCTCTTTTACATAAAGGTTTGTAATCGAGGGTGCAGTAAAGAGAGAGACCCCAGCGTATGTTTACACTTAATATTATGTCTGATACAAATCAAATGATGCTGTTTTTAGTGCACTGTACCTTAGGATCGCTGTTATTTTTCTACGCATAGGTTTACCTTTCAGAGTAATTAGTGTTTTAATAAAAACAACTAAACACAGCAACAGCACAGGGATATGAAAATTGCTCAGCAGCTAAAGGAATTATATAAATAGCATTTAAATCTTGTTTCATACTACTGAAACTTCGATAGCCGTTTATTGGATTTTACAGCACTATTCTATTTTGAATGATGACATATCACTGAGGCTTAAAGGGCCAGTCTACACATTTCTTTTTTCCCTTACTGGGCTGAATACACTTTGTTTCTAATTAGTCGTGTGCAGGCGTATCCCTGACCTCCAGTACTGCTGTGAGGATTGTCACTATCAGCAAATGAGAAGCATGTATACATACGTATGCTCCAATTACTGGCCACAACCTCATGTGGAGAAGAATGGGGGTGTATCAGTTAAACACACAGTAAAATAAGTAAATGAGTTTAAAAATAAAATGCCCTAACTAAATTGAGTTAAACTATTTTCATTAAAAACTATTTTAATATGAATAATTCATACTGTTTCATAAGACTTTTTAGCACACGTCTCTCTGCAAGCTACACACCTAAGATAAAAATGAAAAACTGATGGAATACACACACAACTTTATAAAGATATTGAGATCTTCTCAGTGGTACTTAGATATGAAATGTTACCAACTACTTTTTATAAGAAACGTTGGAGGATAGAAGATCATCACTATCATTGTTATAAAACCTTCACAATTACAGTCTGGAATCAGTGATATGGATCCTTGCCTAGGCTGGGAGAGGTGCCTTCAGCTGCCAACAAGGGTGCGCCCTGCCCAGAAGAAGTTTTGCTTTTGATCGTTTTTGGACACACTTACATCAATATACACCTACACATTTTCACACACATATTTTTAACAGTCTGTGGTATGTACAAAAGAACTACATTTTCAAGCAAGCCTTTGATAAATTACTAAAATGTATTGATAAATAAAAAGCATCTGATTCGGCTTTTTGGTTTCTTTTAATTATTATTTTTATTCATTAAACAATACATATCCTGTCATGAGGGAGTGATGTTGTCCCAATATATATTTTTTTAATGTGGCATTTAACCCTTACGTGATATTCTGTGTTAATAAATTTGATATTACATCTGTGACACTACTATGCTGATTTAAATAATTTTTAATATACGGTAATACTTGTGACATCCACTCCAGCTTTTAGCGCCAGTATATATTTCCACTATCTGTTTTTAACTAATCCTGAGATCCCTGGAGAGGGGTCTCATTATACCAGGCAGTGAGTGAGGGGGAACCGCAGGATATCTTTCTTTTCTAACCATCACAATATATTATGCCAGGCAAACTAATAAAATTATAAAAACCCCTAATTATAGTCATATGGAAATATCAAAGTTATTTCCTATTTTCACAAAAAAAGCCGTTGACCATTACAGTCACAATTTTCTAACATAGCAAAGACTGTTCAGTATTTTACTAGTTATTTTCCTTAGCATCCAGAACATCAGCATAGCTCCCGACATTTATGGCGGGGTATCAGAGATTTAAGAGCTGGATGAGGGCGGGCACCATTTTTTGGGAGGAGCTATGCTGGTATCAGGTGGGGTTGTGGGTGTGTCTGGATGGTAAGTGGGTGTGTCTGGATGGGTGGTGGGTATGTCTGGATGGACAGTGGGTGTGTCTGGGCAGTTTGTGGTTATGTCTGGTTGCTCTGTAGGTGGGACTAAGGAAAATTCTGCAAATATGAACAGAACACAGAATCAAGGACTGTCTCTATAAAATAGGGACAGCTGAGAGGTCTGCATCAGTGTCAGCACTTTCCCAGATTGTTTGCTGCTGATATGGCAATATCTTACTCTATCATTTCCTCTGTTTTATCTAAGAAAGAGCATGTGCTTTGTATTTTGAAAAAAAGGATGTTTCTGTGCTATATATATACATACACATATATAAAACATATCTGACTGCTGCTCTTTCATATACATGATAGAAAATTGAGTAATATGACCCTTTAACTTACATTTTAATATTTAAAGGGATATGAAACCCAAATTTTTCCTTTCATGGTTCAGATAGATAGAGCATGCAATTTTAAGCAACTTTCTAATTTACTCCTATTATCAATCAGCAAGCGCTACCCAGTTGCAGACCCAAAAATGGACCGGCTCCTAAGCTTACATTCCTGCTTTTTCAAATAAAGATACCAAGAGAACAAAGAAAAATTAATTATAGGAGTAAATTAGAAAGCTGTTTAAAACTGCATGCTCTATATGAATCATGAAAAAGTATGAATCATGAAAAAGTTTTTTTTTTTAACTATTCTTATGAAGAAGTAAAACAATTATTATAGGGGTATTCTACTGCAAATAACAGAATGCTCTAATTTGTTACAGCATTGTATTATTGCACAAATACTTGCTTGTAATCCCCTGTACCACTGAGGAGCTGCAATATATGGCAGATACCATCCAGCTGCAATCTACGTCCTGCTCAGGGTCACATCATTTTGAGGGGTAAAGCTGTGCTACAGAGCATGCGTAAAATATCATTTTCAAGCATTCTTATCATTATTTTACCAGTTGCTTTCAGCTAGCTCCCAGTAGAGCATTGCTGCTCCTTCTACAAAGGACACCAATAGAATGAAGCAAATTTGAGAATAAAAATAAATTGTAAAGTTGCTTTTAATTTAATCATAACATAAAAAAATTGGGTTTCATGTCCCTTTAATATCCATTTAACATAGAAAAACCATATTTTTCTTTAGAATATCTAGGATATGTTTACATGTCCGTGAGTGAAAATGTTTCACCACATTTTTAAAGATTAGTTCCTACAAGAACGTCAACATTCTACCGGGCAATAAAATCTAAAGATTTAAGGGGATATTAAACTTATAATCTACCCTCAGTGAAGAACTGCTTTGCAAATATAATGCTTTAGAAACATTTGATACTGCCATTTTGTTAGTAAAGTTTGTAGAAATCATTTGTTTCAGAGCCGTCCAAGGTTATACTGGTTCAATAGCCTTCTGGGTGTGTTTATCTTGTCTCCTTTATTGCAGCCCATTCACAAAAAAAGCCGTTGACCATTACAGTCACAATTTTCTAACATAGCAAAGCCAAAGACTATTCAGTATTTTACTAGTTATTTTCCTTAGCATCCAGAACATCAGCATAGCTCCCGACATTTATGGCGGGGTATCAGAGATTTAAGAGCTGGATGAGGGCGGGCACCATTTTTTGGGAGGAGCTATGTTGGTATCAGGTAGGGTTGTGGGTGTGTCTGAATGGTAAGTGGGTGTGTCTGAATGGTAAGTGGGTGTGTCTGGATGGGCGGTGGGTATGTCTGGATGGACGGTGGGTGTGTCTCCTTTATTGCAGCCCATTAGGACTAGATGTAAATGAGCTCCAGAACTAATAGAAGTGATCATATCATATAGTAAGTTCAGATGAAATTACAAAACTTTTTCCTCGGATACATAGAAAGACTGGTAGATGTCCTGCACTTTTCCTTCTGTGCGGTTAGGAGGACATCTACCAATCATTATACAAATCTTTTCTCTTCCTTTCTCTTAGAGGGGAATTGACAAGGAGACACATGTTCATTTGGTTTCCACAGGCAATAAAGGTATATTTAGGGGACTGGATGGACAAGGGACAGTGCAAAGGTAACAGCAACAATAGTTGTTTTCAAGTAGATTGCTACAAGTTCATGAGTGGTGCAGATTTAATGGCTAGTATGATTGCTGACTTGTGATTGGCCATTCTGGTGTGCATGCTGTGCACCATCTTAATGATGTAAAACAAGGCACAGAAATGGTTAAGCACATAGTTATGCATGTTAAACAGATTTAAAGGGGCATTAAAGTGTGAAGAGAAAATGTTCTGTATGTATGTAATGCATTACAGCATTTTATTATCGTACTGTTGCTTGTATATAATTATGTCATGTGTTTAACCCTTGCAAAATATTCAGACTAGAAACATAGTGAAGTTTTGAAATCTGACTAAACATCCATAGAAATACAGTAAACAAACATATCTAACAAAATTATCTCTAAGCAATGCTAACATTCAGCATCAATATGCCTAGAAGGTAAATCAATCACACTATACATTTTAATGAACCATTACAATATATATATATATATATATATATATTTATATATATATATACTAGTCCTAAAGCCCGTTCACACGGGCCGTGTTGTGTTCTCTCTCTCTCTCTCCCCTGTGCGCCTCCACATGCCGGTCCTCGCGCTGCTTTGTTTTTGCGATCAGCTGTGCTGCCGGGTCCTCGCGCTGCTGTCGGGTGGGTGCGCGTGCGATCAGCTGCAAGAGTTTGTCTGAACTGCGCATGACGGCTTCAGACAAACTCTTGTCTTTTATAATATAGGATGCTAAAACACATATACTTTTCGAAAAATTGTCAGTCCCCAATTTAAAAATTGGAAAATAATACAATTAAACTACAAACATGTATATCATAGCATTGCCCTAACTACCATTTTCTGTTTTTACAATTGTTTATGTGATAAAGTATCTGTGGTAAAACTTTTAACTACTGAATTAGCCCCTGGTGCCACAAACAGTAGTAGGTTTCATTTTTATTCTATTCTTAGAGGGACAGCTATTTTAATTGTACACAATAATTCCAATTAAGTCTGTGACACAATATGTTAATGCTGTTTTTCTTTTTATAATGTTTTTCCATGAAGTCTGCGTAATATTGAAAATCATTTTCCAGATTCATATGGGAACATTATAAAAGAGGAAATGAATTTCAATGAAGACAAATTAATCTCCAAATTCTACAATTTAAACAGGTGTTTTAAACAATAGTTTATCTATAATATATACACTTCTATAAATGCAGAATATTCTAAAACTTGTCCCACTCAGTTATAGAATGTGTAATTTTACTTCAAAACATTGAAAGTTTTATTTTAATTTGTTTTCTGATTGTGTACTGACAATTATTAACTTGCTCAGTTTGTTCTAATTATTTTTCATTATTTAACTTGGATATAGAGCTTACTCAACCATACGGAGTATAGTTTCTAAAAGCTACTAAGATCATGTTCTTGAATTAATAAAACTTGACCACTAAAGTAATAGAGCTAGTTTTAACATTGTGTTTGTATTGTAAAAGATTAACTATTTCTGCTAACAGTCAATTAAATTGTATTTTTCCTTACAAAAATGTGAAACGAAAAAAAAAGTGTTCTTGGGTTTATTTTTATTCAATATTTTTGCAGAAGAGATATGTCATATGTTCAGTGTTCATAATGTAGTATATCATGTCCTGTCAACAATAACATGCACAAATTAATTTTGTGCACTGTGTTAAAGTGACATTGTAATATAATAAACATATTCTCTAGTTCGTTAGAGAAGTTTACATGAATTCTGTAACTATGTGTTTAACCTCAATAAAGTGGTTAAACACATAACAAACCTGGGCAACTGTACTTCCCTGTCCCAGTTTCAAGCAGGAAAATGGCCAGTAATTGGGGGCATATGTACATTGGAGGTTTATGATTAATTTAGGGGATTAAGCCAATTTGTTATCAGTAGGTTATAGACAAAAAAAAATTCTATCTATTTCTACACCTAAATACCTTCAAAAGATTTGCAAACATTCCAATACAATTCATAATAATTCTATTATGTTACACATGTACAAGACACACTAAAATGGCCATGACATTTTAGAGGTGCCTTTGTATACATAGTCTAGATTCATTAAAGCTCTATTAATCTCTATTGTATAGCTCGTCTGTAGTAGCCAGGACACTAAACATGTAGAAATAACATGTAGAAATTGTGTTCTGTAAATGTCTCTTTCTAATTTATTGTGATTGTCATTTTCACTACAGGTGTCTTCATGAATGCGATTTCAAACGGGATAGTGTCTTCGTGACCAAGATTTCACAATTTGTCTTCCATCTTGTTTGCAACCGAGATTCCATTTTTTTTTAAAAATTGAAGATGCAACAATCGTGTTTTTTTTTTTTTATTTAAAAAAAAACTTGCAAACTTTTGTCGCAATCTAGTTACAGCTATAGAAGACAAAGCCAGTTAAAGACTGTGCGGATATCCAGTTTTGGTGACATTTTTGTGGCTACATTATTGCAATGGAGGAAACCTTGTTACTTAGCGGTTTCACATATAAAGGGAAAGTGTACACCAATTTTCATATAACTGCATGAAATAGACACTACTATAAAGAAGAATATGCACAGATACTGATCTGAAAAGCCAATATAAAACCAAAACTTAATTATAAGCTCCCAGTTTAGCACTGTTGGTGAGGGTAGGCTGGGACACCCAGTGAAAGGAGCTGGGAAAGCAGAAAGAACAGACACTCCCCACTCCCCTACATATGAAAAGACACCACTCCCCTATATATGAAAAGACAGATTACACAAACAATAGTAGCAGGAATCAGTAGACCTGGGTCTACATCTGATACTTTGGGGCTTGGTTAGGAGTCTGAAAATCATCACACTGTTATTAAAAAATAAGCAAAATTTTACATTGTTACAAAAACATCCCCAGATGGTCTATATAAATGGATCCTCTACAAAACATTTATGCAAAGAAAAATGTTTAACAGTGTAAGAACTGCTAAAATCACCTTTTAGAAAATGAGATTATAGCCACTTCCTTCTAATAGATACCTGTATTGTTCTTCTTGATCTCAGTAGTAGATATCGCCAAACCAGAAAAACGTTGCTTTCTCAATCAATAATTGAAAATAATGGAAAAAATATAAAAAGTATAAATCGTTCCGTGTTACCATTTTACTATTCATGTAATTAGAAAATGCTCTAACGAAATAAAGAATTTTATTACTACATTAAACTCACTTTTTGAAGGTGGCAACTGTAATTTTTCGCGGTGTGACCAACTTTTATTCCAGTTTTATTGACAGGAATATGGTTTTGTATATGAAAATGTGTTATTTATCACAAGGCTTGACATTCAAGGAACCAATTTGCCATGGCTCGGAAAATTCTAATTCTAGTTCCAAATGTTTTAAATAAATTTTATTATAACTATATCCCTGACTGTCATTAAAGTAGTGTGCTACTAGCTCTTCAATATTCTTGCTGGCTCATATATCTGAAATATTTTTGTAACCCCTTCTTTATAATATATGACAGAAAAAAAAATGGAATTTAATATAACTATAATTAAATTGAAATCAAATGGTTATTTTAATTAAGTATATATTATTTGTCATACATATTTTTGTGATTTGAGAATAAGTTACATTGCTATACATATTACATGAATGTATTGATAACCCTCTTTAAACACCATAACAAAATGATTCAACGCTGCAAGATAAAGAGTGCAACAATCCATAATTAAAAAAAACAGATGAATCTTGAAATGTTTTAGTCAACACTGGATTATTAAAAATACAAACTGAATGTACACAAACAATAAATGATAAATACACATTAAGATGAAACAAAAGTGCACAAATACACGATTTTACACAGCCTAGTCTCTTATAATCTGCTCCATCCATGATTGTAGCTAAGAATTATATTTTTTTTAAATAGCACCCTTATTTATTTCATTTTGTAGCTTATTACTATTTTACAAATATTTTAGAATATTTTTTTAAAAAATTCCAAAGCAGCTTGTGGGTAAATTTATGAGTCATCAGTCTGTAACTTTTTAAAACATTGTTTTCGTGCTCGAGTTCTTGAAGGTTAATGACTTTTATTTATTATTATAATACCTATCAAACATGGAAGTTGATACTAATTCTAATTAGAATAATCAAATGAATGCATCCTATAAAAGCCTACCTTAAACTCCTTAAAAAAAGTATATATAATGAAAGTATATATATATATATATATATATATATATGAAGGTGAAGCAGGTGCACTCTCACAAACAGTTCTTTTCAATGTCAGGGTGCTAGACTAGGGTTTAGCATATAGCAAGCAGAAAACAGCACTCTCTGGTCTTGACAAACAATGGATTTATTTAGTGATGTTTCGGGGCAAAAAAAACCCTGATGAAGGGGTGTATTCCCCGAAACGTCACTAAATAAATCCATTGTTTGTCAAGACCAGAGAATGCTGTTTTATGCTTGCTATATATATATATATATATATATATATATATATATATATATATATATATATATATGTATGTATGTATATTTACAAAATTGTATACATAAACACACACGCTCATATATATTTATATATATATATATGTACATATATATATATATATATATATATATATATATATGTGTTAAAAGTAGATGTGCAATAGTTCAATAAAAATCTAAAAAGGAACAAAGATAAAAAATTGTAGGAACATTTTTGTATTTTGATTTTGCAGAACATTGATAAAAACTATGAAAGATTGCACCTATAAAGTACCTGTGGATCAAATAATCAGTATCATATTACTTACATAGTCTCTTTGATGTCACTTTCCAATAGAGTCTCTAAAAACTACAGGTAACATTTCTAAAAACTAAAATATCTGAATAAAAAGATGAAAATGATGTTGCCTACATTTTTACAAGTTGTTATAGACATAAATTCCCATAAGTATTTCTAATATGGAGTTGCACAGAGACAATTCAAATATTGAATGAATTAATTAAATAATCATTGGTATAGAAGTCAGGTAAAAATTTAAATAAAAAATGCATTATTTACAGAATTCTACTACATAAAAGTAATATGATTAACAATGCTTCTTATGTTAATATATAGTTAATTGTTATCAATTCAGTGCACCACCATTTCATTTATTTTATCTACATAAATAAATATTTAGAAATGTTAGATATGCATACTGTATTTTATATGAAACATTTTTTCTGCTGAACACTAAATATATATATGTTTCACTAGATTATTTAATGAAACAAATATGTTTTGCATGTGTATTAAATTATTAAACCTTTATCTTGTGTATATGATTGAACACATACACATACATATTTTTCTATACATACATTACATATACATAGTTCATGGCTTGAGTTCTGGGATCCCTTTACTTCTGGCAGAGTAATATGAAAGATTTCATTGAGTGCTAAGACAGAGAGCAGAGACAGAAAGCAGAAGGAGGCGGCAGCAGGCTTTGTAGTCAGTGAGGAATGCGGAAATGTTCAAGCACTATGTCAAACTTTTTTGAAGCGGGGTCAAGTCACATTCAGCCAGCGTGGGAAAGAAAAAAACAAAAAAAAGTAGGGAAAGAAAGCGCTGCTGCTCCTCTTAGACACGCAGAGAGGAAGGAAAGAAAAAAAAAGAGAGAGTGAAATGCTGGTCTAGGGGGAGGACAGGCATAGGAGAACCCCTGTGCTCATTTGTGGTCATGGAAATCCTGGATCTGCAAAATAAACTTTAAAGTGATAGAGTTAGTGTGCAGCAAACGAAGAAGAGAAAAAGTTTAGATTTTTTTTCTTGCTGTGACCCTGCCCCTTTTTTCTTGCATAGGTTTGCTTTGCTGGTGATGGGTGTTCAGTTCTGCAGAGAGAGGTGGCTACCTGTGTGGCCCTTGCAGGGGAGAATTGGGACCATGTGAAGCAGCAAATGGCACCTCCAGGCTCACTAATAAAAGAGAAAATATAGGCATATCTCCGATCGGATAATATATTGGAAATACAGCTGGATATCCTGTGATATATATATATGCTTATATGTAAAGGAAATGTATTGCATAACTAAAGGTAAATACATCTTCTTACATAATGAAATAATCACAATTCAGTATTAAATATATACATTTAGATATCACATTTTATTTAAAATGGCGAAATGAATCTGCACTATATCGTCAAGCACCGCTGCATTGTGCAGATCAGCTGCCATGTGCTCTTTATCTTCACTTTTGCAGTTTGATGCTTGGGATCGCAGCGCGTTAGGCTATGGGAATAAGGTAATAGAACATTTGCACTTTCTCTCGGAAGTCTTCAGTTATTTTTCCTGCAGCTCTTTTTTTGGCTTTTTTTGGGGGGGGGGGGGGGGTAAAAGCATTGTGTATGTTCGTGCGTGGGTGGATCATTAAGATTGTAATAGCATTGCAGGAATTCCGCAGCAGTTTTGCTCCGTTCTCTGTAATTAAAGAGGATGTTAATTGTGCTGTCTTGGGTGGGTACCATAACTTGAATGACGGTGGTGCATCTTGCCAAGGTCGCCCACAGGTATCCGGGACTGCAGTCTGCTCTGGAGGTAATACGGACCTCCACGTGCTTCTCTCTGGCATCAATACTGCTGGCGATCTATTATGCTTCTGAGTAATAGCATAGCGCAGATGAATCATAAAAACCCCCGAAGCATTTTAGCTGATAAATAACTATTATTTTGAATGGCGTTTCTTTTATAATAATGATACATGCGTACGGTAAATTAATGCTTTCTACTTTATTTACTGCCACACTTTTAAAACAACCCATTTCTATAAATTTCGCATGTGTAGCAAAGGGATTTTCCAGTTTATCATTTTAGACTAATAACAATAAAACCTAATAGGCTCTGTTTACAGTAATATGATTTATTTTGCTATACAAATGTTTAATCAGAATGATTATATTTTTTGTTTGGTTTAAAAAAGTAATAAAATGACATCCAGGGTATAGCAATAGATGATAGTTTAACATTTATTTTGCTAGAGAAGTCAAACCCTATGTTTAACACGTACTATGATTTTATTTATAATACTAAATGCATTTTGTTGTTTCCCCCACAGATGATGTGATTAGAAGAGGTTGCCAAGGCTCTACTTATATTTTGCTGATGCTCTAAACCTTGTAGCTGCTCTGAATTTTAAAATCCTGTAGTTCCATGCATCACCTGGATTAAGTGCAAGATTTTGCCTTCATTCTCCTAACTTCAGTTTACAGTTAGGGTCGCACGCTTCTCCCATCAGGCAGAGGGACCTGCAGGCACATTCTTGGACCCTATAATTATATGGTATGATGATGACGGAGAATGAAAATCTCCCAGATACACAGTACGAGTGTGTTGCAGAGATTGGGGAAGGTGCATATGGAAAGGTGTTTAAGGCACGTGATTTAAAAAATGGAGGTCGCTTTGTGGCCCTTAAGAGGGTAAGGGTGCAGACCGGAGAGGAGGGCATGCCGCTTTCTACCATCAGAGAAGTAGCAGTCCTGCGGCATCTAGAGACCTTCGAGCATCCAAATGTGGTCAGGTGAGAATGACGGGAACTGGGGATTACGCAGGCTCTGCCACGTCATTTATGTAGGCGCTAGTGTACATTGCCCATGAGGGACACAAAACCCAAATTTTTTTATTTAAGGATTCAGATAGAGTATGCAATTGTAAGCAACTTTCTAATTTACTCCTATTATTTTTCTTCATTCTCTTGCTATCTTTATTTGAAAAAGCAGGAATGTAAGTTAAGGAGCCGGCCCATTTTTGATTCAGCACCTGGGTAGTGTTTGCTTATTGGTGGCAGTACATTTAGCCACCAATCAGCAAGTTCTACCCAGGAGCTGAACCAAAAATGGGCCTTTACATTCCTGCTTTTTCAAATAAAGATACCAAGAGAACAAAGAAACATTGATAATAGGAGTAAATTATTAAAATAATGAAAATGTGGGTTTGTGTACCTTTAATGAGCTGGTGCTCTAGTCAGTTGACACTGCTGCATGCATGATGAGGTGGGTTCTTCTGTTCTTAATTTTTTATTAATACTGATGAGTTGGTACTACTTTGATTCTTATTAATATTAATAAAGCCATTTAAAATACCTATTTTAGTAAAGGAATTCCCTTTATGTTTACCATTTGTAAATAAATTATATAGGCAGCAATACATTTTTATATTCTTTATCACAGTAGCTATTTTACCTATTAGTGAAATAAAAATCGTTCTGTGTTTATTCTTTTGTCTGAAGCAGAGACTAGACCTCAAGTTATTTTATGATTTGTTTTACCAAATGGAATACTCAAGGGCCCCAAGGCAGAACATACTGTGATCTGAGATGTCTTTGCAGAAAATGCAGCATGTCTGCAGAAAGAACAGGACACATGCAGGCACTTTTAGCACTTTAACTTTTTAGTGCTGCTCCACATTAGACAGTTCTCTTTAAACAGAGCGGTGCTCTGGTTGCACTGTGCAAGTTTTCCATATCACAGTGCATCCAGAGCAAACTGCTGTTTGTTCAAGTGAACAGTCTAATATGCAGTAGCACTGCAAAGCAGCAGTGCATTTATTGTTGACTTGCTCTAAGAGATTTATCCAAACCACCCCCCTAGCTTTTCTCAGTCTGCAAAGCTGTTTGTTCTGAATATAAGAAGTTCCTATGAGCATTGAATCTTTTTTATTACTACATTTCTATGTTAGACCAAGAGAAAAGGAAATTATTCAAGAGACATTTTACAATTTCTTTTTTTGTATGCAGCTAATTTGCAATGCAATTTTCAACTACTGCATTATATTATAAATTGTTAAAAAATGGCTTTATTCTTCAGTTAACCAATACATTGCAATTGAACTGGTGCCTTAGTGTAACTGCCTAACTTAAAATTACATTTTATTTAAAAATGACCTGCAGAAAAATTTTCACTAAAAAAATCTCATCGCAGAAAGTGAAGAAAAGTTCTGCCTCTGGGGGTAACAGTATATTGTCAACTAGACAGAGATAATGGAATTGTTGCTGAAAGTAGTAATGGCCACTGACTAATGTATTCTCTCTCACTTCACCTCACACTTTCAGTTGGAAAATCTTAGTTTTTTTTCTAAATCATTTTTCTGCTTAGGTAGACTATTTAGTAAATCAATAATTCTCTTCTCCTTGCTAAGACTGAAAGGCTGATTTGAATGGTTTTCAAACACCACCAAATAAAATGTATGAAATATAGAGACATTTCACAAAACTCTCTTGTCTGACAGCAATAATTTGCATCCTGTATTTATGCCAAAGCCACCAACAGATGCACTCAATACTTGTATCCCTTATATTGCAACCAAATCAAAAAGAGAATAGAGGAGATAGTGCTACCAGCTGTTCTTCCATGAATTAGAAGATGTGTATTTTTTTGTTGGTAAAAATGGGGTAAAGAGACATGGTAGTAAAATTAGGGGTAAAGAGACATGGTAGTTAAAATGGAAATGCACATAAAAGCATTTCTTTTTTTCAGTGGAAGCATTTTTCCATTAAACCTGCACTAGTGAAAGCAAGTCTAGCAAAAGCAATCACCTACCCTCGCAATAAAACGTCTAGAATTGGAGTATACTGTATCAGCAGTGACTCAAGCTGCTTATTTGCACATGCAACATAAACCACTGCCTCACTGAGCATGGTAATAGTTATTGCAGAAACAATAATAGCTTTAAAGAAACAGTCTAGTCAAAATTAAACTTTCATGATTCAGATAGAGCATGCAATTTTAAGTAACTTTCTAATTTACTCCTATTTTTATATATATATATTATTTTTCTTCGTTCTCTTGGTATTTTTATTTGAAAAAGCAAGAATGTAAAATGTCTAAATTTAGCCACCAATCAGCAAGCGCTACCCAGGTTCTGAACCAAAAGTGGGCCGACTTCTAAGCTTACATTCAAATAAAAATACCAAGAGAACGAAGAAAAAAATGACAATAGGAGTAAATTAAAAAGTTACTTAAAATTGCATGCTCTTTCTGAATCATAAAAGTTTAATTTTGACTAGACTATTCCTTTAACTAGACACATTTTTTTTACTAATATGAGTATATTGCAAGTGTGCTTCTATTCAAAATTGATCTGCATGGTTGTCATGTCCCTTTAAAAAAATGTACCATCAATTGCTTAAAGGTACATTAAACACTAAATAAATGCTAGATAGAATGATGCTTTCAATGAAAAGATTAGTCTGAGATTAACATGTACATGTATTTATAAAGTTTTATTAGTTGTTTAAATATTGAAAAAATAAGTGTAAATGTTTAGTGTCTTTAAAGCAATGGGAGCTGCCATGTTGTAACTTTGGTTACCATCTCTGTTGTGGCCAATTAGGGACAGTTATAAAGAGGTCACTAGGGTGTGCAACCAATGGATGGCTATGTGGGATATAACAGTGTTCTGCACTTGTTATAATGTCCCTTTAAAGTTCAAATGAGAGTTCTATGATTTTAAAATGTTTTTTTTTTTTTTTTGTATACCCACATTTGGCTGCAATTTACTACAAACCTGTAATTTTGAAGTACATGAAATCCGGAATGGAAATCGGTCCCTAGTGGTATTGAGTGTATTCCTAAATTTGTTTGATCAAACAGGGGTATTTTCAGAGAAATAAAGTTTCAGTAGATGAAAAAAGTCAAAATTATGTTAAGTGGGCACGATCACATTACATTTGTAATACCAGATTAAAATAACTTTTAATATTATCTGAATTGACAAGTTCTGTCAAACTGGAATTTTTATTGATTTTGGAAGTTATGCAGATCAGTTACATTTTTCGTGTTCCGTGCAAGCAAAAAAGGAATACTAAAATGCTCCAGCACTTTTATGTTCTTTTAAATAAGGGAATGTATATGTTTGAGAATTTAGGTTGAAGATATTTTGCCTAATGTCATGTATATATATATATATATATATATATATATATATATATATATATATATATATATATATATATATATATATATATATATATATATATTTATATTTATTATCATGTATTGCTTTGTATAGTTAGCTATTTTGTTACAACATATTACATGCATCTATGATGGACCAACAGCCTGCTTCTGTATGTGATGTTATTAAGGCAGTTCATAATTTAATTATTTTTAATTACAATAGATGCAATGCTCAGATTATGCATCAATCAAATGTACACAATAGTGCAATAATAATGATTATATGATGTAATGGCTTTAAATGTGTTTAACCCACAAAGCATTGCCACCTTTGAACTTGATATGGCCAGTGATTAAAGGCTACATACATATTTAATCTCTTGATTTGCCCACTGGCTGTGTCTTGTGTGTGGTCTGATGTATTATGTCTCTATTATAAAATTTGCATTTGGAATTACATTAATTTACTGGTTGCAAGTGATTAAAGAGATTAAAACATCTTGAAATTGTAATATAAGATATTTATGTTTAGTAATTAGTAAATAAAAAAACAACATTACAATATACTTTTATATTTTCCCCCCTTTTCCAGTACTTTAAAAAGACAAAATACACATATGCTAAATCACTTGAAACTGATGCAGTTTAACTGTATAAGTCTGACAAGAAAATATTACCTGAACATCTCTATGTAAAAAAGGAAGATATTTTACCTCATTACCTCATTTACCTATTTCTTTAGCTCACAACAGTAAGTGCTCTGTGTACATTTATCCTTCAGCTACTGTCAGTAGCATGTTGCCAATCAGCTTCATCAGTACTAATG
Organism: Bombina bombina; assembly: GCF_027579735.1. Lineage (NCBI taxonomy): Eukaryota > Metazoa > Chordata > Amphibia > Anura > Bombinatoridae > Bombina > Bombina bombina. The sequence continues at coordinate 292,287,123 of NC_069503.1, read as the reverse complement.
TCACACTTTGCTTTACTGTGATCTCATGAGATTTCACTGAAATCTCAGAAGATTTCATAATAAACCTCCTTAAAGGGAAATGAAACCCACATTTTTTCTTTCATGATTCAGATAGAGAATACACTTTTAAACAACTTTCTAATTTACTTCTATTATTTAATTTTTTTCATTCTCTTGGTATTATTTGTTGAAGGAGCAGCAGTGAACTAATGGTTTCTAACTGAACACATAGGTGAGCCAATTACAATCAGTATATATATTCAGCCACCAATCAGCAGCTAGAATATAGGTTCTCTGCTGCTCCTGAGTTTGCCTAGATAAACTTTTCAGCAAAGGATAACACGTGAAGGAAGCAAATTAAATAATAGAAGTAAATTCGAAAGTTGTTTAAAATTGTATTCTCTATCTGAATTTTTGGGTTTCATGTCCTTTTAATCTGAATAGGGAAATAACATGACAGTGCCTGCACATGCCAGATAATTTATTTTCCCCCATTTGCTGGACCCCTGTATCATGTGACAGCCATCAGCCATTCACAGACTAGTTTACGTATACCCTTCAAACTTCTGCACATGCTCAGTAATAGATGGTGCCTCAGAAACCGTGCATATAAAAAGAATGTGCAGAATTTGATAATAGAAGTAAATTAGAAAGCCTCTTAAAACTGCATGCTCTGTCTGAATCATGAAAGTTTGACTGTTATTGTGCCTTTAATGTTTGTTACTAAGCTATTATAACTGAACCAAAAAAACAAAATGATTCACCCTGTGCAGTTATGTGTTTTTTTTTTCTTTCTATTTTCGTCTCTAAAGAGGCCTGCTTCCTGTTACTTTGCTCTGTTCCTTTGCATCTCTTTGTCTGCAGCATTGGAATGGTTGAGTAGTAATTCTCGGCCAACTGGATTAATTTGGGAACTTTTAAAAAAAATTTTTTATTGAGGTTTTAGGGTAAATATTCAAATACAACAGAACAATAATTTAAAACACAAGACAAATGTGTACAACAAAGTCATCACAAGATATTTGTGTACAAAAAATAATAGAAAACGTAAGAAACCTTAATTTTTCTATTTTGTGACAGGTCTTTGGGCCTCTTATAGCACCTTGAAAATCTAACAATGACCTGAATAATGAGAGCTATATTGATAAGAAGTAAAGAAGATAGAACAGTTAAACATCAACTGAGTCATTGTGTAGTAGATACAACCATGTGACAAGTAAAATTATATGCAGGTAGCCCTCAGTTTACGCCGGGTTAGGTTCCAGAAGGAATGGTTGTAAATCGAAACCGTTGTAAATTGAAACCCAATTTATAATGTAAGTCAATGGGAAGTGAGGGAGTTAGGTTCCAGGCCCCTCTCAAAATTGACATAAGTAACCTATAATACATTATTTTTAAAGCTTTGAAATGAACACTTTAAATGCTAAACAGCATTATAAACAGTATCAAATAATCATAAAAAACAGAATATATAATTAAACTAAGTTTAATGAACAAACACATTTGCTAAAACAGTATTATAACTTAATAAAATAAACACACAACACAGAAAATATAATCAAACTAATTTTAATGAACAAAAATATTTGCTAACAGCACCTAATAAAATAATTACACAACAGAGTGCATCATCATCAAACTAAGTTTAATGAACAAAAACATTTTTTTACTTGCATTTTTCTGCAATCAGTTCTCTGCATTGTTAGCATGTTAGATAATATTTGGTCTGCACCTATTCTATGCATTTCAATCTGCAGTGATCAATAAGCAGTTAGGCACCCTCACCTCAAGCAGCTGGACAGGAAGATAATAGGGAAGTGGCTGCTAGATCTTGCTCGATAGCTCTGGTCTGATCTGTGTACACAGATTCATTTCAGACTTGCTAAGCTTGCTTAACTTTTCTGCAACACAAGCGGACAGCTTCACCTACTGGCTATTTTAATTAGTGCACTGCTTTTCAATGCATTTCAATAGCAGTCACATGACAAAAAAAAGGTTGTTATTCTGAAACGGCGCAAATTGAACTGGCGTAAACCGAGGGCCACCTGTACAATTTAAGACTGAACCACAGGTTAAATGATAAACTAAATATTAGAAATTCAGAACATCAAATTAATTTTTGTGGTGACATCAAACTATAAAAGTAAGTACATTCTAGGAATATACAATAGTCAATATAAAGCTGAAGCTTGTCCATTAAAACTCTGAACATATTACTACCTACCCATATACGCTTTTATAGACATAAATCTCAGATCTAACCTCCCCGCTTAGTGGATTAAAATGTACACTCTCGAGTTGTGGGTGCCATACCGCTCTGGCCGCTGACAACATGAGGTAATGTTATAAAAAGCTAGGGAGGTAATGACAGGGGTTAAAGCTACACCTAAGTATAAATGTATAACTAAACTGTGTTTGAATTGGGCATATGAAATGAAACACTTTAGCTGGGCAATTATGTAGATCTAATGGCAGTGAACAATAACTAAAATTCCATATATGCAAAACTATACATGTAATAAACCTGAATTCTATTTTGCTATGATAAATTCTATGTAAGTAGAACCTATATTGAAAAATCCAGGTTCTCTTAAGTATATAGAAAAAAGAAACTGGATATGTAAAGAAAACATATATTAACCAATAAATATAAAGGTGCGTTTTTGTGCTTTAGACCCACATATTTAGCCTTATTGAGAAGAATACACTCACAGTGAAATGTATCCTCCTGCGAGTGTATAGTAAACTAGAGGTTGCAGCCTGAGCAAAGTCTGCCTATAATAATGAATGTTTCTATATACTGCAGCAACACATGGTAAAATTATCTCTCATGTTACCTAGAAGTGCAGGGGTTAAAATGTAGCATAAGCCAAAGGCCATTTAGCACTTTACAAGATAAAAGCTTCTTTAGAGACTTCTTGACGGTGTGAAATTATGTATCATAATTCAAGAACCAAGTGCATAATGATCAGAGCCATACTTTCAAGGGAAAAGCTAGACACGTGTAGCATGTATAGGTATATAAAATATCTACAGTATGTAACTAAATATGACTCTTAGCTATCAGACATATAATCTTTATATATAGTGCCACCATATTCAGCAGACTGTAAATTAAAAGGGCATACATGGATCTATAATGAAACTTCACAGATATTAGGCTCTGGAAACCCAAGATAGAATCAAATAAGACTTAAGGGTGCTCTGTAATCTTATCCAATTCAACTTTTCACCTGAATGTTCCAGGTTAAATACAAAAGGTCAAGGAGCTGCACTATTAGCCTTAAGGCCTTGTAATGCTGTGTGTTCTTCTTAGCGCAGCTCTGGCACCGCCGCATCTCCCGAAGCCAGCACTGCTCCCTGCTGCATAAAAGTAATGAGGCCTCTGTTCAATATGTTTCATTGTCCGGGACAGCGTCTCCTGGTATGCTGCCATTGTTGCTTCCGTCACAGCTGTGGACTCTGAGATTCTCTGAGGTACAGCAGGAATTGGCGCACAGCCCTTCTCACCTCCCAATACTAGGAACAGTTGATCCTGAGGCTGCACTATCCCTTCACTTGTCCACAACATATTGCTTTCAGAAACACAGACGAGTGAGAACTTCATCTTACAGGCATCAGTAGGGAAGTATTCTGTAAGTTGAAGCGCTACTGGTTCAGCCACTAGAGTTGCTATGTGAGTGGTGACACTCCAAGACTCCTTATTGACTGGGATAAAGGGAGAACATTCCTCAGGAACTACATCAGCCGATAGCTCTACCATCAAAGAGTTCCTCTGTTCTTCCTCAAGGGGTTTCGCTTCATCCTCTGTTGAGACAGTGAACGAGGCCTCACATGTTTCACGATCAGGGTCTATTAGAAGTTGATGTCTTGCACAGCAGGCAGTATTATGAGGTGCTTCCTCAGCTTCAAGGCTTCCGAACCTATGCAAGGCTTCCGAACCCTTAGTGCTGTCAAGAATAAATGCACCAGCGTCCACCATGTTTTCATTTACGCTAACAGTTGGGGCACAGGTGCTAATAACTTTATCTGTAAAAGTAAGGTAGGGGAATATTGCAGTGACAAGCAAGATAGCACTGCTCACTCTGCGGGTCCAGGGGTGTAATCACCGAGGGGGGTTGAAATTGACGCCTTCTCCTCCGACAAATTTCTCTTTAAAGAGCCCGGAACACTGGAGCTGGATCACAAATACTTAGTAAATCTTGGTCCTCAAAGTTGAATTAAAGGAATAGTTTAGTCAAAATTAAACTTTCATGATTCAGATAGAGCAGGCAATTTTAAGCAAACTTTCTAATTCACTGCTATTATCAAATTTTCTTTTTTCTCTTGGTATCTTTATTTAAAAAAGCAGGAATGTAAGCATAGCAGCCCGCCCATTTTTGGTTCAGCACCTGGGTAGCACTTTCTGATTTGTGTCTAAATGTAGCAACAAATAAGCAAGCGCTACTCAGGTGTTGAAACAAAAAATGGGCTGGCTCCTATGCTTACATTCAAATAAAGAGAGCAAGAGAACAAAGAAAAATTGATAATAGCAGTAAATTAGAAAGTTGCTTAAAATTGCCTGCTCTATCTGAATCATGAAAGTTTAGTTTTGACTACACTGTTCCTTTAAGCAGAATCTTTCATAATAATCTGTAGATGCCTCCATTATCTGAAGATATTTAAAAGATTAGCTTAAAGGGACATTAAACCCAAACATTTTCTTTCATGATTCAGATAGAAAATACAATTTTAAACAACATTCCTATTTACTTCTATTATCTAATTTGCTTCATTCTTCAGATATATTTTGTTAAAGAAATAGCAATACACATGGTTGAGCCAATCACATGAGGCATTTATGTGCAGCCACCAATCAGAAGCTACTGAGCCTATCTAGATATGCTTTTCAGGAAAGAAAATCAAGAGAATGAAGCAAATTAGATAATTGAAGTAAATTAGAAAGTTGTTTAAAATGGTATTCTCCATCTGAATCATGAAAGAAAAAATGTGGGTTTAATGTCCCTTTAAGCAACTGCACCAGCTCATAGCATTGCTGCCTGTCATGGCCACTACCAGGAAGTTCCATCGGGAAACCAGTTTTTGATACATGATGGACAGTTTCTATTGATTTCTATGTCAATCAATTATTGTCTCCTGGAACTAATGGGATTAATTGCTATTATATAGAGCAGTTTTGATTAGTGATATTGATAGTTCTGTGCTATTATGTATACCAGTTGCATAATTTGCTAAAATATTAAAGGGAGGTTAAAGTATTTTTTTATATGTGGCCATAGAATATATCAATGTGTTGTATCCAAGTAGTTATGAGCATTTTTATTTATTGTACGTTACAAAAAAATAAATAAATGGAAAAATTATACCGCAAAAACACGTTAAAAGGATATAAACCCCCACATTTTTCTTTCATGATTTAGATGTAATTTTTAAACTTTCTAATTTACTTCTATTTTTTATTCTTTCTCTTTTGTTGAAAAGCAGGGACATAAGCTTAGGAGCCAGCCCATTTCTGGAGCACTATATGGCAGCAGTTTTACAGGGTGTTATCCATTTGCAAGAGCACTAGATGGCAGCACTATTTCCTGTCATGTAGTGCACCAGATGCCTACCTAGGTATCTCTTCCACACAGAATATCATGGGAATTAAGCAAATTTCATAATAGAACTAAATTGGAAACTTTTTTTTAAAATGGTTTGCTCTGTCTGAATCACAAAATAATTGTTTGGGTTTCATATCCCTTTAATGCCCAAATTTATGTTCTACATTAATGAGAAAAAACAGTAAAAAAAAGGACAGTAAATACAATATATTTGCATAATCAACAAATACATGATAACAAGACAATGCAACAGCACATAGGGGCTGATTTATCAATGTCCGTCCGACAGACATTGCTGAATGCCATGCACAAGCAGTTATGGTGAACTGCTTGTGCAATGCTGCCCCCTGCAAATTCGTGGCCAATCGCATAGGATTGGGCGGATTGATGTCTGCAGCCTCAGAGGCAGCGGATCAGTTAAGGAGACCGCTGCTTCATAACTGCTGTTTCCGGCGAGCCTGAAGGCTCGCGTGGAAACAGGGGCATCAGGGGCCATTCGGCCCTTGATAAATCGGCCTCTTAGTCTGAACTTCAAATGAGTAGTAGTTTTTTTTTCTGACAAATTTCAAAGTTATGTCTATTTCCACTCCTCCTGTATCATGTGACAGCCATCAGCCAATCACAAATCCATATACGTATATTCTGTGAATTTTTGCACATGCTCAGTAGGAGCTGGTGACTCAAAAAGTGTAAATATAAAAATATTGTGCACATTTCGTTAATGGAAGTAAATTTGAAAGTTGTTTAACATTGCATGCTCTACCTGAATCATGTAAGTTTAATTTTGACTTGAGTGTCTCTTTAAATGAAGATCTCCTGGGTAAGATGGTGGAGTTGTTTTCTAGTTTGCTTTGTATGCAACATATTATTAGAGAGTGTGCTGTCAGGAACTACTTTAAGGAGCGTGAGTTGCAGTATGTGACTCCTATAATTGCACTAAGGTAGTTAAGCTGGGGCAGTTGTATATAGTCTGGACCAGATTACAAGTGGAGCGCTATATATTGCTTTCATGAAAGCGATATTGGCGCTTCGCTGTGTAATACCACCTCACACTAATGTGCGCTAGTATTACAAGTTCCCATAGACCGCAATCTAAAGGCACTTTTCAGTGCCGCTTTTTTTTCTAAAACCCAACTCCCACCAACTTTAAACCCCAAAATACTGCCTAGTACAGTTGTTTTTGATTAAAAAAGATCTATTTTTTTAATTAAAGAGACATGAAACTCAAAATACTTTAATGATTTAGATAGAACATACAGTTTTTTTATTGAGGCAAATAATAAAACATTACAGAACATAGCATAGTGACCACAAACAAAGGCTAACCCGTAAGGGCAATTGACAAAAGTATAAATCACTGCCAATACACTAAGCATGACAAACCTTATTCCAAATCATAAATAAGAACTTACATTTCAAAAACTATAGGTGTTAGAGAACTAAGAGTCAAAAATAATTCCAGAATTGTAATGTTTCCTATGTGGTCAATGGACACAAAAACTGACCTCAGATTATTTTTTTTTTCTTCCTAGGTATATAACATATAGGACTCCTTTAGGGTCCTCAGGACTATAATTACATATATTAGGGGAGGGTTTATCAACCGTAACTATAATGGAGCCACTCATGTGTAGTATGTAGGGATTTAAAGATGGGATCTGTGTCCCTTAGCTTAGGAAATAAGCCCCTTAAGGTGGGGGGGGGGGGGGCAGAGCCTATAAATATAGAAACAATCTAGAAACAACAAATATTGGGGTTGGACATGAACCAGTACCAGGAATAGAAATAGAACTATACAGTTTTCACTGAGCTTAACGCATAACAATTCACAACAGCAAGGATGTTGTAAGAATTCTGCTGAATTCTGCTGCCTCGGCCGCCGGCAGCTCCATAGTTAACAATATAAAGTAATCCGTGCTATTATGTTATTGTGTAGATAGGTTAAATCTTAGGTTTTTATCTAATAGCATAGAGGAAAAATAGCATATGCAAGTAATACCCTAGATACAATATATAGTATAATATAAAACCTTATGTTAATTCCAGGTCTACAATAATACATTGAGTATTACAAAAGGAGATATAAGTCAAAAGTATAATGGAGGAGACTTGTCAGCCCAAATAATGGATTCCTAGCATGTCAAACTTGTAATTAAAGCCTACATATACTATAGATAACATTTTTATATATTTAGCTGTGAACATATATACCCAAAAAACAAAAAACAAACAACACTTACTTCCCCTGGAATAAAAGCATTAGACTATAGTTAAGGATACACTTTAATCTAGGCCCTGGGCCATATAACTATAGCCCACAAGTAGGGCTACACAATATAACCTCAGAACAAAAACCCCACAAAATAGCTCATGTTGTATTTCAGATAGCCAGTCAAACTATAAAACCCCAAGATCTTTCAATTTTGGCAGGGAAATGTTAGCCCATTCCAGTTGTAAGTATATTTCATGTTGGGCTGAGGAGATTACCGTTAGAGCGAGCCCTTATAGCCAATATTTAACATAATAAACTTATATAAAGGTAAACAGATTTTGTTGAGTGGTGTCATTCACTAAAAATACTTATAAACTCGACAGCATATAACAAAGAAGAGGAGATGTATAACATTACATATTAGCCTATACCATATCTATTTTGGCCTTGTTAGGGGCCCAGTAGCAATAGTTTTTCTCTGGAATTATGCAGTGTAAAACAATGTAATTGTACCACTGTTCCCTGGGCTAGCTTCTTGTTTAGACCAGTATTTGTTACAAGATGGGCTGCAAAATATAACAGAGTCTAGAGACGTCGACCTTACTAATATCTTGGAAATTTCCTGGCAAGACTACTATGATGAGCATGTCCCCGCCTAACAGAAGGGGACTCTGTAGGAGGCCAGTAATGACAGGCATTGTCTACCCCACTCCTGTGCTGGAGAATACGTGTCCCAGATAGTTCGTGTAGGATGGTGTCAGGTTTCGCAGATTCAATTTAACAGCTGCTTGTAGGAGCCTGTTTAACTGGGTTGATATGTGGGATTGAATATGTAGCAGGGTGGATTGATCTATGACTGTCCCCTTCGTTGGAGCACACCTGTGTTCTATCGGAAGTGAGTCCTCAACATAATAAAACTTTTTTGCCAACACATCCTTAGCGTTACTGGGCATTACACTTCTTACTTCACTTTTCTGCACATCTGCAGTTGGACTGCAAGTGACCGATACTCTCACCTCCTCATCCGAATTGTCTGCCGACATAACTTCATCTTTATTGGGCATCGCCATCTCGGCAACACATTGACCCACTACACCTTCAGAAGTTGCCATGATCTCCCAATTGCCACGATCTATTGCATTCACACAGTTTCCTGCACAGCTAGAGTCCCTCTGAGTTTTAACACATTGGCAGTATACCGCTTCTGAAATAGCTCTGATCAGTTGCAATTCGACTAGTTTGAAAGCCTTTTCTAGAGATTGCAGAGCATTAATCCTCCATTTAGCAGTAGCCGCCATATTGCCTGTAGGATCGAGAAATGTCTTGCGCAGCAAAGGGGCCAAAATGCGATCAGCTTAACACAGTAGACAGCTGAGGTTCGATTTCAATATGAGGCCTTATCTCTCTGTGCTGCGAAGCCTATGTGGCGGCTGATCACTTCAAAGGTCGAGATATATTTGCCACGAAGCCATGCAAAATGGCGCCGGTCCATCTGAGTACCCCGTCAACTTTTTTCCACTGTTGTACTCCCTAAAGATCTTCCTTCAATCTATCGGCTTCATATCCGATAACAGCAAGTCAATAAGCACAAGGCTCCCTTGTTTAGTACAGGAATATCTGAGTCTTAAAACAGGTTTTTTGATCAATTTGTGCAGAGAGCTACAGACCCACACGTCTGCTTCTGCTGCTGGCTAGCTCTGCCCCCGAACATACACTTTTAAACCCTTCACTACCAGGGCTTTCAGAGAAAAACTTGTCTAAAATACCGGAGAATTTTTAGCATTTTTGCTATCACTCCATTTAAACAGAAATAGAGCCTTGGTTATTTTATTTACCTGTCAAAACGATATATATATATATATTGTAAGTAGACAACCCAAGGTATTGATCTAGGCACATTTTGGTATATTTCATGCCACCATTGCACCTCCAAATGCGATCAAATAAAAAAACTGTTATTTTTTTCACAAACTTTGGGTTTCTCACTGAATTTATTACATACTGCTTGTGCAATAATGGCACAAACGGATGTCCCTTTTGTTCAAAAATAGCAGACATATATGGCTTTGCCATTGCTTTTTGGTAATTAGAAGGCCACTAATTGCAGCTGCGCACCACACTTCTATTATTCCCGGCAGTGAAGGAGTTAATTAGGTAGCTTATAAGGTTAATTTCCGCTTTAGAGTAGAGATTACCCTCCCACCTGACACTCCCCCCCCCCCCCCCCGATCCCTACCTGATACTTACCTGATTCCTCCCATACAGGTCTCTTCCTTCCCCCACCTCCCACTGGTCACCCCTATCATAAGTACTGGCAGACAGTCTAGCAATATAAAAAATGAAGGCTTTTTTTTTTTAAATTATTTTTTTTTCCCTGCAGGGTAGGATCCCCCCTTACCCTCTAACCTACCTGATCTCTCCCGAACAGCTCTCTAACCCTCCCCCCTCTAACTATATCAGCCATCTTAGGTACTGGCAGCTGTTTTTTTGTTTGTTCTTTTAAATATTTTTTAATTTTGTAAATTTTTTTGTAGTGGACCCCACCTCCGCCCTCCTGAGATCATTATTTTGTGCCCCCCCATACCCCCAAACTAATTTTTATGTAGTGTAGCTGCACCATCCCTCCCTGTCCCTTTATTTTTTTCCTTCTCCCACTCCCTTCCCCCTCCACTGCTGGGCCGCCCAACTGCCACCACCTCCTACCCACACCTCCCGCCGGCACCAGCAACGATCGTTACAGATGGTGACACACACAGTGTCTCTGTCTGTAACAATCAGACATCTGCCCTCATATGGAACTGGAGCATCAATCGCACTCCGGTTCCATATGAGGCAGATGCCTGGAGCTTCAGTTAAGTTACAGCCGAGAGCTGGAGCTTCCTGAAGATCAGACGTATATATACATACGTCTTGCGGTACAATGAGCAAAGTACTGCAAGACGTATATATACGTCAGATTGGGTGAAGGGGTTAAAAAAACGTTCCAATTTACTTCTATTATCACATTTTCTTTGTTTTCTTGTTCTCCTTTGTTGAAAAGCAGGAAGTTAAGTTCAGGAGTGTGCACGTGTCTTCAGCAACTGTATTGCAGCAATTTTTCAACAATGTTATACATTATCAAGAAAACTATTTGGCAGCACTAATCTAGTGCTCAGACATGTACATGCTACCTATCTAGATATCTCTTCAACAAGAATAACATGAGAATGAAGCAAATTTGATTTTAAGAGTAAATTGGAATGTTTTTACAAAAAATAATGATATTCTATCTAAATCATGAAAGAAAAAAAAGCGGATTCATGACCATTTAACATCATCGAATAATGTCACTGAATTTTGCATATGTACAAAACCAATGATCCGTTTTTATTTTGTGGTACTCATTAATCTTTTAAATAATGATGTCTGGGGTTGTATAAAGTGATTTTAGTTAAGAAATTTGATAAGTGAAAACTAGCCCTGCAAATCAAAGCATTTGGTTTGTGATCAGAACAAACAGGACTGGCCCATGTAAAGTATAGGGACATTTTTCACCAATAAAGGGCTAGGTTATGAGTGGAGCGCAATCGTTTGCACGAGAAGCACAAACGCGATCACAAGATTGCAGTAATTTTTGAGCTCCACTCTGTATTACAAGTGGAGCAGTGTTTAAATTTCCGCAGGTTCGTTTGCGCAAATTTGCAATTGTTTGCACTCCCTTTACTTTTTATGGGTCCCATCGATCACAAAACAGTGCTTGTATTACAAGTTGAAAGTAAATGCGATCGCTTGAATACAATCACGTTTTATGCTCAAACTTTTTACGTGACTTTAAAGCTCATGTAAAGAGTTTGGGCTGAGAAAGTTTCACAGAAAACACAAACAAACAAAATTACACTATCTGCCCTCTACAAAATTAAACCCTAAACCGCCATAACCCCATCACTATTAACTCCTAAACCGCCACTACCCCATCGCTATTAACCCCATTTCTAATAACTTCTAATCCAACACACCCCCTACTCTTTTAATCCTGGTACACTATTAACCCCTAAACCGCCATTACCAAACATAAAAAAAACAATCAGTAAAAGCCCTAATCTAAAAAAAACAACCTAATCTAAAAATTGCGCTGATTTAAGTTTTTTTTGCTAACAAAAACCTCTATACTAAACCTACCCCCCCCACATTTTGTACTCACCATCTTGAATTCGGCTCCTTTGGGGGGGCAGATGCGGTCCTCTTCTTCCACCCGATCCGTCTTCATGCTGACACCACAGCACACTGAAGATTGAAAGCAAGGTCCATTTTTTAATCCTAATGCCCGACAAAGGGCGATTTTTTTAATTTTTTTTTTTGGGGGGGGGGGGTTATTTTGATTTTAGTATAGGTTTTTAGGGAAGGCTCTGGTTAACTTTTTGCACGGTTTAATGCGAGCACAACATTTTAACATGTAACTTGTAATACCAGTGCTACCCAACGAGCGCAAAAAGTTAACCTCTAATGAAGTTAGCGCTCGAGCAGGAGCACTAAATAGTTTTTTAATGCCAACAGCTTGTCTAGTAGTTTAGCCATATTTGAGAAACCATATGCTGGATTTAGCACAAATAGCACATGCAAATGTTTTAGAGCACTAACCTACACCGTTCCACAATTCTCCTAGTTTTATGGAATAACATAAATTATTCAAAGAATAATAATATAAAAGGTAAGCTCATTCCTAAATACTGTGCATGTATGTGTGAAGCAGGTGCATCCTAGAATATATATATATAAATATAAATATATATATATATCTTGTTTTATATAACATAAATTATTACTCACAAATTGTGCATAATTGTTGTACAACTAAATAACATTAAAGGGGGAATACATTTAAAATTAAGTATTTAACCAAGTAAGGGCTATATTACGAGTGGAGTGCTTCCTCTTGTGCTTTAACTATGCCAGAGGTACGCTTTTTGTGCACATTGGGTAGAGCGCGTAATACAAGTTGAAAGTAAAAAGTGTTTGCACGAGCGTTAAACTGACGCTCTCAAAAAGCCGAAGTTAGAATACTGCGACCACGTTAACGTATTCCCCCAAAGAAGTCTATGAAGCAAGAAAAGTGAAAAAAAAAATAACATTCTACTCATTTGCAAACCTGATTGCATTTTCTCAAGTGCGCTAACCCGACATGAAAATATTAATATTTCACATTTCAAAGTTATTCACATATCAGAATATGTTCTAGTTATTCATAGATACATATTTCTATATATACTGTATATCTAATTGTGTTTTGGTAAAATATATATACCTATATAAATATATATGATTATATATAGGTATATATATATATATATATATATATGTATATATATATATAGATTCAATCATAAATAAGCACTCACTGGACTTTGGCCATCTGTGTAAACAAAAATATTTATTGTGACGTTTCGGGACAACAAACAGTCCCTTCCTCTGACCTGGGATGGTGAGAGTGCATGCACTTACAAACTGAATATCTGTATATATATATATATCCATTTCCAGCTCTCCTTATAAGTAGAAGAAATGCTGCACTCACCGGTCTTGTGAAAAGTTTCTTTATTGCAAACAAATGACAATATCCATCATACGTATACCCCAAACGTTTCGGTGCGCCTCTGGCACCTTTCTCAATGGGCTTGCTTTCCAATCTTCTGATATATATATAGGAATATCTATTAAAAATATATAGAACATATTCTGCTATGTGCAAAACATTGTAATTGTAATGGGAAATATGTACAGTAAATACACAGTTAAACGCTTAATTAAATATGAATATGTTTATTTATATATTGAATGCAAAGGGCTCCAATGCAGTTATATCTGTTTAGCTATACATTTGTATTTATGTACGAGAAGAAGAAAGCATACACACAAAAAGCACTCTTTGGACCAGGGAGTGCTTTTTGTGTGTATGCTTTCTTCTTCTTGTAAATAAGGTTCTGTTCATACACATAGCACCCACACCTAGCCTTAATAGTGGGCTTAATTTAGGTTATAATTCTGGTCCTCTACATTTAGGTAGTGCCATTGGTATCTTTTCTCCTACATCAAATTTGTATTTATGTGTTTATATGTGTATATATGTCTGTAAATACATAAATACACCTATAAATACATACATATGTACTCACATATATCCATACATATACATCTTTAGTAGGGATGCACCGAAATTTCGGCCGCAGAAAGTTTCGGCCGAAAATGGCATTTTTGGCTATTTCGTTTTTCGTTTTTTTAGCCTGTTATTGTCGGTAAAATTATTGTGTAACATGTTTCAAATTTGATGCTAGCCTAGAGCTGCTGTTTAAGTTTATTACTTGACTTACTGTTCTGCATATAATGAGTTTTCTTGGACTATACTTTATTTGGATAATTAGTAAAAAAAAAACTGTTAAATATGATTCTGTTACATAAAACTAAATAAAGAATAATACAGTATATTGATATTTATAATTGTTTTAAGTAGGGATGCACCAAAATTTTGGTCGCAGAAACATTTTGGCCGAAAATGGCATTATTGCTTGCCTGTTTTTTTTTTTTTCTTGGTAACATTATTGTGTAGCATATTGTTGTTTTAAGATATTTTTGTCCAATTTTAGTGTGTTACTTTCAATAAAAGTGTGGGATTTTTTTTATTGGTTCTAATTATGCAAAATAAAAAATAATTTTTTTTTTTTTTAAAAATACATTTTCGGTATCAGTTTCGGTTTTCGGCCAAGTGCATCCGGATTTTCGGATTCCGTTTCGGTCCAGAATTTTCATTTCGGTGCATCACTAATCTTTAGACATGTATCTGTATGTATCTCTTTGCCTGCCTTTCTGACACCTGAGACCGTTTATCTTTAAGCCCTTATAAGTTTTTTTATGCAATATTTTTTTAAAATAATTTTTATCAGGTAGTGTTATTATGAGTTTAACTGTACTGTTAAATGTATTTTTGATGTGTTTTGTGCAACATTTTTGTCTTGTGTAACAGTTAACCAGAGCTCTGAGGTCGCGGTAATCATTCTAGCGTAAATTGCTATTGCACTCACGCATTCACATTTCCTTTCAACTTGTAATACCCAGGTTCCTTCTGACACTCGCTAAATGTGACAAACATCCATCAGTATTTATTATTTCACAGGATGGATATAAATCAATAATTGTTTAACAAAAAAAATCAATCAGATTTTTTTTATTTAAATCAGATTTTCTTATTTAAAATCAGATTTTTTTAATAAAAGATCTAAATATTTTTTTTATTCAAGACACATTATAGTCCACATGTTATGCATCCTAAATTAATGATTGGTTTTTAATTATGTATAGGGCTGCAACAACTAATCGGTAAGTTTGATCATAAAAATAGCTGTCAACAAATCTCATTATCAATTAGGTGGTCAGCGATTAGTTGGTCAGTTGCACAGTACCAGCTGCTTTAATCTGATGATCTACTGCAACTAAGATTGTGCAAAAAAAATTGAATTTATTTATTTTTTTAATCGTTTTTCTATCCGATTAATCGGACAATAATCATCCGATTAATCGGATAGAAAAAAAAATAATAAATAAAAATGTTTGCACAATACCATGTGCAGGAGTTCATCGGATTGAAGCAGCTGGTGCTGTGCAATTAACCAACTAATCGCTGACCACCTAATTGATAATGAGATTCTTTGACAACTATTTTTATGATCAATCTTGCCGATTAGTTGTTGCAGCCCTAATTATGTATCTGGCGGGCCGGATTCGGCCTGCGGGCCTTGTGTTTGACACCCGTGATCTAGAAGATAATATCACATATGCTTGGTTTTACAGTTCTCAAAACTGTAAATTTGTGTCTGCAGAGATATAATGCCTCTTTTTACAGCAAAAATGTTAGATAAGATAAATTAGATAAACATTACAGGATTGAGAAAAATACCTTAATCCTGTTGTTCCTCTGCAAATATTTGTACACAGAATCAACCCTTACCTCTTAAAGGGACAGTCAACCATAGAATTGTTATTGTTTTAAAAGATATATAATCTTCCTTTATTACTCATTCCCCAGTTTTGCATAACCAACACAGTTATATTAATGTACTTTCTCCAACATTGGTGTGTCCGGTCCACGGCGTCATCCTTACTTGTGGGATATTCTCTTCCCCAACAGGAAATGGCAAAGAGTCCCAGCAAAGCTGGCCATATAGTCCCTCCTAGGCTCTGCCCACCCCAGTCATTCTCTTTGCCGTTGCACAGGCAACATCTCCACGGAGATGGTTAAGAGTTTTTTGGTGTTTAAATGTAGTTTTTATTCTTCTATCAAGTGTTTGTTATTTTAAAATAGTGCTGGTATGTACTATTTACTCTGAAACAGAAAAGGATGAAGATTTCTGTTTGTGAGAGGAAGATGATTTTAGCAGACAGTAACTAAAATCGATTGCTGTTTCCACATAGGACTGTTGAGATGAAGTAACTTCAGTTGGGGGAAACAGTTAGCAGACTTTTCTGCTTAAGGTATGACTAGCCATATTTCTAACAAGACCATGTAATGCTGGAAGGCTGTCATTTCCCCTCATGGGGACCGGTAAGCCATTTTCTTAGTCAAACAAACAGAATAAAGGGCTTATTATGGGCTAAAAAACTGGTAGACATTCTTATGGGCTAAATCGATTGCTTTATTTGGGCATTTTATTCATATTTATGCTGACAATTTGCATTTATAAACTTTGGGATCGTTTATTAAACGGCAGGCACTGTGTTAGACACCTTTTCCAGTCAGGGGGCCTTCCTAGTTATAGACTGAGCCTCATTTTCGCGCCATTACTGCGCAGTTGTTTTTTGAGAGCAGGGCATGCAGATGCATGTGTGAGGATCTAAAAATTGCTGGAAAAGCTTCTAGAAGGCGTCAATTGGTATCGTATTCCCCTCTGGGCTTGGTTGGGTCTCAGCAAAGACTATAGCTGGGACTGTATAGGGGTTAAATTTATAAACGGCTCCGGTTCCGTTATTTTAAGGGTTAAAGCTCTGAAATTTGGTGTGCAATACTATTAATGCTTTAAGACACTGTGGTGAAATTTTGGTAATTTTTGAACAATTCCTTCATACTTTTTCACATATTCAGTAATAAAGTGTTTTCTGTTTAAAATTTAAAGAGACAGTAACGGTTTTGTTTTAAAACGTTTTTTGTGCTTGTTGACATGTTTAAGCCTGTTTAACATGTCTGTACCTTCAGATAAGCTATGTTCTATATGTATGAAAGCCAATGTGTCTCCCCATTTAAATTTATGTGATAATTGTGCCATAGCGTCCAAACAAAGTAAGGACAGTACTGCCACAGATAATGAAATTGCCCAAGATAATTCCTCAGATGAGGGGAGTAAACATGATACTACATCATCTCCTACTGTGTCTACACCAGTTTTGCCCATGCAGGAGGCCCCTAGTACATCTAGTGCGCCAATGCTTATTACCATGCAACAATTAACGGCTGTAATGGATAACTCCATAGCAAATATTTTATCCAAAATGCCTATTTATCAGAGAAAGCGCGATTGCTCTGTTTTAAACACTGAAGAGCAGGAGGGCGCTGATGATAATTGTTCTGTCATACCCTCACACCAATCTGAAGGGGCCATGAGGGAGATTTTGTCAGATGGAGAAATCTCAGATTCAGGAAAGATTTCTCAACAAGCTGAACCTGATGTTGTGACATTTAAATTTAAATTAGAACATCTCCGCGCACTGCTTAAGGAGGTGTTATCTACTCTGGATGATTGTGACAACTTGGTCATTCCAGAGAAATTATGCAAGATGGACAAGTTCCTAGAGGTTCCGGTGCACCCCAACGTTTTTCCTATACCCAAGCGGGTGGCGGACATAGTAAATAAGGAGTGGGAAAAGCCCGGCATACCTTTTGTTCCTCCCCCTATATTTAAGAAATTATTTCCTATGGTCGACCCCAGAAAGGACTTATGGCAGACAGTCCCTAAGGTCGAGGGGGCAGTTTCTACTCTAAACAAACGCACTACTATTCCTATCGAAGAAAGTTGTGCTTTCAAAGATCCTATGGATAAAAAATTGGAGGGTTTGCTTAAAAAGATTTTTGTACAGCAAGGTTACCTTCTACAACCAATTTCGTGCATTGTTCCTGTCACTACAGCAGCGTGTTTCTGGTTCGAGGAACTAGAAAAGTCGCTCAGTAGAGAGACTCCATATGAGGAGGTTATGGACAGAGTTCACGCACTTAAATTGGCTAACTCTTTTATTTTAGATGCCGCTTTGCAATTAGCTAGATTAGCGGCGAAAAATTCAGGGTTTGCTATCGTGGCGCGCAGAGCGCTTTGGCTAAAGTCTTGGTCAGCGGATGTGTCATCCAAGACAAAATTGCTTAACATCCCTTTCAAAGGTAAAACTCTATTTGGACCAGAATTGAAAGAGATTATTTCAGACATCACTGGGGGAAAGGGCCACACCCTTCCACAAGATAGGTCTTTCAAGGCTAAAAATAAGTCTAAATTTCGTCCCTTTCGTAATTTCAGGAACGGACCGGCCTCTAATTCTGCATCCTCTAAGCAAGAGGGTAATGCCTCACAACCCAAACCAGCCTGGAAACCGATGCAAGGCTGGAACAAGGGTAAGCAGGCCAAGAAGCCTGCCGCTGCTACCAAAACAGCATGAAGGAGTAGCCCCCGATCCGGGACCGGATCTAGTGGGGGGCAGACTCTCTCTCTTTGCTCAGGCTTGGGCAAGAGATGTTCAGGATCCCTGGGCGCTAGAAATAGTTTCTCAGGGTTATCTCCTGGAATTCAAGGAACTACCCCTAAGGGGAAGGTTCCACATGTCTCACTTATCCTCAAACCAAATAAAGAGACAGGCATTCTTACATTGTGTAGAAGACCTGTTAAAGATGGGAGTGATACACCCAGTTCCAATAAAGGAACAAGGAATGGGATTTTATTCCAATCTGTTCGTAGTTCCCAAAAAAGAGGGAACTTTCAGACCAATTTTGGACTTGAAGATCCTAAACAAATTTCTCAGGGTACCATCGTTCAAGATGGAAACCATTCGAACGATTCTACCCACTATCCAGGAAAGTCAATTTATGACTACCGTGGATTTAAAGGATGCGTACCTACATATTCCTATCCACAAAGAACATCATCAGTTCCTAAGGTTCGCTTTTCTGGACAAGCATTACCAGTTTGTGGCCCTTCCATTCGGGTTAGCCACTGCTCCAAGGATTTTCACAAAGGTGCTAGGGTCCCTTCTAGCGGTTCTAAGACCGAGGGGCATTGCAGTAGTACCTTACTTGGACGACATTCTAATACAAGCGTCGTCCCTGTCAAAAGCAAAGGCTCATACGGACATCGTTCTAGCCTTTCTCAGATCACATGGATGGAAGGTGAACATAGAAAAAAGTTCTCTGTCTCCGTCGACAAGAGTTCCCTTCTTGGGAACAATAATAGATTCCTTAGAAATGAGGATTTTTCTGACAGAGGTCAGAAAATCAAAACTTCTAAGCTCTTGTCAAGTGCTTCATTCTGTTCCTCGTCCTTCCATAGCGCAGTGCATGGAAGTAGTAGGGTTGATGGTTGCAACAATGGACATAGTTCCTTTTGCACAAATTCATCTAAGACCATTACAACTGTGCATGCTCAAACAGTGGAATGGGGATTATACAGACTTGTCTCCAATGATTCAAATAGATCAAAAGACCAGAGATTCACTCCGTTGGTGACTGACGCTAGACCATCTGTCCCAGGGAATGAGCTTCCGCAGACCAGAGTGGGTCATTGTCACGACCGACGCCAGTCTAGTGGGCTGGGGCGCGGTCTGGGAATCCCTGAAAGCTCAGGGTCTATGGTCTCTGATGGCGTCTCGTCAGAACTTCAAGGTTCCTTGCTACGGGTCCAGATCCAGGGATCCCAAGGCGACTCTAGTAGATGCACTAGTAGCACCTTGGACCTTCAACCTAGCTTATGTATTTCCACCGTTTCCTCTCATTCCCAGGCTGGTAGCCAGGATCAATCAGGAGAGGGCCTCGGTGATCTTGATAGCTCCTGCGTGGCCACGCTGGACTTGGTATGCAGACCTGGTGAATATGTCATCGGCTCCACCATGGAAGCTACCTTTGAGACAGGACCTTCTTGTTCAGGGTCCATTCGAACATCCAAATCTGGTCTCCCTCCAGCTGACGGCTTGGAGATTGAACGCTTGATTCTATCGAAGCGTGGGTTTTCAGATTCTGTGATAGATACTCTGGTTCAGGCCAGAAAACCGGTAACTAGAAAAATTTACCATAAAATATGGAAGAAATATATCTGTTGGTGTGAATCCAAAGGATTCCCATGGGATAAGATAAAGATTCCTAGGATTCTCTCCTTTCTACAAGAAGGTTTGGAGAAAGGATTATCTGCAAGTTCTCTAAAGGGACAGATCTCTGCTTTATCTGTCTTACTACACAAAAGACTGGCAGCTGTGCCAGATGTTCAAGCGTTTGTTCAGGCTCTGGTTAGGATCAAGCCTGTTTACAGACCTTTGACTCCTCCCTGGAGTCTAAATCTAGTTCTTTCAGTTCTTCAAGGGGTTCCGTTTGAACCTTTACATTCCATAGATATTAAGTTACTATCTTGGAAAGTTTTGTTTTTGGTTGCAATTTCTTCTGCTAAAAGAGTTTCAGAGTTATCTGCTCTGCAGTGTTCTCCGCCCTATCTGGTGTTCCATGCAGATAAGGTGGTTTTGCGTACTAAGCCTGGTTTTCTTCCTAAGGTTGTTTCTAACAAAAATATTAACCAGGAGATAGTTGTACCTTCTTTGTGTCCGAATCCAGTTTCAAAGAAGGAACGTTTGTTACACAATTTGGACGTAGTCCGTGCTCTAAAATTCTATTTAGAGGCTACAAAAGATTTCAGACAAACATCTTCCTTGTTTGTTGTTTATTCTGGTAAAAGGAGAGGTCAAAAAGCGACTTCTACCTCTCTTTCCTTTTGGCTTAAAAGCATCATCCGATTGGCTTATGAGACTGCCGGACGGCAGCCTCCTGAAAGAATCACAGCTCACTCCACTAGGGCTGTGGCTTCCACATGGGCCTTCAAGAACGAGGCTTCTGTTGACCAGATATTTAAGGCAGCGACTTGGTCTTCACTGCACACTTTTGCCAAATTTTACAAATTTGATACTTTTGCTTCTTCAGAGGCTATTTTTGGGAGAAAGGTTTTGCAAGCCGTGGTGCCTTCCGTTTAGGGGACCTGATTTGCTCCCTCCCTTCATCTGTGTCCTAAAGCTTTGGTATTGGTTCCCACAAGTAAGGATGACGCCGTGGACCGGACACACCAATGTTGGAGAAAACAGAATTTATGCTTACCTGATAAATTACTTTCTCCAACGGTGTGTCCGGTCCACGTCCCGCCCTGGTTTTTTAATCAGGTCTGATGAATTATTTTCTCTAACTACAGTCACCACGGTACCATATGGTTTCTCCTATATATATTTCCTCCTGTCCGTCGGTCGAATGACTGGGGTGGGCGGAGCCTAGGAGGGACTATATGGCCAGCTTTGCTGGGACTCTTTGCCATTTCCTGTTGGGGAAGAGAATATCCCACAAGTAAGGATGACGCCGTGGACCGGACACACCATTGGAGAAAGTAATTTATCAGGTAAGCATAAATTCTGTTTTTTACCTTTGTGATTACCTTGTATCTAGGAACCTTCTTCCAGCCCCCTGATCACATGACTGTGACTGTTTATTATCTATTGTGTTAAATTTAGCATTGTATTGTGCTAGATCTTAAATAAGTTTCTGTGCCTGAACACAGTGTTATCTATATAGCCCACGTGTACTTTCTGTCTCTTTGTGTTGAAAAGAGATTTAAAAAGCATGTGATAAGAGGCAGCCCTCAAAAACTTAGAAATTAGCATATGAGCCTACCTATGTTTAGTTTAAACTAAGAATACCAAGAGAAAAAAGCAAATTTGATGATAAAAGTAAATTGGAAAGTCAATTAAAATTAAAAGTCCTATCTGAATAATGAAAGTTTAATTTATACTTGACTGTCCCTTTAAAGAGACACTGAATTCCAATTTACTTCCATTATCAAGATATACACAATATTTGTATATGCGCACATTGAGGCACTAGCTTCTACTGAGCATGTGCAAAAGTGCACAGTATATATGTATATGTGTTTTGTAATTGGCTGTCACATGATACAGGGGAAGGAAAAATGGAACTAACTTTAGAATTTGCCAGAAAAAAAATATATACTACTCATTTGAAATTCTAAATCCATACTAATGCATTGTCTTTTTATTATGTATTGTCAATTATGCAATTTTAATGTATTTAATGGTCCTTAAAGAGCTTCATTTAAAGACTTTCAATGAATAGAAAATTGTTTGCAGTGGAACACATCTGTGCAAGGAGGGATTGTCAAGCAGTAAAATGAAAGTGAAACCTATAATGTTCTTGTTTTAAAGGGACAGTCTAGTTAAAATTAAACTTTCATAATTCAGATAGGGCTTGCAATTTTAAACAACTTTCTAATTTACTTTTATCATCAAATTGTGTTTGTCCTCCTGGTATTCTTAGTAGAAAGCTAAACTTAGGTAGGCTCATATGCTAATTTCTAAGCCCTTGAAGGCCACCTCCTATCTGAATGCATTTTACAGGTTTTTCACAGCTAGAGGGTGTTAGTTCATGTGTGCCATATAGATACCATTGTGCTCACGCCTTATAAGAGGGCACTGACTGTATAAAATGCAAGTCTGTCGAAAGAACTGAAATAAGGGGACAGTCTGTAGAGACTTAGATACATGATAAAAAGTATCTTAATATAACTGGGTCCTACTGGGAAATGGGTAATAAAGGGATTTTCTATCTTTTTTTAAACAATACAAATTCTGGAGAAGGCTGTCCCTTTAAATAAAACTATTTAAATTGATATTAAGGTAATGATTATTTTGTTCCTTCCAAAAAAGTACAGCAGAAAAGTTGTCCAAATATGAATGATTATCCTATGAAACTGGAATTAGTTCATTTCATAAGTGTCTTTGTATTTCTAATGGTATATAACCAAATCAGTATTTTTTTGATATACCTATAAAACTAATCTAAAAAATATTCTAAAAATTAAACCTTCATTTGGTTGTAAATATTAATATTGTAATAGCCAGCAAGAATGAGTTTTTATATAGAAAACAATAATTAAAAGGGATATGAAAACCAAATTTTTTCTTTCATGATTCAGATAGAGCATACCATCTTAAACAATGTTCTAATTTACTTTAAATATAATTTTTTCTTTGTTCTATTTGTATCATTTGTTGAAAGGCAGGGAGGTATGCTCAAGAGCCGACCCATTTCTGCAGCATTGAATTGCAGCAGTTGTGAATGTTATTAATTTGCAAGAGCACTAGATGGCAGCAGTTGTGAATGTTATTCATTTGCAAGAGCACTAGATGGCAGCAGTTGTGAATGTTATTAATTTGCAAGAGCACTAGATGGCAGCAGTTGTGAATGTTATTCATTTGCAAGAGCACTAGATGGCAGCAGTTGTGAATGTTATTCATTTGCAAGAGCACTAGATGGCAGCAGTTGTGAATGTTATTCATTTGCAAGAGCACTAGATGGCAGCAGTTGTGAATGTTATTCATTTGCAAGAGCACTATGTGGCAGCACTATTCCCTGCCATGTAGTGCTCCAGACAACTACCTAGGTATCTCTTCAAAACAGAATATCATGCGATAGAAGCAAATTTGATAATAGAAATACATTTGTAACTGGCTGAATCACAAAAGAAAATGTTTGGGTCTCCCATCTCTGTAAATTGAGTCTTACTAAATAGTGATTTAAATTGTGATTTAAATAATGATTTGAAGTAATTGCATTTAAATCAAATCCACCCTGTTATTTCATGATTTATTTTTCTTCTTGTCCTGTCATTTATCTCTGGCCCAAAAAGATCAGAATCATTCTGCTATCCTAAGATTGCTGGAGTTTGCCTTCCCATGTACATGTTACACTGTGATTGCTTATATTAGGTATTGACAGATTCAGGGAGTCAGCCACTGCTCCTAAAGATTTACTTATTGCTCATAATTATTTAATATAATTTTACATATACCCCTAGGCACTTCAAATAAATGTATTTCTGGTTCATCAATATTTTTCGTAATGGCTCTTTGCTATACATTTAGATCAGTAAATGGGCTTATTTAGATCTGGTCATGGTTGTCCACAGCAAATGAGATCAACATATTCAATAGGCTTTCAAGTGGTGCATTTACACTTTCACACAAGAGGCATTTCAATAAATACTGTAGGTAAGTGATTGACATTTTTATGTCACACATATTTTCCAAAATTTGATTTTGAACCCCTTTCCCTCCTTAAAAAGCCCCTCTATGTAAAGCAGTGGGGAAGTGGCTGTCTAGTAGCCCCCCTTAGTATATCTCACTGGTGGGACTGGTGACTGATCTCCATACCTCCTTGTACTTGTATCCTAGGGGTACAAGTGAGAGGCCATTTTAAGAGGGTCTAAGAAAATAGTTTTCTCTTCAGAGCTTCATCATATTTTGCCAAACTCCTTGGTGAATTTGTGCACTTAAACTGTGTGCGATGTCACCAGACATGCCATGACATCATAATATTTAAACTGCCAATGGAATGCTACGGACAATAAGGGACCTTTGTTTTTTTATCATCTATCCCTTAGAAAACTTGTAATATGTTCTGCTTACAAAGGATTAATGAGCTGCATCCTCTGCATACAGTAGTGAAGGCTAAGGACATATGTGGTAATCTATTAATGCTACTCTGCAGAAGGTTGTCATGCAAACCATTTTATTAAAGGTTTTAATCAGTTTAAGCCTGCACAAAAATTATTATATAAATCAGGGCTCAACAATCCCATTTGCCAGGGAGCCACTGGCTCCTAGAATTTTATCCCTGGCTCCTAGGTTTTTGGGTTATTTTCTATATATCTATATACAAATACCACTGTCTGGCTCCTAAAAATATTCCTGGCTCCTAAATATTCTTAATGTATCCTAAATTTTAAACAGACGTGTTGACCTCTAATGTATTCTGATTTTATATTTAATTAATTTTAAATGTGATACCGTTTCTGAGTGGGCAGGCATTAGAACATCTTTCCCATTACTGTGCTTGTATAGGTAATTAAGAGAGCTGACATAATCGTTTTAACCTAATTTCAGCTTTTTTTTCATTATTTCTTAACAAGAAAATGATCTTCCACACCACCCTGCTGCATTTATTATGCCTCTCAGCTATAAAGAGGTGTAACAATTGCTGTTGTGGATGTTCTTTCCCAGTTGTGAATGTGTCGTGAATGTGCAGTGTCAATGCCACTAGAACTTAATGTATGTGTGTGAAAACGATAACAAAGTGCTTATTTACCTGTTTATTTGACAGGCATACAGAGTACACGTGTGGAATATGGGATTCTTTTTGCAAAAATATAAACGATGTATTTGATGTTATTAAATGATTGTTTTGGACAAAATAGACACAGTTGTTAGTGTCTTTAAAAAGACCCTAGTACAGGGTTCGACAAACCCAGGCACCAGGGTGCCACTGGCTCCTTAAAATGAGACACTGGCTCCCTCGTGTAGAGCTTCTTCCTGACATCCTTCCCTAAAATTTAGTCTAGTGCGGCTGGATCGTTTTTTGGCCTTGCAATTGTGAAATGCAAATCTAATTTTGACCAAGTCTTACCTCTAATACTTCCTTATTTTTACCAATAATGCAACATGGTAGGGAATGAATGTAATTTGATTTCACCTACAGTGCTGGAAAAAACAGGGGTCAAGGAGCCATGCAATGCAACACGTGTACCCTCAAAAAAACACACATACATATATATAGATATCATAAGCATAGCAATTAGCTGCTGCCTTCTAAATTTATGGGCTGGCTCCTAGATTCTGAACAAATTTGTCAAGCCCTGCCTTAGTATTGAATTGATAAAATGTTTGTAAAATATTGTTTTAAAACAAATGCTTCATTTTTTCACACCTAGTGCAGTTGTGTAACTATTTGGAGCTCTGTGCACTAATTCAGACATCCTAAAATATGTTAGTGTGCTCTGAGGACTGGAATTAAGAAATACTTCTCTAAATTGTTAGTGCATGTCATTTCTGGATTTGTAATCCTTGTTAACCATGTATTTAACCTATCTGTTAAAGGGTTAAACACAAATTAAAGTCATGCGCGTGAACCGTAAGCAGCTCTTTAGCAGAACACTGCTAGTGAACCAATAATGAGAGGCAGTTGCACATAACCTCCAATTGTCTGACAAGGTACAAAGCTTTCTCTTTTCAGGAAATTCAATATGAAATCTGAGGTAAAAGTATTCTGTTAATATATTTTATACAACCCGCTTGTCTGCATATAGAAATGTCCTTCCACCATGATCTTTGTAAAATCCTTGGAGGCAGCGGAGGCCACTTTTGAGATAAATCATTTACGTATGATTATATATGGTGTTTACCATGATTAGACACAAGCCAAAATGTTAGGTTTAATTTGTCAGCATGCAATCTACAGAAAAATGACAATTATGTTAATTGGCCAGAAGAAATAGTGGCTTCCTTAAACCCTTTAATTATCCCTGAAAATACATCTGCTATTTAAAAGCTAAAATGTGTTTTAAGTTAAAAACATATTTTTCTTCACTAACGCAAGTAAAGCAGTGAAATACGTCTTTGTAAGGGAGAACTTACAATATTCTCTCTGCAAGAAATGCTTTAAAAATTAATACATTTGACCATGGTTTTCAAAACACAACCTCTTTCAGGGGCAAAAATTGAGTAATCTTGAAAGATTTTTGTTAATGTTTTTTTATGAAATAGGGATTAGATATTAGAGTTTTTAGAGGCAAAGGATATTATCAGAAATACACAGTTTTCATTTTGGGGTGTCTCAATTTAATGTCTAAAATTACGTTTTAATCTTAAATTAAGTCTTTTTTTAAAAGAAATAGTTCTTATTAATTATGTAAAAAAAAATACTGATGAGAACAGTGATAAAGTGTTGCACATTTCTGAAGCTCCAGGACTCATTGGGAAAAAAAAAATGAACTTTGATTACGTTACTTAAAACACATCTGT
Source organism: Bombina bombina (assembly GCF_027579735.1). Lineage (NCBI taxonomy): Eukaryota > Metazoa > Chordata > Amphibia > Anura > Bombinatoridae > Bombina > Bombina bombina. The sequence continues at coordinate 292,260,195 of NC_069503.1, read as the reverse complement.
TTATTCACCAAGGAACAACATTTATAAAACACAAATCAAAACAACACAAGGGACAGTCTGCTCCAGAATTTGTATTATTGAAAAAGATAGATAATCCCTTTATTACACATTCCCCATTTTTGCATAACCAACACGGTTATATTAATAGACTTTTTAGATCTGTGATTACCTTGTATCTAAGCCTCTGCAGATTGCCCCCTTATTTTAGTTCTTTTGACAGACATGCATTTTAGCCAATCAGTGCTGACTGATAGGTAACTCCACGTGCATGAGCACAGTATTATTTATATGGCACACATGAATTAATGCCCTCTAACTGTGGAAAACTGTCAAAATGCCCTGAGACAAGAGGCGGCCTTCAATGGCTTAGAAATTAGCATATGAGCGTACCTTTCAACAAAGAATACCAAGAAACAAAGAAAATTTGATGATAAAATTAAATTGGAAAGTTGTTCAAAATTGCATTCCCTATCTGAATCATGAAACTTTAATTTTGACTAGACTGTCCCTTTAAAGGAATATTGTGCTCAGTTTGTTCATTTAATATAAAATAAGAGGATTTCAAAATCTGTTTTTGTATTTTAAAAATATGCACATTCCTGAATAAATCAATGTTTTGTTTCTTTATCATCATAGCTGTGCTTAAATAGTAGTAGGAAATACACTACTAATACTACAGTATTAGTTCACTTTGAGTTCAAACAATATAAGTACTAGTCTCTCATGCTGTGAAATAGAATATTAAAGGACATGCTTGTACCAGGTCTGTCTGTTTAAATAGACATTAAACACGTTGAGATTGTAATAAAAAATGTTTAATTATATGTAGTAAAACAATTTTCACAATTTTGTCCCCTATTTCTAGCAATTTGACTTTGAAAATTGTGGTCTTTCCATTTTTTGTTAAAAGTGGAGGGGCAGTCTCCAGACTTAAAATGTTTTTTTCTTCCATGATTTAGATAGAGCATACAATTTTAAGCAACTTTCTAATTTACTCCTATTATACATTTTACTTCGTTCTCTTGCTATCTTTATATGAAAAAGCAGGAATATAAGCATAGGAGAGGGCCCATTTTTGGTTCAGAACCTGTGTAGCACTTGCTGATTGGTGGCTACATTTAGCCACCAATCAGCAGGCGCTACCCAGGTACTGAACCAAAAATGGGCCCGCTCCTATGCTTACATTCCTGCTTTTTTAAATAAAGATAGGAAGAGAATGAAGAAAAAATTATAATAGGAGCAAATTAGAGTTGCTTGAAATTGTATGCAATCTGAATCATGAAAGAAAAAATTGGGTTTTGTGTCCCTTTAACCCTACTATATTCTATGCAAGTCATTGGTTGCACTGTGCACACTATGATGACTCATTTGTAAAGTGGCCTCAGCAAAAAAGGATTCCTAGGTTACAACATGGCAGCTTCCATTACTTTATAGAGACTGCAGGTTTACACATATATTTTTTTCAATATTTAAACAACTAATTAATTAAAATACATCAGGTTTACTTATGTTTAGTCTATGCATTTTATCAGTCTGTTTATTGCATATGGAACCTAGGTTACACCACAGATACCTGGAGGAGATTTGCTGCACATGTGCATACAGGTCAGCACTGGAATATTGTGAAAGCTGGAGTTCAACATTGTGGCACCCATGACTAACCTCAATACTATGCTTATAAAATTTATTTAGTATTTAATGTCCCGTTAAACACATCACCCAGTAGAATATTGTGGGCATTTGATGTGATCTTGCCCTAGGTTAAACCTGCAAATAGATATGAAGGTACCCCTCGGATTACTCATCAGAAATCAAATAAACAATAGAAACTTTGCTATAATCTCCTAGCATTTGTTCCAAATATGCCTCACTAGTAAACAATTTGACCTATTTATAGGATTACTTATAAGACTAGCCAGCTACCACTCAGAAAATAATCCCCTGTTTTTGGTATTATCTATAGGGATCCAGTGGTGTGTGGTTAAGAATTTGATATAAAAGCAGGACCCTAAACAGCCTAGATGCAAAGGATATAGTGACCTATACTAACAAGCTATAAGTGCTTATTAGCAATAGTACCGGGGGACATATAAGGGAATTAACATAAGCAAACTTAAAGGGTTTGCTTATGATACCCAAATGTTGAAACACTTAAAAGTGATGCAGCATAGCTCTAAAAAGCTGACTAGAAAATATCTATATGTAAAAAAGGAAGATATTTTACCTCAAAATGTCCTAAGTATTCAAACCCCATTGCAAAGGACTTTAAGCAGCAAATCGGTATGTCTGTCCCGGGACATGCAAAGGAGTGAGCTTCGTGCGCACTCATGTTATTTCCCTATTCAGTTTAAGGAAGTTTACTATTAAATCTCATGAGAGTTAAGTGAAATCTCATGAGATCACAGTAAAAGAGTTTATGACCTCAGCACTGATGATGCTGATTGGCTGCAGTTAATTTCTTCATTTTTTTTTTACCTGCAGCTGGACAGTAACTGAGAGATACATTTTTACACAGCACTTACTCTGCTGAACTGAGGAAATTGTGAGGTAAAATATCTTCCTTTTTTACATAGAGATGCTCAGGTGATATTTTACTGTCAGCTTTTTACAGTTATACTGCATCAGTTTCAAGTGATTTAGCATATGAGTATTATGTCCCTTTAAATAAACTCAAACATAAATAAAAACATAAACAAAACCCTAGTAATAAAATTATATGTCTATAAAAAAATCATATATAGTCCTCATAAATAGAGTTGCTTTAAACCAGGCCATGTTGCAAGAGAACAAGCAGCTTTACACAATTAAACAAAATGTTTGTGTCACCTTCTGCTCACTTCACCTGCAGATCCAGTGTGTATTGGGATAACCTGAGATGATTTTGAGAGCCCAGTTGTCAGTGTCCCCTGGAGACCTTTGATGTAGGACAGCAGTGAATAAAACCCATTCCAGCTACATGGCTTGGGATCCAATATTACTTTTTTTTTGTAAAGGGAAACAGTGATTCAGGGTCACTTCACCCATTAGATTCTGCCAGCTTCCCTGACCACCTCAAATGTTGTTATCTCCAATAGCCAAAATCCAATTTCAGCCTCTTGAGCGTGCCTGGAAGACTGGTCCTGACTATCATGTTGGCAAGTTTTAAACATGTTTAAACTTAGCTGTTGTTGCAAGACATCATAAATTTCTTGTAATTGCAAATTATTCACTGTCCCATTAAACAAGTGAAGAGAAAAAGGGAAATAAGTGTTAATTATAAATAAAACATTAGAAAAAAGTACTAAGAGAAAGTATAGTAGAAAGTTGTTATATAATTATATAACTTTGCAATTTAATTTTAATGTATTAATAAATATATTCAGTAAACAATTCATGTGTATAATAAATTTATGATCAGCATATAAAGCTTTAACCAAGTGCTCAGGCCAGCTTACACGCTAAAGGGACAAGGACAATAGGGGCTAATAAGATGTAATTGTGAGAATGATCATGACTGATTTCCAAGAAGGGGTGAATTCTCAAGAAGCACTTAAATGTTAATAACTGAAGCTGTAATTGCACAAAGCAAGGAAATTTAAAAATAAACTCAGAGAGTGAATTTTGTAAGCAAGAGGCCCTAGGGGAGGAAGTAACAGCAACACTGTTTAGACAAGTACTTTGCTAAGAATAGGTTTACCAAGCACCCAGTATTGCATTGGCACCAAACAGCCAGTATTGCTTTGGCACCAAACAGCCAGTATTGCATTGGCACCACGCAGCCAGTATTGCATTGGTACCAAACAGCCAGTATTGCATTGGTACCACACAGCTAGTATTGCATTGGCACAGATCAGCCAGTATTGCATTGGCACCACGCAGCCAGTATTATATTGTAACTACGCAGCCAGTATGGTATTGGCACCAAACAGCCAGTATTGTATTGGAACTACACAGCCAGTATTGTATTGGCACCAAACAGCCAGTATTGTATTGGCACCAAACAGCCAGTATTGTATTGGCACCAAACAGCCAGTATTGTATTGGCACCAAACAACCAGTATTGTATTGGCACCAAACAGCCAGTATTGTATTGGCACCACGCAGCCAGTATTATATTGTAACCACGCAGCTAGTATGGTATTGGCACCAAACAGCCAGTATTGTATTTGCACCAAACAGCCAGTATTGTATTGGCACCAAACAGCCAGTATTGTATTGGCATCACGCAGCCAGTATTGTATTGGCACCACGCAAACAGTATTGTATTGGCACCAAACAGCCAGTATTGTATTGGCACCACGCAACTAGTATTGTATTGGCACCAAACAGGCAGTATTGTATTTGCACCAAACAGCCAGTATTGTATTGGCACCACGCAATCAGTATTGTATTGGCACCAAACAGCCAGTATTGTATTGGCACCAAACAGCCAGTATTGTATTGGCACCAAACAGCCAGTATTGTATTGGCACCAAACAACCAGTATTGTATTGGCACCAAACAGCCAGTATTGTATTGGCACCACGCAGCCAGTATTATATTGTAACCAGGCAGCCAGTATGGTATTGGCACCAAACAGCCAGTATTGTATTTGCACCAAACAGCCAGTATTGTATTGGCACCACGCAGCCAGTATTATATTGTAACTACACAGCCAGTATTCTATTGGCACTAAACAGCCAGTATTGTATTGGCACCAAACAGCCAGTATTGTATTGGCACCAAACAGCCAGTATTGTATTGGCATCACGCAGCCAGTATTGTATTGGCACCACGCAACCAGTATTGTATTGGCACCAAACAGCCAGTATTGTATTGGCACCACACAACCAGTATTGTATTGGCACCAAACAGCCAGTATTGTATTGGCACCAAACAGCCAGTATTGTATTGGCACCACGCAACCAGTATTGTATTGGCACCAAACAGCCAGTATTGTATTGGCACCACGCAGCCAGTATTGTATTGGCACCACGCAGCCAGTATTGTATTGGCACCATGCAACAAGTATTGTATTGGCACCAAGCAGCGAGTATTGTATTGGCACCAAGCAGCCAGTATTGTATTGGCACCACGCAGCCAGTATTGCATTGGCACAGAGCAGCCAGTATTGCATTGGCACCACACAGCCAGTATTGCATTGGTACCAAGCAGCCAGTATTGCATTGGTACCACGCAGCTAGTATTGTATTGGCACAGAGCAGCCAGTATTGCATTGGCACCACACAGCCAGTATTGCATTGGTACCACGCAGCCAGTATTGCATTGGCACAGAGCAGCCAGTATTGCATTGGCACCACACAGCCAGTATTGCATTGGTACCAAGCAGCCAGTATTGCATTGGTACCACGCAGCTAGTATTGCATTGGTACAGAGCAACCAGTATTGCATTGGCACCAAGCAGCCAGTATTGCATTGGTACCACGCAGCTAGTATTGCATTGGTACAGAGCAACCAGTATTGCATTGGTACAAAGAAACCAGTATTGCATTGGCACACTCATTTTAATTGTAAAGCTAGTATACAGCAGGTCTCCACAAATTGTTGGTGCTGTGGCACCGTACACATTGGAGTCGATGTCCATATTTGAAAACCCTGCTAGGCCCCATTTGCCTACTACCAAACTGTTCACACCTCATTGTAAAGGGCACATTTGCAACGTGTCCCCACTTGCTTCCCACTTTGTGATTGCCTGGGACATTATGGTGATTGTAGTTCTACTGTGCTTGTTAGAGTCATGCTGTTTGTGATTCAAAACTTCATGCCAGGGTCAGTGAGATGTGAGACCACTGGGAAGTAATGATTGTTCAATAACCTTTTATAGCAATTAAGGGGTGTAATCACTGCAGCACATATTTTGTTCTTCTTGTTTGTTCTTTAACCCCTTACTTACCTGTGTGTCTATAGTTATCAAGAGGTTTATTCACATTTGCAAGGACAGTAAGGGTTATAGGGTAACACTATTATGTTATGGGTAAACATTATTATGTTTAGGATTCAGATAGAACATGCAATTTTAAACAACTTTCTAGTTTAGTTCTATGATCTAAGTTGCTTTGTTCTCTTGGTATCCTTTGTTGAAATGCATACCTAGGTAGGTTCAGAAACAGCAATGCACTACTGGGAGCTAGCTGCTGATTGTTGGCTGCACATAGATGTCTCTTATCAATGGCTCACTGGATGTGTTCAGGTTGGTCCCATTACTGCATTGCTGCTTCTTCAACAAAGAATACCAAGAAAATTAAGCAAATTTGATAATAGAAATAATTTAGAAAGTTGTTTAACATCATATTCTCTATCTGAAAATGTTGGGTTTTAAGTCCCTTTCATGAGTCGGATAGAGGAATGCAATTTTAAGAGATTTTTCAATTTACTTTTGTTATCAAATTCACTTCCTTCTCTTGGTAACCTTTGTTGAAAGGCATAACTAGAAACAGCAGTGCCCTTCTTGGAGCTAGCTGGTGATTGTTAGCTACACACATATGCCTCTTTGCATTGGCTCCCAAGGGCCAGATTATAAGTGGCACGCTATTGTAAGTGTGGGTTCTATTAACCAGTATCTCTTGCAAACATATTACAAGTTGAAAGTAAATGCGTTCGCTCGAGCACAAAATAAATTAACGTGTGTCAGGTTTGTGTGAATTAAGACCACATAAAGGGCAAAAGTTAAAAAAATGTGCACCAAACACAACATAAATTCATTAAAATAAACTTTTACACTCATATATACACTATCAATTTTTTTTTTTTTTTATATAAATAGTAATAGAAATATATTATAAAGGTTAAAGGTATATTGTATATTACAAGGTATTTAATTGGAAAGAGCTATATATATGTGTGTATATCTATATGTGGATATACTTGTGTATTTATGTACAGTCATGGCTAAAAATATTGGCACCCCTTCATTTCTGTCAGATAATGCACCAATTCGCCCAGAAAATTGTTGCAATTACAAAAGTTTAGGTATTCTCATGTTATTTTTTTTCTTTGTATTGGTATGACATAAAAAAGCCAAATCTGACACATTCCACGCAAAACTCCAAAAATGGACTGGACAAAATTATTGGCACCTTCCTAAAATTGTAAGAAATTATTGCATTCCAAGTTTGTGATGCTTCTGTAATTTGTAATTAAACTCACCTGTATCAATTAACAGGTTCTGACAATATAGAAATCACACAGGCAACCAGTTAAAATGGGGAAAAACTGACTCAACTTTTCTGTGCCACACTGAGCATGGAGAAGAGAAAGAGCAGCAAGTAATTGAGGACTTGAGAACAAAAATTGTGGAAAAACATGGACAATCTCAAGGTAACAAGTCCATCTCCAGGGATTTTAATGTTCCTGTTTCCATTGTGCGCAACATTGTCAAGAGGTTTACAGCCCATGGCACTGTAGCTAATCTCCCTGGACGTTGAAGAAAGAGAAAAATTAATCAAAGATTTCAATGAAGGAGGATTGTTTGAATGGTGAATAAAGAACCTTGATCAACTTCCAAACAAATTAAAGCTGACCTTCAGGCACAGGGTACACATGTGTCAGCTTGCACTATACGTCGCCATCTGAATGAAAAGGGATGCTATGGTAGGAGAACCAGGAGGACCCCACTGCTGACAAGGAAACATAAAAAAGCCAGATTGGAGTTTTCCAAAACTTACCTGAGGAAGCCAAGATCCTTTTTTTGGGAAAATGTACTGTGGACAGACGAAACAAAATTACAGCTTTTTGGTAAAGCCCATCATTCTACTGTTTTCAGAAAAAAAAAAAAAAAAAATTTTAAAGAAAAGAATACAGTCCCTACAGCCAAACATGGTGGAGGTTACTGATGTTTTTGGGTTGCTTTGCTGCTTCAGGCACTGGATATCTTGACTGTGTGCATGGCATTATGAAATCTGCCATGAATTCTGTGGTGCAATGTAGGGCCAGTGTCAGAAAGTTGGGAATCCGTCAAAGGTTATGGGTCTTACAGAGCACCCAGAAATGGTTTAAGACAAAGCACTGGAGAGTACTCAACTGGCCAACAATGAGTCCAGATCTCAATCCCATGGAGAGATTTCAAAACAGCAGTTGGGAAAAGGAATCCTTCCAATCTGAGAGACCTGGAGCAGTTGGCGAAAGAAGAGTGGTCCAGAATTCCATTAGAGAGGTGTAAAAAACTCATTGATGGTTACAGGAAAATTGATTTCAGTTATTTTTTTTCCAAGGGATGTTGTACCAAATATTAATCTGAGGGTGCCAATAATTTTGACCAGTTCATTTTTGGAGTTTTGCGTGGAATGTGTGAGATTTGGCTTCTTTTTCCTCCACTTTTTTGTGTCATACCAATACAAAGAAAATAAATAAACATGAGAATACCTAAATAATTGCAACAATTCTCTGCCGAAGTGGTGCATTATCTGAAATGTAGGGGTGCCAATATTTTTGGCCATGACTGTATATATAAAAATATATGTATATACATACATATATACACACACACACATATATATATATATATATATATATATATATATATATATAAAGCAAAAAATCCAAAGAGGAGACGTCAGCACCACCAATTCATCAACGTATAATCTTTATTTACAGTGACATGAAGACAAAGCAGCGACGTTTCGAGTCTATCTGACTATGATTAAGAGCCAGATACTTGAAACGTCGCTGCTTTGTCTTCATGTCACTGTAAATAAAGATTATACCTTGATGAATTGTTGGTGCTGACGTTTCCTCTGGATTTTTTGCTTTATGTATGAGAGGTGTTAAAAAACAGAGAAGAGAAAGTTGACAGTACCTCAGCACTCAAAAACTGTTCCAAATCTGAAACGGTATGAATACCTGCAAGTTGACTAGGGGGATGCCAGAAATAAGAATATGTTAAAACTTAACTTTTACTAATATTACTGATAAAAATGTGAATAGCACTGGAAGTGTAAATGAACAAAGTGTATTTAAAACTTATAGTAAAAACTTATATACAGAGTGTGTGTATGACCATCATTGTCAAATCAGGTTCAGGGATTCTCTAATTACAATACAGCCACACAGCCCAGATCAGACCACAAAAAATAGTTCACGGATTGCAGAGGGAAACTCACTGAAAAAGGGGATTGACCCCAACAACAATTACTCTGATCTATGCAATGCAGGAACAAAGGTAGGAGCTGTTCTGAGTGCCTGTAAAATGGTGCTAATAAACGATATGATGAGGACACAGCCTCCATACAATTAACAAAAAGAGAGACTCCCAAGTTTCTATTAAATGGCCAAACACACACAAGGAATACGCCTGATGTGCATTTCGCCGCTAGCACGGCTTTATCAAAGGCTAACCAGATCCTGGCAACAGCCCCGGTCTTTATATCGTACTCTGCCAATCAGAAGTGAGTATGGAACACACCCACTAACATCAGCCTATCATTTTAGACCCGCCGTAATTGGCTGAAGAAACGTCACATTTGTAAACAGGACCGGGTGACGTGGACAAACCTCCGATCCTATTATCTAAAAATTGAGAAGCGGACTCTAATTCTGTGAGAGCATAAGATGTTATAAGTATATAGAGATATACTAACTAAGTATATATAGATTGACACAATGCGTTATTGGCTACACGCTTAAAGGTGCACAAATTATTGTTATAATACGATAATAATCACACAATTGGAGTTACATATGAAAACCAAATAAACGTTCATAGTGTGGAGATATCGTTAATGATAATCACTGTATGAGAGGTGTGCAGGAGCCCCTGATGTATGGGCACCCCATACAAACAGAGTTTGGTGAACTTTTTCACGTTTGTGCTGGATCCTCCATTGTGTTTTTGTGTGTGTGTGTGTGTATATATATATATATATATATATATATATATATATATGCACACACACACAAACACACTTTGGAGCCCTTTCCACTCAAATACCTTAAAACAAAAATAAAATCTATTTTGATATTTTATGTTGTGTTTTACTGAACATTTACTATAAATATTTTATATTCCAATGTTCTTCACATAGTAGAAAATGTTCTTTGTATTTTTAAATATATATTCATATATATATTTGTATATATCTATACCTGTATATATTCATATATATTAAAAATTATATATATACAGGGAGTGCAGAATTATTAGGCAAGTTGTATTTTTGAGGATTAATTTTATTATTGAACAACAACCATGTTCTCAATGAACCCAAAAAACTCATTAATATCAAAGCTGAATAGCTTTGGAAGTAGTTTTTAGTTTGTTTTTAGTTATAGCTATTTTAGGGGGATATCTGTGTGTGCAGGTGACTATTACTGTGCATAATTATTAGGCAACTTAACAAAAAACAAATATATACCCATTTCAATTATTTATTTTTACCAGTGAAACCAATATAACATCTCAACATTCACAAATATACATTTCTGACATTCAAAAACAAAACAAAAACAAATCAGTGACCAATATAGCCACCTTTCTTTGCAAGGACACTCAAAAGCCTGCCATCCATGGATTCTGTCAGTGTTTTGATCTGTTCACCATCAGCATTGCGTGCAGCAGCAACCACAGCCTCCCAGACACTGTTCAGAGAGGTGTACTGTTTTCCCTCCTTGTAAATCTCACATTTGATGATGGACCACAGGTTCTCAATGGGGTTCAGATCAGGTGAACAAGGAGGCCATGTCATTAGATTTTCTTCTTTTCTACCCTTTCTTGCCAGCCACGCTGTGGAGTACTTGGACGCGTGTGATGGAGCATTGTCCTGCATGAAAATCATGTTTTTCTTGAAGGATGCAGACTTCTTCCTGTACCACTGCTTGAAGAAGGTGTCTTCCAGAAACTGGCAGTAGGACTGGGAGTTGAGCTTGACTCCATCCTCAACCCGAAAAGGCCCCACAAGCTCATCTTTGATGATACCAGCCCAAACCAGTACTCCACCTCCACCTTGCTGGCATCTGAGTCGGACTGGAGCTCTCTGCCCTTTACCAATCCAGCCACGGGCCCATCCATCTGGCCCATCAAGACTCACTCTCATTTCATCAGTCCATAAAACCTTAAAAAAATCAGTCTTGAGATATTTCTTGGCCCAGTCTTGACGTTTCAGCTTGTGTGTCTTGTTCAGTGGTGGTCGTCTTTCAGCCTTTCTTACCTTGGCCATGTCTCTGAGTATTGCACACCTTGTGCTTTTGGGCACTCCAGTGATGTTGCAGCTCTGAAATATGGCCAAACTGGTGGCAAGTGGCATCTTGGCAGCTGCACGCTTGACTTTTCTCAGTTCATGGGCAGTTATTTTGCGCCTTGGTTTTTCCACACGCTTCTTGCGACCCTGTTGACTATTTTGAATGAAACGCTTGATTGTTCGACGATCACGCTTCAGAAGCTTTGCAATTTTAAGAGTGCTGCATCCCTCTGCAAGATATCTCACTATTTTTGACTTTTCTGAGCCTGTCAAGTCCTTCTTTTGACCCATTTTGCCAAAGGAAAGGAAGTTGCCTAATAATTATGCACACCTGATATAGGGTGTTGATGTCATTAGACCACACCCCTTCTCATTACAGAGATGCACATCACATAATATGCTTAATTGGTAGTAGGCTTTCGAGCCTATACAGCTTGGAGTAAGACAACATGCATAATGAGGATGATGTGGTCAAAATACTCATTTGCCTAATAATTCTGCACTCCCTGTATATATATATATATATATATATATATATATATATATATATATATATATATATATAAAAATTCTTCTATGTGAAGAACGTTGGAATGTAAAATATTCATAACTACCTTTGGGTTTAGCGTTGTAGATCTAACGAGGTGTTGGGTTAGTGTGTTTGTGATAAGTATTATTATTATAATTTTCTTTTTTTTATGCTCGCTCCATTGAAGTCTATGGGCGAATACGTTAACACAGTTGCAGTATCCGAAGTGCTGAAGTTAGCATGCATAGAGTTTCGCTCGCGTGCAAACAATTTACATCCAACTTGAAAAACGAGCAAAAGCCTGCGTGCGTTAAAATTTTACTTCCAGCTATGTTTGCATGCGAGTGAAAGCGCTAAATAGCAGGCTGCTTGTAATCTGGCCCCAGATATTTTCAGCCAGGTCCAAGTAGTGCATTGCTGCTGTTATTACTTACATCTAAAATGGTGCCTGTAACTGTTTCAGAGTATATTGCTCATGACCAAGATAACAGAATTATTCCAGATCATATTAGGATATTGTCAGAAAGGCCAGTTTTGCACTTTATCAACACCCTTTGTGTGTTGAATTTGATGTGTCCATTTTGTTGCCAAAATAAAGTACAAATCCCGTGGTGATCGGCAAAGCTATTGCTGTCCATGCATCATATCAGTGATTTTCCCGCCATCTGCATGGATCCAATTTAAACTTTTCCCAATAGGAAAACGGTATTATCGCTTGCATTGTGATCACTCAAAATTTGATAAATACAGATCGGAAATTGAAACCCCCCCACAGATAAACGGGATTGGACCAATTGGAATCAACCCTATAGTTAAATTCAAGCAATAATAAAATCACATTAAAGAATGAGTGTCAGTGTGCTGTAACCAGAATTTACAAACACAGATAATAACACAATAATAAAGCATGAATAGTATGCTACAATAATTTCTAAAAAAAACAATATATGCAGAATCTTTATTAAGCATGTGACATTGCTTCCAGTCATATGTATTTAGATTACATACACCTATTGAAGTAACTAGCTTGTGTTTTATGTGACGTGTAATTTATAGTTAAATAGTCATATTTTTCTATGGTTATTTGACTTTAATGAAATGATTCAAAGTCCCAGGGATGGTTCAAAGCTGAACTGACACTTTAATGCAGATGTATTGATGATTGATTACTCAGAGCAGGGGATGTGCAACTTTTGACAGAAGCAGGAAAACAAAAGGAAGACATTTTTTTTCTTGATATGGCTTAGTTGAAATCAATATGTACCAGCTTAGTAATTTTTTACATTCATTTTAAGTCCTACAAAGTCAACATTACAGCAAACCATAGATTCATAAAAATGTAACAGAACATAAAAGAAAGGAATGGATTAAAATGTGAGCTATAGTATATTTTTTTGTGTGTGTGTTAACTTATTTTTAACCCTGGTGTTGGTTGGTAAAGCTTTATATTTTTGTCCTGGGTGCCACCATCTTGGGGCTTACGTATTCTTGCATCATATGATAAGTGGGGAACATTCACAAATCAGTGTTGTTGCTGAATTTTTCACAGTTGTATTTAGGGATGGGCGAACGTTTTGCAGTATTCGACAAATTTTAACACATTTGCTCATTTATTTTGAATTTTTAATATTTGTACAACATTCTAACATTTGTTTAATATAATATTATTTCTAATCCTTTCTTTAAATGTAATATTCAATTTGAATTTTTCTAATAATTTGATTTGAATTATGCAATATTTGAATTTGAAATTTTTTAATTGATATATTTGTAATACTATTCCTAATGCTTCCTTTAAATGTTATTCAAATTATGCAAACATTCAAATTGATATATTAGTATCTATTATGTTTTAATTTACTAAATTCCCTACCACATGAGCTATTGAACTTCTGAATAGTATTTGTTAAATCGAATGTTACATTAAAATTTTTGAATGTGCATATTCGATCTAATTATGAACATTAGAAAATTAAAGCAACATTTGAAAACTGGAAATAACATTAAATTATCAAATTTTAATGGATTTTCATTCTTATCAACATTCGACTGTCCAAAATGAATGTTCACAGGACTTTTCATTTTACCAAACGAATTACACTTTCAGCACATATGAAGTGGCTGAGTGTTGGCAGTGTAATACTTTGCACTATAACATTATATAACAATATAACACTATTATAAAAAAAGAAATAAATTCAGAAATGTTATTTAAGCTACCCAAAGCACAAATTAATTGCACAATTTTATATAAATTAATTTATTTATAATTTGTGCAACAAATATTTAAGAGGCCACATGAATAATATAGAGCCACTGCAAAAATGTAAAGCTCCTGCTTTGTATCAAACCAAAGTGCACAACAGATGTCAAAAAACCCTGCACCGTCATTGCTTAAATGCTTGCAGCTTCTTCCACAAGTTGAAAAATACCTAAGTTCCAAGATGGCGGTGCCCATTATGTTTGCTACAATATTCAGGTGGGTTTTGGCTTCCTTTTTTTGTAGCTATCCAATACACTGAATTATATGATATAACTGGAAAATCTGTTTTTCTTACATTTAAATTGGGAAAAGACTTAAAAAAACTTAAAAGACTTAAACAAATAAGAAGCAGCCTTTCTAATATTAAAAGGACATACAACTCAAAAATGAAACGCATATAACCATTTCTTTAGTGTGTATTTCCAAAAAATACTATTTCATTAATAGTCTTTACTGTATATGTACATTTGCCAGTGCACTGTCATTTATATGCCACACCTGCTCCGGAGAATTATCTGTGTCATATATTCCTAAACTATAAAACAAATAGATAAACGTCTATGCATTCTGAGCAGGCAGAGTGTCTGGATGCAAATTTAGATTGCATACATATTCTTCATGCACATGCATGTTTGCTAATATGCGCATACTGCTAAATAAATCTGTAAATCTAATATTTAAAATTGAATACATTTATGTGCATTTTTTTGAGTTTTATATCTCTTGGATAAAAAACATAAATTAGAATGTTTTAATTAGTAATGTATGCACTGGTTTGCACACAGTGCACACAAACATGTCGTTGCACCTTTCAACAAATACAGCCCTACTCTTCCCTCACACACACATGATTAGCTTATTCTCTCCCCTCTCTATATGCGTTGCAGTCATATACCACCCCCATGGCTCCGCAACTTTATTTCTAGATCACTTTGCCGTCTGGCTACCTTACTTCCTTTCCTCAGATACCCCTGGCCTCATTCTCGGTGACTTCAACCTCCCTGTTGATAATCCCACTGCCTCCTCTGCAAAACAACTTCTGCAACTCACTTCCTCTTTCGACCTGTCACAATGGACTGACTCTCCCACTCACAAAAATGGTCACTCCCTTGATCTGATTTTCAGTTATCGATGCACTATCTCAAACTTCACAAACTCACCTTTTCCTCTTTCTGACCACCACCTCACTTGTACCATTACCTCCCTCCCACCAACTCTCCCTCCTTATACCCCTCACACTAAACTTCACAGAAGAATCAAGTCATTAGATCAGCAACAGCTCGCTAGCTCTCTCGAACCTCTTCTCTCTTCCATCCCCTCCTTTTCCTGTCCTGATGAATCCACCTGCCATTATAACTCCACCCTTACATAGATCCTTGATAACCTGGCCCCACTTACCATAACTTGGAAAACATACACTTGTCAGTATATAGCCGGGTTATAATACAATATGTTTAATCATTATCCTTTAAACTAAACCCCAATAAAATGCATATACAAAACCATAAAATTAATATAAAATTAATAAGTTCTTTTTATTAGTTAATATATATATATTTTTTTTTCAAAACAGCTTTATTGATATAAAGGAAAATTAAAGGTACAATACAGAATATTTCTGATACATTAAAAGAAGGCATAACATTTGGTAGTCTGTACTTGTCAAAATAAAGCCGATCAAAATCAATTTTAAAAACAATATCGAAAGGAGAAAAGAAAGAAGGGAAGAAAAAATAGAAATAAGAAAAAGAAAAAAGGAAAGCAATAAGGGAAAAAGCACATATAGAAAATACGTTTAACACATATAATACATGAAAATAAAAACAGGTTTTTCATAATAATGCTAAAATGGTATATTACTAAATTCTTTAAGAAATAACTGACAAAAGTAACTTATCTCTCATAACATTCTGAATTAAATACTAAGTTCAGGTAGATGTATTTTGAAACTCTTCATGAATGAAGGACTCCCAGATCGCCTTTAGCTGTATGTAAAGGGGCTCTTGTTTACGTAACACATATGCATACTCTTCTAATTCTAGTAACTCATGGAATCTATTATACCATTGGGGAAGGGTCGGTACCTCCTTGCTTTTCCATTTTCTAGCTATAAGGGACTTCATGCAGTTGCTGGCTATAAATACTATTTTTTTCTGGGGTGCAGGGAGTTTGCGTGGGATGTTATTAAGTAACCATACCGTGGGATCTAGTGAGATATCTGTTTTTATCATCCTGGAGGTGGCGTTTATGATATTAACCCAACTCGGTTGAACAAGGGGGCACGTCCACCATATGTGTCCCATTGTACCCAGGGAGTTTTCGCAACTCCAGCAGATGTTGCTGGCTGAAGCAAAGAGTTTGTTTATTCTGTGGGGAGTCAGGTACCATCGCTGGATGATTTTAATATTAGTCTCCATAAGGGAGCAGGAAGAAGAAACTTTAGTTAAATTATTAAACATATGTGACATGTCAGTCTGGAATATTTCAACGTTCAACTCAGCTGCCCACCTTTCAATATAAGCTGGGACATGACCCGGTGAAGGAGCCTGTAGTAAGGAGTATGTTAGGGAGAGTGTGTGCGCCATTAGGCTTGAGGATTTGCATAAAGATTCAAATGGGTTCAAAGAGCGGGTAACATTCCTCCTGTCTGGGTGTTTGAGGATGAATGAGCGACACTGATATAAGAAAAACCAGTTTGAGAACATATGAAGGCCGCTGTCTATTAGGCTGTCTAATGAGATGAAAGCTTGTTCATTGCTTATTTGATGTGCCATGATCGCTCTGAAGTGTGAGCCAAATTTCGTTGCGCCCCAATTTTGCCCTGGTGGGAAGTCTACATTATCCGTGAGGGGTGTGAGGGGGGAGGATCTAGATGAGAGCATTGGGTGCTTGGTTAGTATATTGTCCCATGTATTAAAAGTTTCTTGTATTATGAAGTTATTGTGAGACATCTGCAGCAACCCTGATCTATTCTGCCAGCAGAGAGATCCTAGATGCTGAGAATGTGTGATGTTGTGTTCCAATTTTACCCATTTCTTGTGGCCATAATTTGTAAACCAGTCTATTATGCGCTGAAGAAAGACAGCCTTCCTGTAATTTAACAAATTTGGAACCCCCAGCCCTCCATTTTTTATGGACAGGTACATAAGGTGTTTGTTGATGCGTGCTTTGCGCTTGTCCCAGATAAAGTCCAGGATTTTATTCTTTAAGCCCGGTAGGAATCTAGGGGGTAGGGGGATTGGCAGCGTTTGTAGGAGAAACAGGATTCTAGGGAGAATGTTCATCTTGACAGAATTCATTCTGCCGAGCCAGGATATATGTTTAGATCTCCATGATGACATGTCGGCTACTAATGTGTTTTGGAGGGGTAGATAATTAGCCTGAAACAAATCTTGAGTGTTTGGGGTTAGGTATACTCCTAAATATTTCAAGGACACTGGTTGTATACGTAAAGGGCAAATTTCGGTAATCTGAGAGGAGACATGTTCTGTGAAATGTACCAGGATAAGTTCCGATTTGGATGTATTTATTAAATAGTTGGAGACTTTTTGGAATGTGTCCAACTCATCCATTAAGGGAGGGATAGAATTAACTGGGTCTGTTAACGTAAAAAGGATATCATCCGCATACAGTAAAATTTTGTGATTGGTATCTTGTATCATTAGTCCCTGTATGTTGGTATTAGCGCGTACAGTGGAGGCAAGGGCCTCCACTACACACACAAATAAGAGGGGTGATAACGGGCATCCTTGGCGGGTGCCATTTTTTATTGGGAAAGATTTTGAAGTTAATCCATTGACCCTTACTTTAGCGGAAGGAGAGGTGTAGAGGGCCATTATTTTAGATATGAAGGAGTCCCCTAGGTTATATTTGTATAGGATCTCCCAAAAGAAGTGCCAGCAGACGCGGTCAAAAGCTTTTTCCGCGTCCGCCGACACCACCGCGAGGGGGGTTTGTGTGAGATGAGCATGGTGGACAAGTTGGATTGCTCTGACAGTATTGTCTTTGGATTCCCTGGGCGGGACAAACCCTACTTGGTCGCCGTCTATGATGTGTGGTAGAAGCTTATTAAGTCTGTTGGCTAATATTTTGGCGTATATTTTTAGATCTACGTTAAGTAGGGATATTGGTCTAAAATTCGGAGCAACGTCTGGGGGTTTACCTGGCATGGGGAGAACTATAAGGGCTTCTAAAGATGAACTTGTGAATGGATTATTTTCATCTACTGAGTTGAACATGGTGAACATGGTGAGAGTTTGTCCTGAAATATTTTGTAATATTGGTCCGAGAAGCCATCTGGGCCTGAGGCCTTGTGACAGGGGAGATTTTTTAATACATCAAAGAGCTCCTCCTGGGATATTGGGCTATTTAGGGTTTTTTGTTGGTCTGAGGAAATAGATGGGAGAGTTAGATTTGAGAGATATCTTTTAATTCTAGAGGGTTTGGTATCTATAGGCGGGGTCTTGTGATCATGTAGTGCGTCTGGGAGGTTGTATAACTGGGAGTAATAGGATCTAAACTCTTCATCTATTTGTTCTGAGGTAAAAAGTTCCCTGCTGTGATGGTTCTTCAAAGTTAGTATGTATCCCTTGTGTAACCTTCTCTTTAATTTTCTAGCTAAAAGGGAACCACTTTTGTTGCAGCCCTCATAGTGTCTTTGCCTCAGTTTGAGGGCGTTTTTTTTACATTCCTTTCCCAATAAGTTATTAATTTGTGCCTTACAGTCAGAGAGTTGTTGTGCTATGGGGACGCTATCAGGTTGTTTCTTAAGCTGGTCTTCTAGTTTAGGGAGGTTACTAAGGAGGTCATTAAGGAAATTATTTGTCTGTTTAGTCTGGTGTGCTTTAATGCTAATTAGGGCCCCTCTGATAACTGATTTGTGGGCCTCCCAAAGAATTTTGGGGTCGTTCACTGAAGTTTCATTAATAGAGAAGTATTCGTCCAGAGTCTTTTCTAACTGCTGGCAGACCAAAGGATCTGCGAGTATAGATTTGTCTAGTCTCCACGTATAGCATAGTGAGGGCCTGTGTGGCCACTTAAAGAAACATTGCAATATGGAGTGGTCAGACCAGGAATTGGGAACTATAGCTATGCTTTCAACCCTGGCCAGGCTGTTGACGTCTGCCATAAAGTAGTCCAATCGGGAAAATTTATGGTGGGGGTTAGAGTAAAATGTATATTCTAAGCTCTCTGGGTTGTGTACTCTCCATATATCATGTACTGTTAGTTCCCTTAGGCAACTCTTGACAGTGGAGATTACTCTGTGGGGGGTGGAGGATAATCTGTTTAAATTGGCTAGGGTAGGGTTGAGGGTTAGGTTAAAATCTCCGCCTATTATTAGAGATCCCCTAATGGATATCAGCAATGTGTTGGTCAAGGTTTTAAAAAAGGAGTCTTGTTTTGAATTGGGGGCGTACACATTTACTAGAGTTACCATTGAGTTATATAGTTTTCCGACTAG
This sequence comes from Bombina bombina, assembly GCF_027579735.1. Taxonomy (NCBI): domain Eukaryota; kingdom Metazoa; phylum Chordata; class Amphibia; order Anura; family Bombinatoridae; genus Bombina; species Bombina bombina. The sequence goes on along the minus strand of NC_069503.1, from coordinate 292,240,792 downwards.
GATGATATATCTCCCCCCTCGGTCTGCTATCTTTTTTTTTTTAAAATATCATTTTTATTGGGGAGGACAAAGTGTACATACAAAACAAAATAGTCTGTAGTTGTTACATTATAACAAGAGGAGGAGGTTCAATACATTGTCATTGTACGTAATACAGAGTCCCAGTTCGACACAATATTGACTATAGCAAGATACCATTTCAGATTTCAATTACAGTAAATATCACGATACAGGTATGGTAGTAGTGCATAAGTCCTAACCCCAAACTCTACTTCTTTCCTTTTTCTTTATAACAAATAAAACCATAAACCTAACTAAACACTATAACCCTAACTAGCTAATTGTGGAGAAAAATCAAACCTCAGACAGATATAATGAATACAGGCCTGCCGTGACAGGGCCGGCGTAATATTGGGGCCTGGCTGGGGGAAAAAAAAAAAAAAAAAAAAGGGGAAGGAGGGGGGTGAAGGGGGACTAGATGTATAGGTTAGGATAGGCTTTTAGTTGAAAAGGTGGTCCCAGTCTCCTCTAAGTGTGTCCTCCATGAAGGCAACAGAGTCCCTAAAAGGTCTAAGGAGTAGCCTTTGAACCTCTAGCTCGAAGGTGAGTATAAGTCTGCGCCATTTGCGTAGAAAACTGCTCAATCTATCTTGAACATCGGATCTCACATCCATCTGCTCTATGAAAAGTTGTGATTTTAGGAGGTTTTTAAAACCTCTAAAGGAGGGGCCCTTGACTGAAATCCAATGTTGTAATAGATGTTTCCTAGCCACTAAAATAATCAAGCTTAGTGTCGAGTCTTGTTGTCGAAGTCTCTCATCCCATATCAGGAATATTATGGTCTCAGGCAGTAAGTCAATCTGTATCTGTAACTGTCTTCTCAGCCAGAATTGAATCTTTCCCCAGTACTGCCTAATTGGGGGACACTCCCATATGCAATGGAGGAGCCCGGGGTTAGCTAAGGCGCATTTAGTACACTTGTTCAGGGAGGAAGGCATCCATTTTGCCAGTGCCCTTGGGGTGAGGTAGGCCCTGTGCAGGAAACGTGTTTGGGATTCCCTATATGAAGCTGACAGAGTCGTTTTCCTGGTTTTTTCCAGGCTATTCCTTACTTCTATCCAGGAGACCTCTCTCACACCCTCTCTGACCCAGCCTGTCTGTATCGAAGACTGATGGGAGGTGGAGCGATGGTGCAGAAGTGTGTGGTAGATTTCCGAAAGCGAGAACCTACCCATGGCGAATAGTGTCTGGGAGAGGCGGAAGGGAGAACCCTCCCAAAAATCAGTACTATCTCTGAGCAGAGTCCCCATATAGTGACGGACCTGTAAGTAGGCATAGAAGTGTGCTCTGGGTATATTGTAATCTCTCTGTAGGACACCAAATGTTTTGCTTGTTCTTGATAAGGGGTCCAACAGGTGTTTAAGTGAAGATATTCCCCGCGTCTCCCAAATACGAAAAGGCAGGGTCTCAGAACCTGCTGGAAAGTCGGGATTCCCTCTGATCGGCAAATAAGGGGAGGCATGGCAAGTTTTGCCCAGATATTTGTGTGCCAGCAACCAGGCCTTCAAGGGGTCTTTATATAACATGCTAAGACCGAGGGATCGGAGGGATTTTGTGTCAGGCGCGTGCGGAAGGTAGGCTAAGGAGACATTACCCAGCACCGCTTGTTCCAGATTTAAGCGGCAGAAGTGTCCAGTACCAACCTGCCAATCCACCACCAGTCGGATCAGCGCGGCCCAATTGTACAGGCGGAAGTCTGGGAGCACCAATCCTCCCTGGAGAAAGGGGAGGCTGAGTTTGTCTCTTGAGATCCTTGATTTTTTCCCCTGCCAGATAAAGGCTCTTGCTGCCGAGTTCAAGAGTTTGACATCAGGTTTGGTCAGCAGTAAGGGGAGCATGAGCATTGGGTAAAGCAGTCGCGGGAGGACCACCATTTTGAGTAGGGCCACCCTTCCCGACAAGGAAAGTGGGAGAGATCTCCAACTATTCATCTGGGCTCTGAGTTTCGCGCAAATGGGGGTCAGATTATTAGCATATAATCTGTTGGGGTTAGCAGAAATCCTGATACCCAGATATGTAATATCTTGGGTAGCTACCGAGAAGGGGTAACTTGTATCTGAGTCTCTAGTGCGGTTCAACCAGAGGATTTCCGACTTTTGCACGTTTACTTTATAGCCGGAGAAGAGGCCAAATTCAGTCAAATTTCGCAGAATGTTGGGAAGGTGAGTTTGGGGGTCCTGCACGAATAAGAGCATGTCGTCCGCATATAGGGCTAGGTGTTGCGGGGTACCCGCAACATCTATACCTGGGAAGGTTTGACGAAGTTTGATGGCTAGCGGCTCTAATGCTAAATTAAAAAGAAGGGGCGACAAAGGGCATCCCTGTCTAGTACCCCTATGAAGTTGGAGGGTGGGAGAGAATGTGTTATTCACTAGCACATTTGCCGTTGGTGTCTGATAGATATTTTTGATAAGGTTGAGAAAGGGACCGGCAAAGTTGGCTTGAGCCATGGTATGAAACAGATGACCCCACTCCACCCGGTCAAAGGCCTTTTCCGCGTCAAGGGAGAGCAGAAAGGCCTCTGGCCTATCCTCCCTGTGGGTATGGGTACCTGACCAGAAGTGTTGGACAATCTGTAGGACCCTTCGCACATTGACCGTCGATGAGCGCGCGTGCATGAAGCCGGTTTGGTCCTCGTGAATGATGCTGGGCAGAATAAACTTCAGCCTCTCGGCAAACAATTTGGTAAGAATCTTATAGTCCGAATTCAATAAAGAAATCGGCCTATAGGACTCAGGTAGCAGACTATCTTTTCCCGCCTTGTGGATTAATGTAATTGAGGCCGAAAGGAATTCCGGGGTAGGGGTTCTTTCCCCTTCGGAGTAGGCCGAGAACAGATTTACAAGGGTGGGGGAAATTTGCGATTTAAGTAGGCGGTAAAATTCTATTGGTAGGCCATCAGGGCCTGGCGCCTTTCCCATTGACATGCTCATAATGGTTTTTTCCACTTCGTCTCTTGTGATGGGGGCATTTAGCGCGGCCAGTTGCTCCTCCGAGAGTTTTGGGAGAGTGATTGTCTCCCAGAAGCGGTCTCTCGCCTCGCTCCCCGTGGGGAGCTCGCTTGCGTATAGGGAGGAGTAATAGGAGGCAAAGGCCTCTGCGATGGCTCCTGAATCCCTCAGGACTCTGCCCTCGGCCTTGATCGCCGCGATCTGTTTGGAAGAGGTGTTCAGTTTCACCAGGGCAGCTAAAAGTTTTCCCGATTTGTCTCCGTATCGGTAATATTTACCCTTGGTTCTTATGAGTGCCTGAGAGGCCTGGTATGTAAGGAGTGTATCATACTCCAGTTTGATGCTGGTATAAACGCGGTGAGTGTTGAGGGAGGGGGTAGAGCAGTATGCACGGTAAGCCTCTGCCAGTCTATCTCTCAATCCCGCAACTTTCTCTGTGCATTGCCTTTTTCTGCTGGCCATAAACGCTATAATGTTACCCGAAAGAACGGCTTTAGCCGTGTTCCAGAAAAGTTCAGGCGAGTTTAGGTGTTGGATATTGTTTATCCTATAGTCATCCCAGCAATGAACTAGGTAGGACTGGAATTCTTGGGAGGTTGCCAGGTATTTTGGGAAACGCAGGGTACGCCTGTTGGGCACCCTAGGTGTGGTGTCTAGAAAAAGTGCTATAGGGGCGTGGTCAGAGACAATAACTTCACCTATCTTTGTATCTATGACCTGAGAGATCATCGAGTTTGAAATTAGAAATAGGTCTATGCGTGACATGGAGGGCGTTGCCCTGGAAACACAGGTAAAATCTCTGCCATCGGGGTTGAGTTGACGCCAGATGTCGGAGACATCTAAGGCGTCTCCCAGACCCTCGAAGATTTCTCTCTCAAATTTGTCTGAAACCCTAGGCAGGGTTCTCGCGGCGCATCTGTTTGGGTCTCTAAGCCTGTCGCAGTGGGGGTTGGGGGCGAGATTGAAATCTCCACCTAAGATGATGTGCGTGTCTAAGTAGGGCGTAAGTAGGGTCGAAATGGAATCCCAAAACTTTCTGTCTCTCTGGTTCGGGGCATAAATGTTACATAGGGTGTATGTGTTGTCTAGGACTCTAATCTGCACCATTAGGTATCTACTTTCAGGGTCTTTAAGCACATCCAGAATCTCATATTCCAGCTGCTTACCGAAGAGTATAGCCAGACCTCTGCTGGCTGATTTGTAGGAGACAAATTCAACTCTTCCCACCCAGCCAGTCTGTAATTTATTATGTTCTAGGTCTGAGAGATGGGTCTCCTGTAGAAATACAATTTCGGCTCGTTTTTTCCTTAGGTGGGTTAAAATCGACTTCCTCTTGATAGGGGAATGAACTCCCCCTACATTCCAGGAATATAAATTAAATCTTATCTAGTGGGTGAGGTGTGTGTGTCATGAATATTGTCATAGCTAAGGTAGGTATGTTGTAAGTGACGTTGCAAGCAGATACAAGGTAAATAGGCAAGAGGGGGAAAGGGAGAGGATAGTGAAATTGAGAAGAGGGGGAGGAGAGGAAAGAAAGAGAAAAAAAAAATAAAAAAAAAAAAAAAAATAAAAAAAAAATTCCCAAACCTTTGTGACGTGGGAAGAGGCTCCCGGTTCAGCCTTTCACCATGTCGGGCCCCAGCCAGACCTCTTTGAACAGACATTATAAACAATGGCGCTGTAAAGAAAATCAGATTTGTCATCAGAACCCGTTCTAATACAGTTTTTATAATAAGATCAGTGATTGCTAACATATCATGACAGACATTTTTTCCAACATGTGCGCCTAGAAAAGGTAGCAGCCAAAAAGAAGCTGCCTCAACTAAAATCTCAAAACATTTGTAACATAACCTCGTGGAGTCACAGCCAGGACAGTCCAACGGGACTGTCCCGAGTGTGGACCCTGTATCTGGGAGCGGGCCATATACCTGGCTCCTCTCCAAGGAGAGTCCATGCAGTAGTGTGATTAACTGAGACAAAGTCAATATCCATGTCCAATTAACCATTATTGCAATTTAAGTTTGAAACAATAGACAAAATTAGACCTCTATTAGCTGCGTCTAAATTTCTCATTCAACCCTCCTCTCCTCTCAGTTGTCTCTGGGGGCTGTGTGAGGGGCTGCGCACTAGGGGTTCATAGTTGTCTAAGAAATCCCGAGCAGCAGAGGGGGTGTCAAAGAATCTGGAGCCCTTGGAGGTGACCAATTTGAGTCTAGCGGGGTACAGAAGGAAGGCCTGTTTTCCCTCCTTGTGAAGCTGTGAGCATAAGGGTGAGAATTCCCTGCGGCGTTTCATTAGGTCCGCAGAGAAGTCCTGGAACAACAATAGTCTTGAGTTTTCAAACATCAGCTCGCCTACTTTTCTGTACGCTCTCAATATGGCAGTTTTTGTTTGAAAATGCAAGAATTTGATCATTATGGGGCGGGGTTGTTCCAAATTCTGACTGGGTCTTTCCGGCCCTACTCTGTGTGCCCTCTCCACCCCTCCAGCAAGGTCTTTAATAGATACATTCAGCAGTGATGGTAAAGTGTTTTCTATAAAATAAATCAGTTCCTGTTGTTTAATGGATTCTGGGAGACCAAGGAGACGCATATTATTGCGTCTCGATCTATTTTCTAGATCGTCTATTTTCAGCTGGAGGGATGTATTTTGTTTCTCTAAGTGGGCGATTCTACTTGATGTATTAATATTGGAATCTTCTAAATCAGATATTCTACCCTCTGCCTCCCCCAATCTGGTTGAAAACAATTTGACTTCGCCCGCCAGGGTGTCTACACCCCTTTGTAGGTTGTCAATTTTAGGCATAAAAAGTAGGGTGATTTGCTTTACAATAGGGTGTGTTTCCATCTGTTCCCCTTCTAGCAGGGTTTCAGAACTGTGGCCCTGAGTGGTTAAATCACTAGCAGCTCTATGGCGGCGGTCATTGGCTTTACTGCGACTCGCCATTGGGGTGTTAGTTAAAAATTTATCCATATACCTGAGGACTGGCAGGGTGGAAGGTGTAGTGCTGAAAAGCCAGATATATGCTGTGTTAACTGAGTAAGGTGGGAGGAGTAACTTGCAAAGACAGCAATACAAGATGAAATAGGCACAGTAGGTGTTACATTAACCATCAATGAGCATAACCATATACAGCAGATTAAATAATGCAAGGGTCTGCCAACAGTTAGAACATGAAATTTTTACCTTCCCATCCCAGTCTGCAATCTCTTTATAAGAGAATAGAGTCCCAGAGTGAGCTAAGAGCCAAACTGTGAATAAAGGCAAAAAAAGAGAAGAAAAGGCTGATAGTAATTATATAACATACATTACAATGCAAACAGTACAATGCAATTGACCCTGTGGTTATGGGAGAGTGACCCCTGTATAGGGTCCTGTGAAATTTCTGTCCTCTGGGAGTCAAAAAGTACAGGTATATTGTGGCTTGGTTCCCCTCTCCAGGGATCTTGGAAAACAGAGTGTCCGCTTTCCTTCTCCGATCTTTTTCTCCCTTTCTTCTCCCCCTCTTTTTTTTTTTGTGCCTTTTACTGTCCTTTCTATGGTGCAGGGTTGTGAGAAGATGGACAGTCACTGGGAGAGGGAACACTTTAAACAATTGGTTTTCCCAAGGTCCGTAGTAAGGTGGCCTGCTAGACTCTGGTGTGGGGACAGTAAAGGCCTCCAGTAAGGGTCTGACCCCTACAGGCCAGGTAAATACCGGGGTGGGCACCTCTGTGAGAAGTAAGAAAAGGCCCAATTCAAATATTCAGAGGGAGCATCAGGCAGGCCCAGGCTAGTGCTTCGAAAGTGTGGTGATGAAGCCAGTAGCAACGGCCAAGTAATGGCGTGGACAAAGAGAGTTCGTGTGGGGGATCAGGTGGAAATCTTACCCGGTGTAGCGGGAGTTCGCTGCTTGCGTGGAATCTCACCCAGCGTGGCCGAAAGTCACCCGCACCCTTAAACCTTTCCTAGGTGAAAGGACTCTCCCTGGTAAGTGAGCCGGTGCCTGGAGCAGTCATACGGGTATTGGCCAGTAGTGGCAGGGAGCGTGGTCATTTGTTTAGTAGACCCTTAAAGCAGGTATCCTGGTGTCAGTCGCCGGGTGATGTATGCGTGGTACTTGATCTCACCTTGTACTTTTTCTGCTGCTCCTAGCCAGGAGGAGGGTGAGCCACGTGGGCCCAAGATGGCGTCGGCCGTGACTGTGGCGCAGTTCCTCACAGCAGACCCGCGCAGTCCAAAACTGCCGGGGATAGTGAGCGGGAGCCGGGTTGACCTCCGTGAGTGTCTCAGTGTGTGGTCATCTGGTGAAGATGCCTCCTTTCTTCCGGAAAGTAGAATAGGGGTCTTCGGTGGGGGAGCTGGAGTCACTCCTGTGAAAAAGTACAGAGGGCAATCACCTACGGGCAACCCCTCTGCTCCGGGCAGCGAGACCTGCCTAGGATTTTTTCTTGGGGCTCCGGGGAGGCTGTGGAGTATGCGAAGGGCAAAATTAGCCAAGTTTGAGCTACTAAATACAGCTTTTTGGGCAAATAGAAGCCCGTTGATGCGGAGCTCTGCTGTTCTGCTGCCTATCCCGGAGCCCGCCCACCGGAAGTCTGCTATCTTTTTAATTAATTGAAATGGGATATCGCGTTTAAAGAGTATTCCCACCCCGTTTGTTTTTTGAGCATTAGAGGCGTAAAAGGATTGGCCAAATTTGTATTCGAAAGTCTTGGGTTCCCGTCCTTTTAAGAAGTGAGTCTCTTGAGTGAAAACTATGTCAGCTCCCTTTCTTCTAAAGTCTCGTAGAGCTACGGATCTCTTATGAGGATTATTAAGGCCCTGAGAGTTAACTGAGAGGAAAGTCAAGAGGTTAGTGTTCGGGGCCATCATATGCTCTTAAGAGCAGCTGGGCGTCTGGAATTACAAATGGATAGGTGGGTGTACTCTAGTACTTAGAGGATACAGTACAAGCCTCCTAACTATTCTAATTTCTCACAAATTAGAACAAAGATGATAGATATAGAGTAGCGTTTTGTTAGAGGCGCCCCAAAAGGCTGACTGTTAAAGTGGCTAGAATGTGAAAATTCAGGAAATAAAAATAATAATAATAACTACTCGAATGTGGAAATTCAAATATGAAAAATTATTTTTTATCTTAGTGCGAGTTTCTATGTTAACTGTGTTAAATATAAACCTGGTTTGGGTAATCTAAATTAGAATTTAAAACTCAAAGAAATTGCCTCTTACGGACCCAATGTTCACTCTAATTGAAACTTACAAAAAAGAAAAAACTTACATTAATAGATAGAAATATAAATTTAATAAATATAAAAAGAAATTGACACTCAAATATCTCGGTAAATACTGTGTTATTATAAAAATCAATAAAAATATAGACACTGGTGTCACTAACAATTAAAATTCAATTTACTGTTATTTATAACTTTGCATAAAAACATTAATACAATCATCTACTGATATAGGCGTCTCAAGACTATCTGCAACTATCAGCCATGTATTACATGCAGAAGAAAATTTCAGGCACTTGCGATGTATTCAAATGCTCAATAAATGTGTTCTTATATTCAGTGAAATTTAAGTAATAAGTCAGTTCATTAATTTTGACTCTCTTCTTCAGCGTGTGAATAATAAATCTTGAATGTCCAGGTCTGTATCGTAGTGTGTTTGGATACAATGATGTTGAACTGTTCGATTGTTTCAATGAATGAGCAGCTATTTCAAGATGTGGTTTGTTTATATTCCAGGTGGTTACTATATTGTAACTTAAATTGATACTCACTGTTGTTTCTTCGGCTTCAGAGCTAGTAGTTATTGCTTTTGTACTTACTCTTAGAAGCTACTTTGTTTCACTTAATGCTTCGACAGACTGGTCTGCTTACAGTCTGTTTTTGGTGTGTTGAATCTTATCCAATCCGTGTGGAATATGAGTGCGTGCACTTTTTGAAAAAGTTGTCTGTAAAGGGACACTGTACCCAAAAATTTTCTTTCGTGATTCAGATTGAGCATGAAATTTTAAGCAACTTTCTAATTTACTCCTATTATCAAATTTTCTTCATTCTCTTGGTATCTTTATTTGAAATGCAAGAATGTAAGTTTAGATGCCGGCCCATTTTTGGTGAACAACCTGGGTTGTCCTTGCTGATTGGTGGATAAATTCATCCACCAATAATAAAGTGCTCTCCAGAGTACTGAAACCAAAAAAAACTTAGATGCCTTCTTTTTCAAATAATGATAGCAAGAGAACGAAGAAAAATTGATAATAGGAGTAAATTAGAAAGTTGCTTAAAATTGCATGCTCTTTTTGAATTAAAAAAGAAAAAAATTGGGTTCAGTGTCCCTTTAAGGTGATATGTTCTACTCAGCTTTTTATAGCTATGCTGCAGCACTTTGAAGTACGTTAACATTTTGGTATTATGTCCCTTTAAGAGATTTTAGGATCAAAGAAACAACAAATAATTGAATTATTTCTGGAATCATATTGCAAGGAAATTTGCAAAATTCTTCTATTTAATGAATGACTTGGGTTCTAACTTAAAATGCCGCTGATTACCTATTAGTTTATGGTGTAATTGATTTTGATAAAAGGATTTTAATCTATTTGAATATATTTGTTAATACCAATCTTGATAGTTCATTATCTAGTTCATTATCAATCTGATATTGGTTTACAGCTATATTATAAACACATAGGATAGTTTTGAAATTGTGTACAAGATCACTATTCTTGTTTATACAAATGTATTGTAAAATTATCAGTGATGTAATTATGATGTATTTTATTATATCACATACATTGTTTTAATTATTTCATATATGATATAATCAGTAAAGCACAGATAGCACACTGTTTACTTTCAAGATTTAATGGGTTTTGTGGTTTTGAGTGAACATACTGCATTTTATGTATTTCCTGTGTATATTAATTGGCAACACTTTTCTTTGATTACAAAGTCTTTATTTGTATATTTTTGCATTACATTTAGCAGTTATATAGAATCAGCATGTTCATGCAGCCTTGCAATTAAGAGTACTACGGTAAAATGAGTAAAACACAGGTACCAAACATAGCCATAAATAGATACGTTTTTAGGAGCTTCATTAGGGTGTTTTTACATGCAAATATATGTAGAATAATCCAAAGAACTAGAAGCAAGGAGTACAATTGTAGATATTACTCTGTGTTTAGACATTATGGGCCAGATTGTGGGTGTCGTGTTAACAGTTATGGGTGTTTGCGCACGTTGGGTTTACTGCTCGTATTACAAGATGATATTAAACGCGAGTGCTTCAGCGCAATCACAATTTACGCAAGAATGATTACCGCGTCCTCAAAGCTCTGGTTAACAAAACAAAACACATAAAGGTGAAAAAAGGCTGGCTTTAACATAGAGATACATATATATACATGTCCAAATATGTCTTTGTGTGTGTATATATAATATATAATATATAATATAGATATATATGTGTGTGTGTGTGTAGGTATGCAGGTATGCATTGATGTATTTATATGTGCACATATGTATTTATCTATTTATATGTGTATATATGTATTTACAGACATATATACAACATATAAACACATAAATACTTATTCACACATACATATAAGTGCAACGGAGCCCTTTAAAGTTAAGTAGATTAAAACATGTAAAAACATATTTATGGAATATTCATATTTAAAAAAAGTGTTTTACTGTGTATTTACTGTAAATATTTGACATTCCAATGTTCTGCACACAGCAGAATATGTTTTAAGTATTTATAAGTATAAATATGTATTTTACTAAAATAAAACCCAGATATATGTAGAAATATGTATTTATGAATAAATAGAACATATTCTGCTGTGTGCAGAACATGGGAATGTGAAAAATGCATATTTTCATGTCGGATTAGCGCATTTGAGAATATGAAATCGGGTTTGTGCGCGACTAGGATGTTATCGCGTGGACAATATTCTAAGTTTGGCTTTTACACTCTCAAGCGAAAACAGTTTACTTTCAACTCATGATACGAGCTCCACCCTACGCGCGCAAATAGCTTTCTTCTAGCATAGTTAACGCTTGAGCAGGAGCGTTAAATAGTGCTCCACTTGTAATCTAGCCCTTAGTAAGTTAGTCATCACTATCACAGTTTTACACATTATGAAGTTTGACTCACAGGAAAAATATGCTTTACTCATACCAGAATCAAAGATAAATGTCTGTTAATCTGAATCATTTTCAGTTTCTTATGCCAGTTAATATTAACGTCACAAGAAGAAGCAAAGCATTTACTTGTACATATTTCTTTATTTTTGGTTATTACACGTCTATGCATACAACCTTCCCTTTATCTAAATCAGGGCTTGATAAATCCAGGTAGTAAGGTAGCTATGGTTACATACACATGCCCACACATTAGGGGTAGACCGATTATCGGAGCGGCCGATTATTATGGCCGATATTCAGAATTTCTGAAATAATCAGTATCGGTCAGAAACTTACCGATATTGCCAATATTACTGATGATTCCGATATTACCTGTATGGAGCAAATCAAAAGTAATTTAGATCTGTGTACTTCAGGGAAACTATGTAGTTTTGAGTGACACAAATCATCACACAAATCATCTATAGCACATATAAGCTGGACATAGCACTGATAACAGAGTCCAAGCCCAGGTGTTCCTGGGATCTCAGTTACCAACTACTATACCCCCAGTGGCAGGCCTGTAGATGGACTTGCATAAAAAAAAATATGATTTGTGAAATGGAAAATATGATCTTAAAGTGGCACTTAAAGCTACATAGTTTCCCTAAAGTACACAGAGATAAACTACTTTTGATTTGCTCATAGGGGTCAGCAATACATAAAATCAATCTGCTTGCTAATTGCTGTCAGAAATAGAACATTATTTAATGCATTCTGATAAATTTTACACAGTTGCAAAGCATTTCACTAAAGCTACTATATTTGACTATTATTTAATTTAAATTATTTATTTTCACCTTTGATGGGCATAATTTTTTTTTTTTAAATTATAGTTCAGGCACATCAATTAAATGTCCACAACAACAAACGTTAAAGGGACACTGAACCCAAATTTTTTCTTTTGTGATTCAGATAGAGCATGCAATTTAAGCAACTTTCTAATTTACTCCTATTATCAAATTTTCTTCGTTCTCTTGCTATCTTTATTTGAAAAAGAAGGCATCTAAGCTAAGGAGCCAGCAAATTTTTGGTTCCAGACCATGGACAGTACTTTTTTTATTGGTGCTGTCCAATCAGCAAGGACAATCCAGTTTGTTCACCAGAAATGGGCCGGCATCTAAACTTACATTCTTGCTTTTCAAATAAACATACTTAGAGAATGAAGAAAATTTGATAATAGGAGTAAATTAGAAAGTTGCTTAAAATTGCATGCTCTATCTGAATCACAAAAAAAGAAAAAATTTGGGTTCAGTGTCCCTTTAAGTAGAAAGCTATGCATTATAGGAGACTAGTATCAATATTCACTAGCAGTGGATAACAATGCTCTGACCATTAGGTGGTGCTGTTACACATGTATAAAACTGCCCATAAGTGACATAATAAAGAAACTTATAGTCCACTCCTCAGTACCAGAGAAGGTATTTGCAGTCCAGAAAAAATATGAGCATATTAAAAATTAAAGCAAATAACTAGCACTGATAGCATGTCCTTTCTTTCCCTGTCAAGTGACAGTATATATATATATATATATGGCAGCAATATATAAAAAAAAAACAGAAGCCGTTTAACAGGAGAACATGCTGAAATGTTATGCTTTCTGCACTATAATGTAGTTCTACTTAACTGGGAGATTTGAAGAAATTCTGTAGTGTCTAGCTTTGCAGTAGTGACTTAAATTTAATTTTATATCAGTGTGCAGTTTAAATGTATTTATGCCATTTTTCTATGTTTTTGGAAGCCATTTAATAAGTCAATTTTCAAGTACTTTATTTTTCCCAGTTGTTTACTTTGAATGTTTAAAATTTTAATAAGCATGTTCAGTTTATACCAGATTGGTGTAGAAATTGTGTTGATTTTTCTAAATTTTAAATGTACACAGTTATCGGCCTGAAAAACGATATCGTTCTATCCCTACCACACACATGCGCATAAACACACAAACCATTTGTAGTGAGCGTTAATTACTTAGCAATTGAATTGTTTATGTAGCTGGATGTGCTGATGTGCCAAATAGTTTACAACACTCCCAAGTAACCATGTTAGTTCCAATATGGTGTTATAAATGGTTGTGTATGTAGGTTTTAAAGGTATGTATAGACTAGTTTTTGTTGGGTCCTTCAGATTGTACTCTATCAAACCAATCCTGACCAGTAGTCTTGTTATCCCGGCATCAAGTGGAATGATAAAGAAATATCTTCACCCGCAGCTTTCTTCTTGTCCAATTCTTGTATGACAATTTAGCAGTGCAAGTTTAATATTTTCCTCATGTGCAATTAGGAAAACGTATTTAATAGTTGATCATGATTGGAGAAACTTAAAGGGCCAGTAAACCCACAAAATAATGTTATATAATTCTGCACATAGTGCAGAATTATATAAGATCAGCTTAGCGCCAGCTTTCTACCTGGAAGTATTTTAGAGAAATTTTCCTATGAAAATGACTTTTACAGAACACCGCTCCTGGTTCTACTGAGCGGGTCTGTTTGTATTTCTAAGTGCATCGAGCATGCTGTCTAGTCACAGCCGACCAGATCGCGCCATTAAACTCAATGTAGCTCGCTCCCGCTACCAGACCAGAGCGGGAGCAAGCTACATTGATTATGCGCTTAGGAAAACAAACAGACCCGCTCAGTAGAGCCAGGAGCAGCTTTCTGTAAAATGTATTTTCTTTGGAAAATGTCTATGAAATCCTTTCAGGTAGAAAGCTGTCACTAAGCTGATGTTATATAATTCTGCAACTATGTGCAGAATTATATAACATTATTTTTGTGGGTTTACTGGCCCTTTAACATTCCAAAATATAGACTCAATATGTTGGCAGTGCTTGGCAGCCATTTTCAGCTCCTAACAAACGAGGAATATTTAAATGTTTCATGTACTTCTTACAAGCTTATAGATGTGGGACCAGTTACAGCAATGATTTTTAACCTTTTTTTTGCCGTGGCACACTTTTTTACATTAAAAAATCCTGTGGCACACCACCATTCCAAAATTTAAAAAAAATCATACATTGTAGCCTAATACAGCATATATATATATAGACATACACACAAACACACACATACTGTATGTATTGTGCTGTTATGCCATGCCTCCTACAAACTACCCCTGCACAGGGAGTAAAAAACAAGCAAAGTTTAAAAAATATGTCACACTGTTGTCAGTCTGCCGTGGCACACCTGAGGATCTCTCAAGGCACACTAGTGTGCCACGTCACACTGGTTGAAAAACACTGAGTTACAGGATGCTTCTCTGGTATGTAACAATAAGTAATCAAATTTATGTATTGGGTCTAGACTGTCCCTTTAAAATAGCCCCTGGCTGATAGGTACAGAGGTTTATAATCTTTTTTTTTGTGATATTAACTAGCTTAGCTACTTGTCACTTCAGCCAGGCTGAAGTGCCTCCACTGGGCAACCAAGTTCAGCACTCTCCTTTACTTACATCCTCTGTATTGTCCTCTTTCAAATCACTATCTTGCATCAAACTATCAGATAGTGAAGCATGAAAACACGTTTCCATTGCTCCATATCCAGTAATGGAATGCTTTACATGACCCCAGCTGACCTATTGCCATTCTGAATGTTGAAGTGAGGTTTGTGTACAACAGCTGATGCTGCTTACAGAGGCAATTTGGAACTCTGTAGTGAGTGATGCAACAAATGATAGGTGATTTTTATGGACTATGAGGTTTAGCACTAGAAAGCCCTTCTCTATGAGCTGTAGTCTCTATCAGACGTCTCCACTTCACAATAGAAGCACATATATTTGACAAAGGCAGATCTAGTAGAGCAGAAATTTCATAAATGGACTTCTGGCAATTGTAGCATCCTATGACAGTGCCACGTTTAAAGTCACTGAGTTATTCAGTATGACCCATTGTACTGCCAGTGTTTGTCTATGGAGATGTTATGGCTATATACTTGTTTCTATACACGTGGGGCTTGATTTATCAGACTACTGCTTCCCTTCCCTCAATCTCCCTTGCGTGGTTTGCGGTGCGCGGACAGGGAGCAGGATTGCATGCCAGTGCAAATAGCGCTTGTGTGCAATGTTAATGATTGCTGCTCGCCATAAGAGAGCTCGGGCGGACAGGGGTGGACAGAATATGTACGCCCCTGTCCCCCCTTTATTGATAAATCTAGCCCTAGTTAGCAATGGCTGTGGCTGAAAACACCTGGACTCAATATTTAGCATGGCTGTCCACATGACCATACAATGTTTGAGTATGTTTGTATGTTTGCCGTGTTTTTAACTTATATTTCAATACAAACTCATAGTATAAAAGTAAGTAAAAAACTCCACTCGAACGATATTCAGTCAGGAGACTTGGTCTGATACAATGTTAATGGTGCCTTATTATACTAATGACTTTTACTGATTTATACTGTATTTTGTTTTAAAGAGACTATTTCAAACAACTTGCAATTTTACTTAACCCCTGTCTTAAGACAAGTGATTAGAGTTGCTGCACTCTTGCTCTCTCTGGAGTTGGTAAATGTTAGCAATTAGCTCCCTTATTTCCAGGGATCTCCCTTATTTGCCAAAAAATGTTTTTACAGTCTCTTATTTATTTGCTCATAGAACATTTTTCTCCCTTACTTTTTACAATATGTAAAACCTTCATTTCAAACATTCTGTACTCTTGTACTCTTATTTAGTTAATCATGTTGATGTATCTGACAGTTTGATAACTTTACTCCCACTGTTGAGTTTCATGTCCCTTTAAACTGTATTCAAATAGATAAAGCCACTTGGAGAAGAAATTAAATGAAAAGCATTAAAGAGTCTTGAAACCCAACAATTTTCTTTCATGATTCAGATAGATCATACAATTTTAAACAACTTTCCAGTTTACTTCTATTATCTAATCTGCTTAGTTCTCTTTGAGTTCTCTTTGTATTCTTTGTATAAAAGCATACCTAGGTTGGCTCAGGAGCTGAAAGCTAGCTGCTGATTGATAATAGAAGTATTATTAAAAATATATCCTCCATTTGAATCACAAAAGAAAATTTTTGGTTTTCATGTCCCTTTACCAGGGGTCGACAAATCTGTTTAAAATTTTGGAGCCAGTAACAATATTTAGGAGCCAAACAATAGTATATATATATATATATATATATATATATATATATATATATATATATATATATATATATATGCCAAATAACCCAAAAACGTAGGAGCCAGGGATAAAATTCTAGGAGCCAATGACTCCCTCGCTCCTGGGTTTGTCGAGCCCTGCTTTAAACTATTACCCACTATGAGCTAAAGCTGTAATAGAAAATAATTTGCATACATTAGACTCGAGCATTATCCTATTACATAATTGCTTTTCTATACCCAACCCCACACAAAGGAGTTAAACACATAGTTAAAGTTAGTTTTGAAATGGCAATGCTGAGCCATTCAAGGGCAGCATATGTGTTTACCCTCCAATCACTAGCTTTGTTCAGGACCCGCAGTGTATTACTGTCTTGGAGCGAATTTTAAGCATGTCTTTATTATAGCGCTGCGGAATCTGTTGGCGCTCTACAAATAACCGATAATAACAATAATAAAAACCCTTTGCAGCAAGCTGTAGTGCAATATGAAAATGTGACACATTACAGCAATTCCTTATTGCAGCTTTACGTCCCTTTAAAGGGATATGAAACCTACGTTTTTTCTTTCAAGATTCAGATAGAGACTGTGATTTTAAACTAAATTACTTCTATTACAATTTTTTCTTCATTCTCTTGGTATCTTAAAAAGTAGGGACGTATGCTTAGGAGCCAGCCCATTTGTAGAGCACTATATTGCACAAGTTTTGCAAGAATGTTATCCATTTGCAAGAGCACTAGATAGCAGCACTATTTCCTACCATGTAGTGCTCCAGATACTTACCTAGGTATCTCACAACCACAGAATATCATGGGAAGTAATCAAAATTGGCAATAGAAGTAAATTGGAAACTTTTTTTAAATGGTATGCTCTGCCAGAATCACAAAATAATTGTTGGGGTTTCTTATCCCTTTAAGTTCTGTAATCTTTTTAGGTTTATTAGTGGTAGAGTGTCATTACAATAAAGTTATATTGAATCTTTCATTTAACTGTCTGCTGATTGTTATGGTTTGCAGAAAACTGGCAGAAAGGAGTTAAGTGAGGCTTGTTCCTTCCTCTGCACATATAATAATTAACTGCAATGCTGCTTTTGTTTTCTCTTGGACAGAGCAAAGCAGTTGAAGGGACAGAAGTCTATGGTTATTTTTTTTGATGTGGTCGTTTGCATACAGCTGCCTTGTAGACAGTTACCTTTGAAAAGAATATTTGGCTGGTTTAATTTGATTAGCGAAAACCACCTCAATCATTTCTAGACTAAAAGCGTTTTCATTTTCACTTGGCAGAAGGAGCTGGAAAGGTAGTGTCTGCCATCGCATAGCTGGGGGAGCAATAAGGGGTCTGAGCTAACTGGTGCAAGTCATTTGCTACCTCTTTATCTGTTAGTAATCTTACTGTTATTTTTCTTTATCTAATCTTGTATTACACCAGTGCTGACATACATGATCATGCGATGCACTAAATGTTTAATCATGCTTATCCTAAGTGGAAGCACATTTGCATTCAGTTATCATGTAATTTAATGGGACAGTCTACACCAGATTTTTTTTTATTGTTTTAAAAGCTATATAATCCCTTTATTCCCATTCCCCAGTTTTGCATAACCAACATAGTTATAGTCATATACTTTTTACCTCCAAGCATCTTCTGACAGCCCCCTGATCACATGACTTTTTATTATCTATTGACTTGCATTTAGTACTGCAAACAATAACAATTTTGGTGTAGACTGTCCCTTTAAAGGAATATATAGCAGTGCTCCTTTAGTTTAAAAAAAACAAAAGTTTTATTTTAAGTAAACATAAAAAGTAAAGGGATTGTGTTAAAAATCAGCAAGCAGCTTATTCGTTTTCTTGGTAAATGAGCACTTAGAAATTCTCAGTGTAGTCACTGCCAAATGTAAAAAAGCAAGCAGACATTATGTTCTATTGTCACACAATTTTTGCAGCAAAAGTCCTCTACTGACAGTTGGAAAAAACAGATTAAAGCTAGACTAAATGTCTCCTAGCAAAAGTTCAAAGGAAAGACTGCTACATTGCCTTCATGTAGGACCCCAGCCAGCTCTCTTATGGGGCTGTGATAGGAAGTAATGAACACTGCACAAGGGAAGTAAAAAAAAAAGCAATAGAAGATAAAATCATTTTAAAATGATGAATAATACATATTGTAATGATTTCTATTACGTATACCCTACTACTAAGTGATTTTCTCTTGTTAAGTGTAGTCAGTCCACGGGTCATCCATTACTTATGGAATCTATCTCTTCCTAACAGGAAGCTGCAAGAGGATCACCCAAAGCAGAGCTGCTATATAGCTCCTCCCCTCACATGTCATATTCAGTCATTCTCTTGCAGCCTAACTAAAGATAGGTCGCTGTGAGAGGTCTGTGGTGTTTTTTAACTTAGTTTATTTCTACAATCAAAAGTTTGTTATTTTAAATGGCACCGGAGTGGGCTGTTTGTTCTCAGGCAGCATTAGAAGAAGAATCTGCCTGCGTTTTCTATGATCTTAGCAGACGTAACTAAGATCCACTGTCTGTTCTCATCTGAGGAGTGAGGTAACTTCAGAAAAGGGGAATAGCATGCAGGGCCCCCCTGCAAATGAGGTATGTGCAGTAAATAATTTTTCTGAGGAATGGAATTGACTGAGAAAATACTGCTGATACCAATGTAAAGTAAGTTCAGCCTTAAATGCAGTGATAGCGACTGGTATTAGGCTGATGAGTGTGTGTACACTGAATGTATTTTTCTAAGGAATGGAATTGACTCTGAAAATACTGTTAATACTGAAATAATGTATGAGCCTTAACTGCAGTAAAAGCGACAAGTGCTGGAATACCCTTGGCCAATGTTCCACGTAGCCCATAGGTCAGAGTACCGCAGGATAAGAAACAGTGATTTAGAGGAAGGAGCAGCAAATAATACTGCACTTTCTATGTCCCATTGGCTATTCCCTGAACATGATCTGAATGGTATTAAAACCAGATTTAGTCATTTTGACAGGTTTTGGCACTTTTGAGAAAAAGTGTTCTTCCTTTGGGGCTGATGATATAATGCTCTCCACTCACATACGATTATATAAAATGATCCTCCAGCACTGTGAGATCCTTCACAAAATTATAAAAAGGCAGAATTTGCTATAGTTCTCTAAAGGGAGTTCCCTGCATTTCAATATGTGAAGGAGAGACAAACCCAGTACAATATAGCATGGCATGACATGAGAGTTCTGCTGCATTTACACTTCTGCTTTGTATTTTATATCTTGTTAGACTTCAGATTAAGTTTAATTTTAAATAAACATTGTTTTATTGGGATTTCTCCAACATAGGTGTGTCCGGTCCACGGCGTCATCCTTACTTGTGGGATATTCTCTTCCCCAACAGGAAATGGCAAAGAGCCCAGCAAAGCTGGTCACATGATCCCTCCTAGGCTCCGCCTACCCCAGTCATTCTCTTTGCCGTTGTACAGGCAACATCTCCACGGAGATGGCTTAGAGTTTTTTAGTGTTTAAGAGGGCCAAGTTCATACATCAACCATCAGGGGGGAACAAGGAGTTCCCTAGCGATGGAAGAAGTGACCAAAATCATTCTATGGGCGGAGTCTCACTCCTGCCACCTGTCTGCTATCCACATCCCAGGAGTGGAAAATTGGGAAGCGGATTTTCTGAGTCGTCAGACATTGCATCCGGGGGAGTGGGAACTCCATCCGTAAATCTTTGCCCAAGTCACTCAACCGTGGGGCATTCCAGACATGGATCTGATGGCCTCTCGTCAGAACTTCAGAGTTCCTTACTACGGGTACAGATCCAGGGATCCCAAGGCGGCTCTAGTGGATGCACTAGTAGCACCTTGGACCTTCAAACTAGCTTATGTGTTCCTGCCGTTTCCTCTCATCCCCAGGCTGGTAGCCAGGATCAATCAGGAGAGGGCGTCGGTGATTTTGATAGCTCCTGCGTGGCCACGCAGGACTTGGTATGCAGATCTGGTGAATATGTCATCGGCTCCACCATGGAAGCTACCTTTGAGACGAGACCTTCTTGTTCTAGGTCCGTTCGACCCACTCCAGCTGACTGCTTGGAGATTGAACGCTTGATCTTATCAAAGCGAGGGTTCTCAGATTCTGTTATTAATACTCTTGTTCAGGCCTGAAAGCCTGTAACCAGAAAAATTACCACATAATTTGGTATATCTGTTGGTGTGAATCTGCAGGATTCCCTTGGGACAAGGTTAAGATTCCTAAGAGTCTATCCTTCCTTCGAGAAGGATTGGAAAAAGGATTATCTGCAAGTTCCTTGATGGGACAGATTTCTGCCTTGTCTGTGTTACTTCACAAAAAGCTGGCAGCTGTGCCAGATGTTCTAGCCTTTGTTCAGGCTCTGGTTAGAATCAAGCCTGTTTACAAAATTTTGACTCCTCCTTGGAGTCTCAACCTAGTTCTTTCAGGGGGTTCCGTTTGAACCCTTACATTCCGTTGATATTAAGTTATTATCTTGGAAAGTTTTGTTTTTGGTTGCAATTTCTTCTGCTAGAAGAGTTTCAGAATTGTCTGCTCTGCAGTGTTCTTCTCCTTATCTGGTGTTCCATGCAGATAAGGTGGTTTTGCGTACTAAACCTGGTTTTCTTCCAAAAGTTGTTTCTAACAAAAACATTAACCAGGAGATAGTTGTGCCTTCTTTGTGTCCTAATCCAGTTTCAAAGAAGGAACGTTTGTTGCACAACTTGGATGTAGTTCGTGCTCTCAAATTTTACTTAGCAGCTACTAAGGATTTCAGACAAACTTCGTCTTTGTTTGTTGTTTATTCTGGTAAACGGAGAGGTCAAAAAGCAACTTCTACCTCTCTCTCCTTCTGGATTAAAAGCATTATCCGATTGGCTTATGAGACTGCCGGACGGCAGCCTCCTGAAAGAATCACAGCTCACTCCACTAGGGCTGTGGCTTCCACATGGGCCTTCAAGAACGAGGCTTCTGTTGATCAGATATGTAAGGCAGCGACTTGGTCTTCACTGCACACTTTTTCTAAATTTTACAAATTTGATACTTTTGCTTCTTCTGAGGTTATTTTTGGGAGAAAGGTTTTGCAAGCCGTGGTGCCTTCCATTTAGGTGACCTGATTTGCTCCCTCCCTTCATCCGTGTCCTAAAGCTTTGGTATTGGTTCCCACAAGTAAGGATGACGCCGTGGACCGGACACACCTATGTTGGAGAAAACAGAATTTATGTTTACCTGATAAATTACTTTCTCCAACGGTGTGTCCGGTCCACGGCCCGCCCTGGTTTTTTTAATCAGGTCTGATAATTTATTTTCTTTAACTACAGTCACCACGGTAACTTATGGTTTCTCCTATGCAAATATTCCTCCTTAACGTCGGTCGAATGACTGGGGTAGGCGGAGCCTAGGAGGGATCATGTGACCAGCTTTGCTGGGCTCTTTGCCATTTCCTGTTGGGGAAGAGAATATCCCACAAGTAAGGATGACGCCGTGGACCGGACACACCGTTGGAGAAAGTAATTTATCAGGTAAACATAAATTCTGTTTTTACAAATTCTGATTATGTTTTCACAGTTTGTGTGTAACTTTGACAAATTAGTGTTATATATATATATATATATATATATATATATATATATATATATATATATAAAATTATATATATATGCATGTCTATCTTTTACAATTTACACTGCATTTTGTATTTCTTCTATTTAAAATAAACTGAAAGCTTCAGTTTTTCCAAAGAGCTTTATTACTTTCTATGGGTCCAATTACTCTATAGTTTGGAGATAAATTAAAGTGCAGACCTCACAGGGGCTAAACTCACTGAATTCTATAAGAAAAGGGTCAAAACCTGAAATTCCAATAGAGACAAGAGAGGCCTTCCATAGAAAGTAATGTGCTCTCTGGGATACATAATTTCATAGTTTAGAGTACTGGTACTGATATATAAGACTCCGGTTGCAGAAAATACAAATTATCCATGCACGTTCCATGCATTTCTAACTGTGCTGTGCTTTAACGCCGTTAGGGCGGCAGGGAACGTCCTACTTTTTTTGGCTTCCTGCACCCTCCTTATTTTGTTTAATGGGAAATCGGACTGGGGGACGTGCTTAGCATTGTAGACAATCCCTATGATCGAAATCATGTGATCACATCGACAATCATGTGATTTTATTTTTCAAGCAAGTGTTTTCCTTTAAACTCATGCACCGGTCATGAACGGGTTAAACTGAAATATTTTCACTTCAATTTAACTTGCTTTTGTCTTTAGTTTATTTTATATAGCTTTTTTTGTCAGTTAAATAAATGTATTAAAAATGTTGAGCAAACTTCACCTGCATGCAGCTGACAAGATAATTCAGTGAGACCAGCTTATGTAAATTGCTTATAGCATTTTCATGAGAATTGTGAGAGTGTTTCAGACATCACCTTGGAACTCCCCTGTTCAGCTCAGGGAACTCCCTTGTCCCTCCCACTTTCTGAAGATGTCTATTTTAGTTTTACAATAAAAAAAATACAAATTGCAATGTAATGTGTAAAAGATACACAGAAATATACAAGATATGATCCTAATTTGTTAAAGTAACAGAAACTTTAAAATCATAATCAGTGAAATTACTGCTGCATCTGAATCTAAATGCATTTAAAAATAGATCATGAGATTTTAAACAACTATCTAATTTACTTCTATGATTAATTTATCTTTATTCTCTTAGTATTTTTTGTTGAAAAGCAGGGACGTTAGCTTATTTCTTGAGCACTGTATGGCAGCAGTTTTGCAGGAATGTTATTTATTTGCAATAGCACTAGATTACAGCACTATTTCCTGCCATGTAGATCTCCAGATGCCTATCTAGATATCTCTTCAACACAGAATATCATGGAAACTAAGCAAATTTGATAATAGAAGTAGGTTGGAAACTTTTTTTTTTAAATGTATGCTCTGTCTGAATCACAAAAGAAATTGTTTGGGTTTCATATCCATTTAAATGTAATAATACTGAAAGGACCCAAACCGAATTGTAAGGTAATATTAAATACAAAGTTTAAGTGTATCAAAACTCTCATGTCATGCAGTGCTATGTTGTACTGGACTTGTCTCTCCTTCACATACAGAATTGCAGAGAACACCCCTTAGAGAAGTATAGCAAAATGTGACTGTCTACAATCTGGTGAGAGATGTCGCAGTGCTGGCAGATCATTTAAGATCATCTAATTTCAGCCTAGAGATTTATGAAAGTCATCTATCATTTTTGGAATTCCCAGGCTCTGCCCTTTTTCTTTTAAGCATTCAGTGAGTTCAGGCACTATAATTTCTCTCCAAGCTGGAGAATCTTTTATCATCAGGCACTCTTAGAGATCTTGGTATATAACTAGCATATGCAGATCCACTTTCTCTTGTTAAGTGTGTTCAGTCCACGGGTCATCCATTACTTATGGGATATATTCTTCTTCCCAACAGGAAGTTGCAAGAGGATCACCCAAGCAGAGCTGCTATATAGCTCCTCCCCTCACATGTCATACCCAGTCATTCTCTTGCAACCCTCAACAAAGAAGGAGGTCGCGAGAGGAGCTGGAGTTTTAACTTATCTATTCTTCAATCAAAAGTTTGTTATTTTAAATGGCACTGGAGTGTGCTGTTTTTCTATCTCAGGCAGTATTTGGAAGAAGAAACTGCCTGCGTTTTTTTCTATGATCTTAGCAGGCGTAACTAAGATCCACTGGCTGTTCTCGACATTCTGAGGAGTGGGGTAACTTCAGAAACTGGGGATAGCATGCAGGGTCCTCCGCAAATGAGGTATGTGCAGTACTTTATTTTCTGGGAATGGAATTGACTAAGAAAATACTGCTTTTACCGTATGATGTAAGTACAGCCTTAAATGCAGTAGTGGCAACTGGTATCAGGCTGATAAATGTATGCGTAGTCGAGTTATTTTCTAGGGACTAGAATTTGACTGAGAAAATAGTTAAAACTGAAATAATACTTAAGCCTTATCTGCAGTGGTAGCGACTGGTAGCAGGCTTAGTGATAAATTTGCATGACATTGGAAAATGTTGTTTTTTAATAAAACGTTTACTGGCATGTTATTCGATTTTGTGAGGTACTTTGGTGGTAAATCTCTTTGGGCATGATTTTTTTCCACATGGCTAACATATTTTTCTGCATGGAAACCGTTATATCAGGGCTCCCACTGTTGTGATAGGAGTGGGAGGGACCTTGTTTTAGCGCCTTGTTGCGCAGTTAAAATTCTAGCACAGTCTTCCTGCTTCTTCCTCCTTGATCCAGGACGTCTCTAGAGAGCTCAGGGGTCTGCAAAATTCATTTGTGAGGGAGGTAATCAGTCACAGCAGATCTGTGACAGTGTGCTTGACTGTGATTAAAAGCGTTAAATCTTAGTTGATATCTGTTTTTATCCGTTTTGGGTATTGAGGGGTTAATCATCCTTTTGCTAATGGGTGCAATCCTCTGCTAATAATACACTTCTTGTTAAGAATTGTTTAATTATATCTGTATTTTTGAAGCGCTGCAGCGTTTTTTATATTGCTTGTAAACTTATTGAAAGTGATTTCCAAGCTTGCTAGTTTCATTGCTAAGTCTGTTTAAACATGTCTGTTCAAAAGCCAATGTGGAGCCCAATAGAACGATGTGTACCAATTGTATTGATATTGCTTTGAATAAAAGTCAATCTGTACCGATAAAGAAACTATCACCAGACAACGAGGGGGAAGTTATGCCGCCTAACTCTCCTCACGTGTCAGTGCCTGCGTCTCCCGCTCGGGAGATGCGTAGGATTGAGACGCCAAGTACATCTAGGCCCTTACAAATCACTTTACATGATATGGCTAATGTTATGAAAGAAGTATTATATAATATGACCGAATTAAGGGGCAAAAGCGATAGCTCTGGGTTAAGGACAGAGTGCGCTGATGACACGAGAGCCATGTCTGATACTGCGTCACAATTTGCAGAACATGAGGACGGTGAGCTCCATTCTGTCGGTGACGGTTCTGATCCGGGGAGACCGGATTCAGAAATTTCAAATTTTAAATTTAAGCTTGAGAACCTCCGTGTGTTACTAGGGGAGGTATTAGCGGCTCTGAATGATTGCGACACGGTGGCAATTCCAGAGAAACTGTGTAGGTTGGATAGATACTATGCGGTACCGGTGTGTACTGACGTCTTTCCTATACCAAAAAGACTTACAGAAATTATTAGTAAGGAGTGGGATAGACCCGGTGTGCCTTTTTCCCCTCCCCCGATATTTAGAAAAATGTTCCCTATAGACGCCACCACACGAGACTTATGGCAGACGGTCCCTAAGGTGGAGGGAGCAGTTTCTACGTTAGCCAAGCGTACCACTATCCCGGTGGAGGATAGCTGTGCTTTCTCAGATCCAATGGATAAAAAATTAGAGGGTTATCTTAAGAAAATGTTTGTTCAACAGGGTTTCATATTGCAGCCTCTTTCATGCATTGCGCCTGTCACGGCTGCAGCGGCATTCTGGTTTGAGTCTCTGGAAGAGGCGATTCGCACAGAGCCATTGTATGAGGCTTTGAGCAAAGTTAGAACCCTTAAGCAAGCTAATGCGTTTGTTTCAGATGCCGTAGTACATCTAACCAAACTTACGGCTAAAAATTCCGGATTCACCATACAGGCGCGCAGAGCGCTCTGGCTTAAATCCTGGTCAGCGGATGTAACTTCCAAGTCTAAGCTACTTAACATTCCTTTCAAAGGGCAGACCTTATTCGGGCCCGGCTTGAAGGAAATTATTACTGACATTACGGGAGGTAAGGGCCACGCCCTTCCCCAGGACAGGGCCAAACCAAAGGCTAAACAGTCTAATTTTCGTGCCTTTCGTAACTTCAAGGCAGGAGCAGCATTGTCTTCCTCCGCTCCAAAACAGGAAGGAACTACTGCTCGTTACAGACAGGGTTGGAAAGGCAACCAGTCATGGAACAAGGGCAAGCAGGCCAGAAAGCCTGCTCCCGCCCCTAAGACAGCATGAAGACAGGGCCCCCTATCCGGAGACGGATTTAGTGGGGGGCAGACTTTCTCTCTTCGCCCAGGCTTGGGCAAGAGATGTGCAGGATCCCTAGACGTTAAAGATTATATCTCAGGGATACCTTCTGGATTTCAAAACCTCTCCTCCACAAGGGAGGTTCCATCTTTCGAGGTTATCGACAAACCTAGTAAAGAGAGAGGGATTTCTACAATGTGTACAAGACCTCTTAATCATGGGAGTGATCCACTCAGTTCCACGATCGGAACAGGGACAAGGATTTTACTCAAATCTATTTGTGGTTCCCAAAAATGAGGGAACCTTCAGACCAATCTTGGACTTAAAGATCTTAAACAAATTCCTAAGGGTACCATCGTTCAAGATGGAAACCATTCAAACCATCCTACCCATGATCCAAGAGGGTCAATATATGACCACAGTGGACTTAAAGGATGCTTACCTTCATATACCGTTTCACAAAGATCATTATCGGTACCTAAGGTTTGCCTTTCTAGACAGGCATTACCAGTTTGTGGCTCTTCCCTTCGGGTTAGCCACGGCCCCGAGAATTTTTACGAAGGTTCTGGGCTCACTTCTGGCGGTACTAAGACCACGAGGCATAGCGGTGGCTCCGTACCTAGACGACATTCTGATACAAGCGTCAAGTTTTCAGAATGCAAAGTCTCATACAGTTCTAGCATTTCTGAGGTCGCATGGGTGGAAAGTGAACGTGGAAAAGAGTTCTCTGTTACCACTCACAAGGGTTCCTTTTCTAGGGACTCTTATAGATTCTGTAGAGATGAAGATTTACCTGACGGAGTCCAGGTTATCAAAGATTCTCAATGCTTGCCGTGTCCTTCATTCCGCTCCAAGCCCATCAGTAGCTCAGTGCATGGAGGTAATCGGCTTAATGGTCGCGGCAATGGACATAGTGCCATTTGCGCGCCTGCATCTCAGACCGCTGCAACTATGCATGCTCAGTCAATGGAACGGGGATTACTCAGATCTGTCCCCTTTGCTAAATCTGGACCAGGAGACCAGAGATTCTCTTCTCTGGTGGTTGTCACCGGTTCATCTGTCCAAAGGAATGACCTTTCGCAGGCCAGATTGGACGATTGTAACAACGGATGCCAGCCTTCTAGGCTGGGGAGCAGTCTGGAATTCCCTGAAGGCTCAGGGATCGTGGACTCAGGAGGAGAAACTCCTTCCAATAAACATTCTAGAATTAAGAGCAATATTCAATGCTCTTCTAGCTTGGCCTCAGTTAGCAAAACTGAGGTTCATCAGATTCAGTCGGACAATATCACGACTGTGGCTTACATCAATCATCAAGGGGGAACCAGGAGTTCCCTAGCGATGTTGGAAGTCTCGAAGATAATTCGCTGGGCAGAGTCTCACTCTTGCCACCTGTCAGCGATTTACATCCCGGGCGTAGAGAACTGGGAGGCGGATTTCCTAAGTCGCCAGACTTTTCATCCGGGAGAGTGGGAACTTCACCCGGAGGTATTTGCTCAACTGATTCGTCGTTGGGGCAAACCGGATCTGGATCTCATGGCATCTCGCCAGAACGCGAAGCTTCCTTGTTACGGATCCAGGTCCAGGGACCCGGGAGCGGTGCTGGTAGATGCATTAGCAGCCCCTTGGGTTTTCAACATAGCTTATGTGTTTCCACCATTTCCGTTGCTACCTCGACTGATTGCCAGGATCAAACAGGAGAGGGCATCAGTAATTCTGATAGCGCCTGCGTGGCCACGCAGGACCTGGTATGCAGACCTAGTGGACATGTCGTCCTGTCCACCATGGTCTCTTCCTCTGAGGCAGGACCTTCTTATTCAGGGTCCTTTCAACCATCCAAACCTAATTTCTCTGAGGCTGACTGCCTGGAAATTGAACGCTTGATTCTATCAAAGCGTGGGTTTTCGGATTCGGTTATTGATACATTAATACAGGCTCGGAAACCTGTGACCAGAAAAATTTACCATAAGATATGGCGTAAATATTTATATTGGTGCGAATCCAAGAGTTACTCATGGAGTAAGGTTAGGATTCCAAGGATATTGGCTTTTCTACAAGAGGGTTTAGAAAAGGGTTTATCAGCTAGTTCGCTAAAGGGACAGATTTCAGCTCTGTCTATTCTTTTACACAAACGTCTGGCAGAGAACCCAGACGTCCAGGCCTTTTGTCAGGCTTTGGCTAGAATTAAGCCTGTGTTTAAAGCTGTTGCTCCTCCGTGGAGCTTAAACTTGGTTCTTAAAGTTCTTCAGGGTGTTCCGTTTGAACCCCTTCATTCCATTGATATTAAGCTTTTATCTTGGAAAGTTTTGTTTTTGATGGCTATTTCCTCGGCTCGAAGAGTCTCTGAGTTATCTGCCTTACATTGTGATTCTCCTTATCTGATCTTTCATTCAGACAAGGTAGTACTGCGTACTAAACCTGGGTTTTTGCCTAAGGTTGTTTCTAACAGGAATATCAATCAAGAGATTGTTGTTCCATCATTATTTCCTAATCCTTCTTCTAAGAAGGAACGTCTTTTGCATAATCTGGACGTGGTCCGTGCTCTGAAGTTCTACTTACAGGCAACTAAAGATTTTAGACAAACTTCTTCTCTGTTTGTCGTTTACTCTGGACAGAGGAGAGGTCAAAAGGCTTCGGCTACCTCTCTCTCTTTTTGGCTTCGTAGCATAATACGTTTAGCCTATGAGACTGCTGGACAGCAGCCTCCTGAAAGAATTACAGCTCATTCCACTAGAGCTGTGGCTTCCACCTGGGCCTTTAAGAATGAGGCCTCTGTTGAACAGATTTGCAAGGCTGCAACTTGGTCTTCACTTCATACTTTTTCCAAATTTTACAAATTTGACACTTTCGCTTCTTCGGAGGCTGGTTTTGGGAGAAAGGTTCTACAGGCAGTGGTTCCTTCTGTTTAATGTTCCTGCCTTGTCCCTCCCATCATCCGTGTACTTAGCTTTGGTATGGGTATCCCATAAGTAATGGATGACCCGTGGACTGAACACACTTAACAAGAGAAAACATAATTTATGCTTACCTGATAAATTTATTTCTCTTGTAGTGTGTTCAGTCCACGGCCCGCCCTGTCTTTTTAAGGCAGGTTCTAAATTTTAAAATTATAACTCCAGTCACCACTGCACCTTATAGTTTCTCCTTTCTCGTCTTGTTTCGGTCGAATGACTGGATATGACATGTGAGGGGAGGAGCTATATAGCAGCTCTGCTTGGGTGATCCTCTTGCAACTTCCTGTTGGGAAGGAGAATATATCCCATAAGTAATGGATGACCCGTGGACTGAACACACTACAAGAGAAATAAATTTATCAGGTAAGCATAAATTATGTTTTTTATCACCGACACGTCTCAATAGAAACAAGTCCTAATTCAGGTAATATTTCCTGTATGGTCCTTTACAGAGTTTCTGGGTTAGCAGCACCTGAATATAAAATATAGTGTAATATATATTTTTAATTAGTTTTTGCATAAGGTTTTTGGCCCCTTGTGAAAGCCCATTCCAGACATCTTTG
Source organism: Bombina bombina (assembly GCF_027579735.1). NCBI lineage: Eukaryota > Metazoa > Chordata > Amphibia > Anura > Bombinatoridae > Bombina > Bombina bombina. The sequence goes on along the minus strand of NC_069503.1, from coordinate 292,210,975 downwards.
TGTGCCTTCCCAGAAGAGGCAGGCTGCATAAGTGACCATCTTCCTTTGCCAAGCTCCCTTGGGACAGATATCTAAGCTAGTACAGTTTTTGGTTATTTTATATTTTATCCTAGTTTATTTTTATGTGTAATTGTGTTTAATATCTTTTTTTTTTATATATAAATGCACTGTGACACCTTTTTGTTCTTTATAAATGTTCCTTTATTAGGTTTTTTCCTTTGTCTAATATTTGACTCAAGTTACTGAAGAGACTGGTAATAACAGTACTGTGTTTTTTTAGACTGATTTGGGTTTTTGAATTTTTTAATCTTAGTCTGCGATTTTCCTTTGGATTTCCTATATAATAATCATAAATTGGTGGCATCAGAGATAGTTTAGCGTTGGTGGCATTAAAGGGGAGTCACAGGATTGCCTGGAGTGGTTAGTCTGTGACAAACTGGTTAAGGTGGAAATGGTGGGTTAACCCTTTCTATGACAAATTGGCTACTGTTGCAGGGTTGGTTAACCCTGTACCTTCACAATGTCTTGCTTGCATTTTTAGAATTATAAAGCACAGTATACTCCTTTACGAATGGCGTTTCTCTTGACAATCTTGTTGTTGTGATTAGAGTTAAGTATCAGGAGTTAAGTATTTGACATTCAGCAATTCACTATTGTTTGTTTAAAAGCATAATCTTCTTACAAACATGTGCAAATAAAACTCCCTGTTCTGTGCAGTGTGAGTGTGGTTTAGAAAGCATAGTTTATAGAGTGACAGTGAGGATTGTGATTAACCCCATAATTATATGCTAGCAACCATGCTATAATAAAATGCTCTAACATAGCATGTTCTTTTTTCACTTTTATACCCCTTTAAAGGGACATTAAAGGGACAGTCTACTCCAAAAATGTTATTTAAAAAACTAGTTAAAGTGATAGTACATTCTCCAGCATAAAGTCACATATTATGAAAGCTCCTGTGCTAACTAGCATATCAATCTGCTTTTAGCATTAAAAAGTCCAATTTACCTTTAATAATTAAGGTTTTTCTCCGGCTTCGTTAACTGCTGTAATGAAGCCTCTGTCACAGAATCTCTCTCTGGCTTGTTTGTCTGGCAGTTGTTTAAGCCAATCAGAGCCTCACAGTGATTTCTGTTCTGCAAACAGCGTAGCAAGTTCTTCTTGCAGTCAGAATGTTGGCTGCGCGAGGCAGCCAAAAGAATGTTAGGTGTGCTGCATCTTGGTGGATTCTTTCACCACCCTGCCATTTTCTGAATCCACCTAGATGCAGCGTTGGCAAACCCGAAACCTTGGGGGAAAAAAACACGCAACCGCCCACACGAAATAACGATAACCCCCCCCCCACGTAACCGCCCACAAGAAATAAACCCTAATCCACAAATAACATAATTAAAATATTAACCCCTTAATGGCCAACCCCCCACATCACAATAAATTAAAATAACCTATTAACCCCTAAACCAACAAACCCCCCACATCTCAATAAACCTAATTAACCTATTAACCCCTAAACCGACAAATCCCCACATATCAATAAACCTAATTAACCTATTAACTAGGGATGCACTGATACCGATACTAGTATCGGTATCAGTACCGATACCAAGTATTTGCATGAGTACTTGTACTCGTGCAAATGCACCGATACTTAAACCGATACCTCCACTTCCTATCCATATGCTATCTTGTGGCGTTTTTTCAAAATGCATGTTCCCATTTCATTTTAAAATGGAGTGGAGACTAAACTACAAATTGTTTACTACTGTTCTGCCAATACAAATTGCTGTTATTTGTATTATTGTAGGAGAGATCACTGTACCTCATTCAGACAAACCCCTGAAGTACTGGGCAGTTAATAAACAGATTTCCAGCTCTGGCTAAAATGGCCCAAAAATATCTTTCTGCCCTATGCAGTAGTGTGGAAAATGAAACACTATTCAACTTAGAGTCGAACCTCCATACAAATGTCAGATTGATGTTATATAACAGCCCTACAACCCAATTGTATCACCCCTTTAAATTTAATATTTGATTGTAATATTTTTTATTTATAAACATTTTCAGTGAACTTTTTATTATTTCATAATGTCTTTTGAATTACAGTCCTTTATAATTATAAAGAAGGAATCTTAAATAATTAGTCTGCATTGTGCTTGGTAAACTGTCACATGACATTAAAAAAAAAAAGTATCGGTAATTGGTATCGGCGAGTATTTGAAAACAAGTATCGGTACTTGTACTCAGTCATAAAAAAATGGTATCGGTGCAACCCTACTATTAACCCTTAAAACCGACAAACCCGCACATCGCAATAAACCTAATTAACCTATTACCTCCTAAACCGCAAAAACCCCGCAACATTAAATTACAAAAAAAAAAGAAATAATCTAAAATAAAAATAAAATAAAAAATAAACAATATTATCAAAAATAAAAAAATGAAACCTATGAAAATAAAAAAGCCCCCCCAAAATAAAAACATCCCCTAAACTAAACTATTAATAGCCCTTAAAAGGGCCTTTTGTAGGGCATTGTCCTAAGTTAAACAGCTCTTTTACATTTAAAAATTACTAAATCCCCCCTAACAGTAAATTACCCCCCCCCACCAAACCCCCCCCCAATTTTTTTTTTTAAAAAATAAATAAAACTAGCACTAAAAAAAACTAAACTATCCATTGCCCCTAAAGGGGCATTTGCATTCAGCTCTTTTACTGCCCTTAAAAGGCTCTTTTCATGCCCATTACATACCTAATCTTAAAAATAACGCCCCCTCCAAAAAAACCCCCACTAAGTCCCAAATAGGTACTCACCGTTACTGAAGTCTGGCGGAGGTCTTCTCCCAGGCGGCAACATCATCTTCTATCTTCATCCGGAGCGAAGGTGGAGCGGTCTTTCCTGATGCGTGAATCCTCAGCGGCGGTCCTCAACGGTGGCGGCGGTCCTTTGGTGCCGGCGGTCCTCAGCAGCGCGGAGGTTCCTTTTCATGTGATCGTCCGTCGCACACTGAAGATTGAATGCAAGGTACCTCATATTTATTAGGGTACCTTGCATTCCTATTGGCTGAAATTTTAAAATTAGCCAATAGGATGAGAGCTACTGAAATCTTATTGGCTGATTTGAACAGCCAATAGGATTTCAGTAGCTCTAATTCTATTGGCTGATTTCAAAATTTCAGCCAATAGAAATGCAAGATACCCCAAGTTGATTGTAGTACCTTGCATTCAATCTTCAGTGTACAACGGACATCCGATGAAGAGGAGCCTCCATGCCGCAGAGGAATGCTGCCTCCGAAGACCGCCGCAAGTTGAGGACCGCCACCGTTGAGGACCGCCGCCGTTGAGGACCGCTGATGAGGATCCACGCATCGGGGAAGACAACTCCGCACCGCGTTTGTTCTGGATGAAGATAGAAGATTATGGAGCCGCCTGGAAGAAGGAGACCTTCTCTGCCGGAATTCAGGAACGGTGAGTACCTATTTGGCTTTTTTTTTTTTTGGGTGGCTTTTTTTGGGGGGGGGGGGTGCTGGAAAACCTATTAACCCCTAAACCGACAAATCCCCACATCACAATAAACCTAATTAACCTATTAACCCTTAAACCGACCAACACGCACATCGCAATAAACCTAATTAACCTATTACCTCCTAAACCGCCAACCCCCGCAAATAACTAATTTAATTACTAAGCCCCCTATCCTAACACCGTAAATTAACCCCTATACTAAGTTACACTTAAATTAAACCTAACATTAAATTACAAAAAAGAAATAATCTAAAATTACAAAAAATTTAAAAATAAACAATACTATCAAAAATAAGAAAATTAAACCTAATCCCTATGAAAAAGCCCCCCCAAAATAAAAACATCCCCTAAACTACCAATTGCCCTTAAAAGGGGGGATCGTCCGTCGTACACTAAAGATTGAATGCAAGGTACCTCATATTTATTAGGGTGCCTTGCATTCCTATTGGCTGAAATTTTAAAATTAGCCAATAGGATGAGAGCTACTGAAATCTTATTGGCTGATTTGAACAGCCAATAGGATTTCAGTAGCTCTAATCATATTGGCTGATTTCAACATTTCAGCCAATAGAAATGCAAGATATCTCAAATTGATTGTAGTACCTTGCATTCAATCTTCAGTGTACGACGGACATCCGATGAAGAGGAGCCTCCATGCCACAGAGGAATGCTGCCGCCCAGGACCGCCGCAAGTTGAGGACCGCTGATGAGGATCCACGCATCGGGGAAGACAGCTCCGCACCGACTTTGTTCTGGATGAAGATAGAAGATTATGGAGCCGCCTGGAAGAAGACCTTCTCTGCCGGACTTCAGGAACGGTGAGTACCTATTTGGCTTTTTTTTTTTGGGTGGCTTTTTTTTGGGGGGGGGGGGGCTAGAAAAGAGGTGATTGCCCTTTTAAGGGCAATGCCTATTCAAATGCCCCTTTAGGGGCAATAGGTAGTTTAGGTTATTTTTAGTGTTAGGTTTTTTTATTTTGGGGGGTTTGGTGGGTGGGGGTTTTTACTGTTAGGGGGCAATTGGTCATTTTTGTAAGTAAAAGAGCTGTTTAACCTAGGGCAATGCCATTCAAAAGGCCCTTTTAAGGGCTATTGGTAGTTTAGTATTAGATTAGGGGGTGTTTTTATTTTCGGGGGCTTTTTTATTTTTATAGGTGTATTAGTTTAGGTTTAAATTTTATATTTTGGATAGCTTTGTTTATTTTTTTCTGTAATTTCACTTTTTTATTTTTTGTAACTTTAGATTGGTGGTTTGTATTATTTAAACATAGACTTCCCTCTGGCCAGGCTTATCGCCTAGTACTTTATAACCTTTAAACATGCAAACCACCTTTATCTCAATGCATTTTTATTGTTTTTCACAACAAGACACTGCTCGTTCATGTGTGCCATGTAGATAACATAGTGCTCACTCCTGTGGAGTTATTCATGGGTTTACAGTACATATTGTCTAAAATGCAAGTCTGTAAATAGAACTAAGATAAGGAGGCAGTCTGAGAGTATTACAGTAGCATTGTTACTACTCACCATGCTATTGTATTTGCTCCTGTGCCTGCAGCTCTCTTCAATGTCGTTCTGTTATTTTAACCCTTTAAAATGATCAGTTAGTTAAGCTCTTCATCTTCACACCGGGTGCTGCCATATTGGAGTAACAAGTTACGTTTTCGTGAGCTAAACTGAAGTTTAAGGTGTAGCTATCAAAAAGCCAGTAACTCCACAGGTAATAGCATACAAAGCAGTAACCATGCAACTGTAGTTGTACCTCTTTTTCTCCAAGTGATCTGATTGGCTGTTAATATTTTCTGATTCTTTTGTTGTTATCTCTATTTCTCCAACATAGGTGTGTCCGGTCCACGGCGTCATCCTTACTTGTGGGATATTCTCTTCCCCAACAGGAAATGGCAAAGAGCCCAGCAAAGCTGGTCACATGATCCCTCCTAGGCTCCGCCTACCCCAGTCATTCTCTTTGCCGTTGTACAGGCAACATCTCCACGGAGATGGCTTAGAGTTTTTTAGTGTTTAACTGTAGTTTTTCATTATTCAATCAAGAGTTTGTTATTTTCAAATAGTGCTGGTACGTACTATTTACTCAGAAACAGAAAAGAGATGAAGAATTCTGTTTGTATGAGGAAAATGATTTTAGCAACCGTAACTAAAATCCATGGCTGTTCCACACAGGACTGTTGAGAGCAATTAACTTCAGTTGGGGGAACAGTTTGCAGTCCCTTGCTGCTTGAGGTATGACACATTCTAACAAGACGATGTAATGCTGGAAGCTGTCATTTTCCCTATGGGATCCGGTAAGCCATGTTTATTACGATTGTAAATAAGGGCTTCACAAGGGCTTATTTAAACTGTAGACTTTTTCTGGACTAAATCGATTGATTATTAACACATATTTAGCCTTGAGGAATCATTTTATCTGGGTATTTTGATATAATAATATCGGCAGGCACTGTTTTAGACACCTTATTCTTTAGGGGCTTTCCCAAAGCATAGGCAGAGTCTCATTTTCGCGCCGGTGTTGCGCACTTGTTTTTGAGAGGCATGGCATGCAGTCGCATGTGAGAGGAGCTCTGATACTTATAAAAGACTTCTGAAGGCGTCATTTGGTATCGTATTCCCCTTTGGGTTTGGTTGGGTCTCAGCAAAGCAGATACCAGGGACTGTAAAGGGGTTTAAAGCTTAAAACGGCTCCGGTTCCGTTATTTTAAGGGTTAAAGCTTCCAAAATTGGTGTGCAATATTTTCAAGGCTTTAAGACGCTGTGGTGAAAATTTGGTGAATTTTGAACAATTCCTTCATGTTTTTTCGCAATTCTTTCACTCTAGACGCCTCTTTGCAATTGGCTAAGTTAGCGGCTAAGAACTCTGGGTTTGCTATTGTGGCGCGCAGAGCGCTTTGGTTGAAATCTTGGTCGGCTGATGCGTCTTCCAAGAACAAGCTACTAAACATTCCTTTCAAGGGGAAAACGTTGTTTGGTCCTGACTTGAAGGAGATTATCTCTGATATCACTGGGGGTAAGGGCCACGCCCTTCCTCAGGATCGGCCTTTCAAGGCAAAAAATAGACCTAATTTTCGTCCCTTTCGTAAAAACGGACCAGCCCAAGGTGCTACGTCCTCTAAGCAAGAGGGTAATACTTCTCAGGCCAAGCCAGCTTGGAGACCAATGCAAGGCTGGAACAAGGGAAAGCAGGCCAAGAAACCTGCCACTGCTACCAAGACAGCATGAAATATTGGCCCCCGATCCGGGACCGGATCTGGTGGGGGGCAGACTCTCTCTCTTCGCTCAGGCTTGGGCAAGAGATGTTCTGGATCCTTGGGCGCTAGAAATAGTCTCCCAGGGTTATCTTCTGGAATTCAAGGGACTTCCCCCAAGGGGGAGGTTCCACAGGTCGCAGTTGTCTTCAGACCACATAAAAAGACAGGCGTTCTTACATTGTGTAGAAGACCTGTTAAAAATGGGAGTGATTCATCCTGTTCCATTAAGAGAACAAGGGATGGGGTTCTACTCCAATCTGTTCATAGTTCCCAAAAAAGAGGGAACGTTCAGACCAATCCTAGATCTCAAGATCTTAAACAAATTTCTCAAGGTCCCATCGTTCAAGATGGAAACCATTCGAACTATCCTTCCTTCCATCCAGGAAGGTCAATTCATGACCACGGTGGATTTAAAGGATGCGTATCTACATATTCCTATCCACAAGGAACATCATCGGTTCCTAAGGTTTGCATTCCTGGACAAACATTACCAGTTCGTGGCGCTTCCTTTCGGATTAGCCACTGCTCCAAGGATTTTCACAAAGGTACTAGGGTCCCTTCTAGCGGTGCTAAGACCAAGGGGCATTGCAGTAGTACCTTACCTGGACGACATTCTGATTCAAGCGTCGTCCCTTCCTCAAGCAAAGGCTCACACGGACATTGTCCTGGCCTTTCTCAGATCTCACGGCTGGAAAGTGAACGTGGAAAAGAGTTCTCTATCCCCGTCAACAAGGGTTCCCTTCTTGGGAACAATTATAGACTCCTTAGAAATGAGGATTTTTCTAACAGAGGCCAGAAAAACAAAGCTTCTGGACTCTTGTCGGATACTTCATTCCGTTCCTCTTCCTTCCATAGCTCAGTGCATGGAAGTGATCGGGTTGATGGTGGCGGCGATGGACATAGTTCCTTTTGCGCGCATTCATCTAAGACCATTACAACTGTGCATGGAAAAAATATATCTGTTGGTGTGAATCTAAAGGATTCCCTTGGGACAAGGTTAAGATTCCTAGGATTCTATCCTTCCTTCAAGAAGGATTGGAAAAAGGATTATCTGCAAGTTCCCTGAAGGGACAGATTTCTGCCTTGTCGGTATTACTTCACAAAAAGCTGGCAGCTGTGCCAGATGTTCAAGCCTTTGTTCAGGCTCTGGTTAGAATCAAGCCTGTTTACAAACCTTTGACTCCTCCTTGGAGTCTCAATTTAGTTCTTTCAGTTCTTCAGGGGGTTCCGTTTGAACCCTTACATTCCGTTGATATTAAGTTATTATCTTGGAAAGTTTTGTTTTTAGTTGCGATTTCTTCTGCTAGAAGAGTCTCAGAATTATCTGCTCTGCAGTGTTCTCCTCCTTATCTGGTGTTCCATGCAGATAAGGTGGTTTTACGTACTAAACCTGGTTTTCTTCCAAAAGTTGTTTCTAACAAAAACATTAACCAGGAGATTATCGTACCTTCTCTGTGTCCAAAACCAGTTTCAAAGAAGGAACGTTTGTTGCACAATTTGGATGTTGTTCGCGCTCTAAAATTCTATTTAGATGCTACAAAGGATTTTAGACAAACATCTTCCTTGTTTGTTGTTTATTCAGGTAAAAGGAGAGGTCAAAAAGCAACTTCTACATCTCTCTCTTTTTGGATTAAAAGCATTATCAGATTGGCTTACGAGACTGCCGGACGGCAGCCTCCCGAAAGAATCACAGCTCATTCCACTAGGGCTGTGGCTTCCACATGGGCCTTCAAGAACGAGGCTTCTGTTGATCAGATATGTAGGGCAGCGACTTGGTCTTCACTGCACACTTTTACCAAATTTTACAAGTTTGATACTTTTGCTTCTTCTGAGGCTATTTTTGGGAGAAAGGTTTTGCAAGCCGTGGTGCCTTCCATTTAGGTGACCTGATTTGCTCCCTCCCTTCATCCGTGTCCTAAAGCTTTGGTATTGGTTCCCACAAGTAAGGATGACGCCGTGGACCGGACACACCTATGTTGGAGAAAACAGAATTTATGTTTACCTGATAAATTTCTTTCTCCAAGGGTGTGTCCGGTCCACGGCCCGCCCTGGTTTTTTTAATCAGGTCTGATATTTTATTTTCTTTAACTACAGTCACCACGGTACCATATGGTTTCTCCTATGCAAATATTCCTCCTTAACGTCGGTCGAATGACTGGGGTAGGCGGAGCCTAGGAGGGATCATGTGACCAGCTTTGCTGGGCTCTTTGCCATTTCCTGTTGGGGAAGAGAATATCCCACAAGTAAGGATGACGCCGTGGACCGGACACACCGTTGGAGAAAGAAATTTATCAGGTAAACATAAATTCTGTTTTTAGCCAAAATGCCCACTTATCAGCGAAAGCGCGACTGCTCTGTTTTAGAAAATACTGAAGAGCATGAGGACGCTGATGATATTGGTTCTGAAGGGCCCCTACACCAGTCTGAGGGGGCCAGGGAGGTTTTGTCTGAGGGAGAAATTTCAGATTCAGGGAAAATTTCTCAACAAGCTGAACCTGATGTGATTACATTTAAATTTAAATTGGAACATCTCCGCGCTCTGCTTAAGGAGGTGTTATCCACTCTGGATGATTGTG